>NW_003852399.1:14099604-14137441 GCF_000181295.1 Otolemur garnettii
AAAAAAAAAAAAATATATATATATCTCAATGAAGTGTTTGGGAAGGATGTGGCTAATGAATGCACAGTACGATGATGATTTGAGAAGTTCTGTTATGGTTACTTTAATTTTGAAAAATGATCCTTATGGGTTACCTGAACCCAAGATGGATAATAATGAATTAAAAGCTATAGTGGAGTGAATCTATCTCAACCTACACATCAATTACTAGTCAGGTTTGGGGTTACTATTTCAATAATAGTGAATTACCACTGGAAAGAAATAAGCAAAGTAAAGAAGCTGGATGGACAGGTTTTGCTTGAATTAATGCACATTGGAAGAGAAATTGTCTCAAACTTACCTTTCTTTGCTATTACTATATAAAAGGGAATGATTTCTATACTGTATTGTTACAAGTATTGAAAAATAGATTATTTTTGACAATAGCAAGAATTCAGGGGCGGCTCCTGTGGCTCAAAGGAGTAGGGAGCTGGCCCCATATGCTAGAGGTGGCGGATTCAAACCCAGCCCCGGCTGGAAAAAAAAAAAGAAGAATTGAGCATGATGGTTAGGTAAGGATGAAGTGCCAACCACAATCAAAACTGAATACTCATCAAAAAAAGCGAATGGTATCTATTTGGTGGTCCAGCACTGGTGTTACCCACCACAGCTTCATGAAACCTGGTCAGGCACTTACAGTGGATGTCTACTGCTACCAACAGGATGAAATGATGAGGACACTTATGATTAAGCAGCCAAGATTGGTCAATAGAGACAGGCCAGTCCTTTTGCAACACAATACTATTGCACAAGGAGCATTGCTCAACCATGAGAATTGGACTTGGAAACTCTCTGTCATCCACACTATTTATCGGAACTTGTACCAACTGACTGACTACCACTTCTTCCAGGCTTTGGACCACATCTAGGGAGGAAAAATATTCAATTATCAATAAGCTGTGGAACTGTGGAAAAAACCTTTCATGATTTCATTGTTACTTTCTGGGCTTTGTGGCTGCTGGCATAAATAAAAATAAGCTACAATTAGGATGGCAAAATTGTGCTGATAATTTAGGTGCATACTTAGGTTAATTTATCTGCTTCTTGTTTGAGATCTAATAAACTAAACTTTTTATTTGCAATTGGACATTTCAGATTTAATGACCTAATATTTTATATTTCCATGCTTAGTTAATCCCTATGTCAGGGTATCTAGGGATGCGTGAGCTTTCAGCAATATGCATAAACTATGCCGAACTAAACAACCTTCTTCAACCAAATTTGAGTTTAGAATACTAGTACAACCTCCTGCTTCTAGGTAATGTTATTTCTAGAAACCTACCACCTTTTCCCCATTTTGGTGATGGCCACTGTAGTAAGACTTGAGTATTGATTTTTTTTTTTTTTTTGCATCTGACGCTTCCCCCAATTCTATAAAGTAAGAAAGATCCTCTCCCATGCTAGAGATTCAGTTTGAAAATAAGAGAACTCCAGAAGTAGCAGTTTTGATGAAGTAAGAAATTATTCTGACAATCATCTCTGTCCCACCACCAATGTTTGTTAGCGTGTGTTTGGTTCCAGACTGAGATCTGTTCAGAGGTGATTAAAATCCCCTCTTCTATATATTTCCCCCCCTTCTATATGTTTAGCACTAAATATATAGTGATAAATATTAGCACTAAATATATAGAAAGGGAAAAAAATAAAGTTTGTTTTGCAAATAAAATAAAACAAAACCCTGTCTTTTCTTTTGAAGGAATTATATTTAAGAAGATTTCTCCAATGAATTTATAGGATAAAAACTGTGTATAAGAGCCTTTTTAAAGATTAATATCTTGTTACCCTCCTTCAAACCAGAGGTGGCCATTTATTTCATATCATGAGAGCAGCTGAAATAGTTAACCTTAATAAAATAGTTGCATTAGAAAGAGTGAATATATTTTTACAGATAGCCATCACTGGGGATTAGGTTGCTTTTAGTCCACAGTTTATATTAAGTTTTTCTCACAAATGTGGTTTAATGTACTCTAAATGAATTGCCATGAATAAATGATAAAGCCATGTTTTCTGCTGGCAATTACACTTTTTTAAGTGCAAAATGTAGGAAACTAATTGGGTATTTCTCTCTTCTTTCATCCTTATACTTGTATATCTGGTTTTATTTTTAGAAACCAAGTATCAGATTAGTTGAACATATTTTGATAGGTTTAAATGTCTTCAGTGCAAAGGAAATGTCTGAGTCTTTTTAATTTGAGTAAATTTTCAAGAAAAGCTGGCTGGCATTAGGCAATCTGATAAATTCTTTTCCTGTGGAGAACTGCAAGAAGGTCAGAGAAACAAAGCACTTACAAAAATCTTTCTCCGGAAAAGAGGGGGTGGGGAGCAGGGAGATGAGAGAGGTACTTGCTTAAGATGTTTCCAGCCACTGGGTGTCACTGCTGATAAGAGTCTGAGCCAACTGAAAGGTTTTCTTATGGCAGCAAGAATTTCTGACACAAGATGTGAAAACCCAGAGGTTTAGATGCTATCATTTTGATTAGCTACACAACTGAAAATACATCGCATTAATTATGGCAGGGTGGTGGAAATTCTGAATAGGATAATGGTGCTATAAAAAAGAAGGAAAATTAGAATTCCTCTTGTGGCTAAGTAAGCCCTGGTAATAAGATTAAACATGCTTTAATGACATGTGTCTGCTGTTCTCAGTTTAGCAAGAAGAAAAAAATAATAATGGAATAGAGTTGCACTGAGGAATTTGCCATTGGGATGTACCTCTAATTTATCCTTGAATTTTCCAACTTGCAAGTAGTGTACTTCAAAAGTCTTTGACTTGCCCAGGCAAACATAAATTACATGAACATTGGGGCCTTCTTCTTCTCTTTAGGGGGAGCAATACCCATTGAAAATGTACATATGTACGTATGTATGAGGTTTCCTTTGGAGATTTTTTTTCTGGTTTGTTTTTTAATCCCTATTGACCTTCTAGAAACAGAAATTGAAAGGATAGAAACAGAAACAATTCTCTTTTAATACGCTGTTCCATGTCTTGTTTGTAAGATGAGACTGAAGTACTGATATAAATTAATGCAGTACTAATTTGGTAACAGGAATGAATAGATGGTACATTTGAAGATGCAAAGGGACAGGGAATGTCTTTCAAATTGAGAAATGAGTATGAATAATGGAAAAAAAATAAATAGAAGGAATCATAGGAGGAGAATAAGGGGAAAGAGTGAAAGAGACAGAGAGATGGGGAGGACAGGAAGAAAATGGAAAGGAAAGGGAAAGAAGAGAAGGCAAAAGGAAAGATAAGAAGAGGAAATAAATACTTGCCCCGTCTTTCCGCTAAATGACTTGGAAGGGTGTTATTTTTATTGCTGTGTGCTCTTTGGGGGTTGACATGTTGGGTGATGGAAAATGGTGGCCCTATGGCTTCAGGTAATTTGGTAACCTAAGAGAGTAGCCAGTTATTAATCAGAGTAACCAGAGATATAGATTCAGGGTCAGCAGAGAGAAAAAGAACCAGGTTGAGGAAGGTGTGAGAGAAGATTTCCATGACTATTTTCGAGACATGGCATCTACGAAAGTCTAGAGGCTGAACTTTAGGATTAAGAGCACTGTAAACTCTTTCCTGTTCCCTTCTTTCATTCATACTTGGGTCACTATGAAAGTTTTAGGCTACCCTGTGTTATGTTCCATTGTTGCATTCCCAGAAACCCAGTCAACAGCGTCCTTTCTGATTCATTGATGTGGGTTTCAACTTGCTCAGCTTATCAAGTTGCTGACAGGGCTTTATTTGCTTTCATCCATGTGGATTTTACATTTCTCAATTTTTGTGTATCTCAAGACTTTTGTAATAACCCATAATAATAGCAGCACACCCACAGCAGATTGTGGTGATCGCTGTTCCACACGAATGCCATCAGGTGATGTGTGAATACTGTTTTGCACTCTGTAGTCAGCTTTCTGGTATTTTGAAACCAGTTAAAAATGTAGATGAAAAGAAAAAAGAAATTAAAAAAAAAAGAAAAAGAGAGAGAGAAAAAGAATGTAGATGACAGCTCTAATGGGATATAAACTTCATACAGTAAGTACCTGGTCTGTTTGTTGATTGCTTGTGGTCTTGGTATCCAGCACAGAGTAGGCATTCAGTGCTATGTTATTAAATTACTGAATTGGCATATATCCCAGAGAATGAGTTCAGCCTATGTGATTCCCAAACGTTCACTTATTTGTTTGTATTCTTCAGTATTTTCCTCTGTCCCCCAAGTGGACATCTTCGTACATAGTTCAAATATGCAATTAGCACCAAGACCCTTGTGTCCATTGCCCAGATCATTCAGCAAAGGCAGTCTGGAGCTCCCTTTACTAATTAGGTCTCAATAATAGTGGGGCATTTAAAAGGGGAAGTAGCACTTCCCAAGTCTCATGTCATATCACCAAAGATGGCACCACAGAGCCGCTTAATGGGGTTATTTGGTGAGTAGGTGAAAGCAAAGACACAGTGCTTGTTTCAGAGTCAGCTCTCTTAGCCTTGAAACATTTCTTAATATGCTGGTTGTTCTTGGCACAATATTTTTTTTCTTTCCAGAAAAATTAACACATTCTTGTGCATCAAAATTAGAGCAAACTTGATATGGCCAATGGAAACTATGGAGTCCAGTTGCTTTTTAATGTAATTTAGGTTTAAGTTAATGTGGTTATACAGAGGTTGCAGAGAACAGAATTGTTTTATTCTATTTCTCTGAGTCATGGTGTTACATGTACTGAAAAGACTTTTCTCTCACTAACCAAATGTGCATTTCTTGTACAATTATTGGCATTAGAAGCAGAGATGATAGAATGTTCCTACCTATATTACTCTCAGTTTTCCAGATGGAAGGTTATGATTATCTCAACTGTACATCTTAAATGGAAAAATTCTTGAGAGAAAAAATGGTTTTCCCTGCATATTTTCAACCATGAATAATGTTGCAAACTTAATTGATGTTAAAACTAATTCTGGTTGGCAACTAAGTAAAGTTGACTTTGGTTTGAGTTTGCTTTTTTTATTTTCCTATAAAGCACGTGCGTGTGTGTGTGTGTGTCTCACCGACATTATAGAATATATGAATATGTTTTTATATTTTTTTCTCTAGTTGGCTAAATAGCACACAAGAAATGTTAAGAAAACTAGTTACAAATACAAGAAAGCGGTCAAAATCAACAAGGAAATCATTATTACTCACTGCCAGGAAATACAGACTGAGGCAATAGTAAAAACCCTTTTGTGCCACTAGTGATTGAATTATGAGATAATCTCGTGGGGGCGAAGTATAGGTTACATCACTAAAGACATTTACAAACTGGATTACTGAGAACATTGGTGGCTGTATTATTGGAATATTTACATATTGATGCTGGCCGCATAGTAACTGCCTTCTTATTTTCTAGGTTTACATGGTCTTTGTGTTATTTTCATATTCGGTTTTATTTCTTCTCCACTTTTTCTCCTATAATTGCTTGAAAACATTACCAGAGGCTAGTTTTTCCTATTTTTTTTTTTTTTGTGCTTACTGGACTTGCATCATTCTTATGGTGATTAGAGGTGTATGATTAAATCAACAAGATTGAAAGTTAATAAGGAAAAATTCCTAAGATCTTGTTTAATAATGTATACTTTGATTGGAATTTTTGGTGTTTTTCATATAATTTATGGGACAAAAATGCATGTGTGCTTACTGGAAAACATGCCTGCAGCTGTGGAATGGAACTGTAAGCAAGTGATTCAAGGAAAATGAAGGAAACAAACTTCAGGGTAATAGTGAAGAAGAAAGAAAAGATGTATATTATTTTTCTTTGTATAAAAACATCATTATTCTTAATGCTGAGCTGTCCTACACACAGGATGCTGACGGTGTCTGTAAATGGCCTAAGACTTTGTGAAGCACTATTTGGACTTCGTTAATATGTGTTCCCCATATAGACAAGAAGAATGAAGAGTTACCCTCCTGTCCCTTAATGAGACTTCCTGTGCAAAAAATGGAGCCAGTATGGCGGGGGTAAAATCAACACCTACTAGGCTGGGATGAAAACGCACAAGAGGCTTCATTGATATTTCACGGCAATTTAATGCACACATAACTTGCAATCTGTTGTGTAGTGCGGCCCAGCACATAATTTTCATTGGCTTCATAACATTTAAACTAGACACAGTTTAAATCTTTTTAAGCAGGTCAGCATAAAGGAGCAGGCTTCAGGCTTTCCAGTAGTTTCATGGTGGGGATAAACTTTAATTGCCACTCTGTCAGCAATTAACTACTAGTTTTGTGTATTATGGGCAAAGAAAACTGTAACCACAAGGAACATACACAGTTACCTGTTAACAAGAGTTGAGGTAGTTTTCTTCTTTTTGCTTCGACTATATTAGATTATTAAATGCTCTGGCCTCTCAAGTTTATTAGGTAGAGGCCTTCAAAGAAATGAGTCTTAAAGATAACATCGCTACCCAAGATCCATGTGAATCCTCTGCTCTTTATCTCATTTGGATTTTCCCAGTCCATAGAAGGACCATAAGCCATAACATCAGTTTGAATTTTTCTTTTGCATTATGCAATAGGAAGACAATGTCAAGCTAATGAGTATATCACGTATTCTCCTGCCTACTTCATTTTGTTGAGCAAAGTGTTTTTGCTTATATTTTAAAGAACATAGTTTTAAAAAAAGGCACTTGAGCCACATCTTCAAAACATTAAACAAAATATTACCAAACCTGGAAATTAAGATAAATGACATCTTATTTCCATGGAGAAATGAACAATGTCAGGTCTCCTGAATTCGTTCTTTTCATTTCTTCTTATGTTATTCTCAAGTAGACACTGATTCATTCTCTGAACTCCTCTAAACCATCCCAGCAAACAAATTGTTACGGAATTCTTTCACTTAGTGGAACACGAAGAAATAGTTCCCTTCCAGGGAACATGTGGAAATAGTTGAGAATATTTTGATGATCACATGCCTGGGGCTTGCTACTGCCATATACTGGATTTGGCCAGGAGGTGCTAAATGTCTTAAAAGACATAGGACAGTTTAGCCCAGTGAAGACAGGCCTCATCCAACATGCCCACAGTGCTTTGCAGAGAAGCAGTTTTGTTTGTAATCTAAGAGAAACCCTGGCATGCCCTGATTCCCTGTCAAGTCATGTTAGGTGTTCCTGGGTACTGTTTCCATAAGGGTTTTCAGTTACATTTATCACTCTCTTCTACATTTAAAAAAAGAAGTATTAGTCCTCAGTGACTATCTCCCACAGATAATTTTGAGCCATAAGAGCACATGGCTGCTCCTTGTTCATTTCAGATGTGGGCACTTGGTTCAAAGCTTTTAGTGGAATAAACTAGCACAGCATTCAGGGAGATTCTTAGTCAATGTGATTTAAAAAGGACAAAGTAAAATGTATTGAAAACAGAAGCAGGATTTCACATTTAATAAACTTTTATTATTTAGATAAAAAGAAGATTTTTTTTTGCCTTGAATCATGAAGCAACATATTTCAATAAAAATACAGTTTGTTTGGAATTTCAAGAAAGTAGTTTACCTGAAGATGCTTAAATAATGACATATTGGCAGTCACTTCACTGATCTGATTTCCCAGATGACGATCCAAAGTAGAGTTATTAGCTAATGCTGTTAAGGTCACATGACTTAAAAATACCCAATGTACTCAGTACTACTGTGAAGCCAATTTACAATCACTCACACATGCATGTGAAAAATGAAACACAACTATAGCCTAGAATGAAGGAGGGAAGGGAAGTGGGAGGGGAAGGGGGGGGTGGGTCGATAGAGGGAGGGTTAGTAGGGGTGACCACACTGATGGCACATATTGCAAGTACAAGTTGGATATATCAGGTGTAGAAGACAAATGTCTTAATCCTGTAATTGGGTAACAGTGGTGAAGGCTATGTTGTTTAGTAGGATGTAAGCACTCCAATTTGTATAAATAATCAACACATGGAATCCCATAATGGTATAAATGTATTTATGATCTATGTGCAAATGACTGAATAAAAAAAGTCACATGACTTATTGTTCACATAATTACTTTATGAAAAGGTCAGAGCTAGAATATAGTGAAGCTTATCTGCAGTCCCCAATGGGCATCCCAGTATCTAACCTGGGGCCTGCCCTTTGGTGAGAGCGCCACAGCGTTGTTGAAATGAATGATGTTTCCTGACTTCTCCTTCACAGTTCATGCAGTTACACCACATGGACTCTCGGAGATGAAGTTGGTAGGAGATTATTTCAGGATAAAACTGACACCACTGGCACCGAAAAAATAGTTTTCTTTGACAAGGTATAATTATCTCTTGTTCACAAAGATCTTAAAAGATTATAAACCAAGCAGCTTACTAACAACAAATTCCAAGTACTTAATTATATTATGATCTGAATTCTGTTGCATGGTGATCAAAATAATCAAACTCCATAAAAAAGTATGATACTGAACTAATTTCTCGGCATTCACCTATGCACGGGTGATGGATCTAATAATGTGTATTGAATGAGCCATGATAATATTCTAGCAGCTGTCTGGTTCCTTGCTGAGATTTATATTCTAATGCACAAACAAGTCTATACATTATCACCTTTCTCTGCATATCTTTTCCTCCAACGAAGTGGAGTTGACAAAAGCAGTGGCCGAATATTTTTAATGGCAAATGCTAAAGAGGAATCGGTTTTCTCTCTCCACTATTGAGCAATGGACAAAGAACAGCGACATGAATTAAAATACAATTGTGCTTCCATCTTATTAAGCTTATTAACCTGCTCAAATGGACTATTTAGAGTTGTCTTTCAGCCGTTCTCATTTACATCCTAAGCCTAGTGACCTGCTGTGCTGTTCTTTCTCCCCTCACTTCTGGCTCGGAGCTCAATGGAGAGTAATTTGATGAGTGATGTGTGTACGCAAAGCTGCGTCAATTCCCTGGGATGAAATTCTGCTTTTCCCAGGTTTCTAGTGATCAGATTTCATGAGCAGAAAGGGACAGAATTTGGTGGATATTTCTGGCACATCTGAGTAGTAAATCTAAATTTGTGTGACTTTGAAAGGACATGACAGAACTATAGCAAATAGCAAAATTAAACTAATATTTACTCATGTACCTATTTTTTTCTCTGTGATTATTAACATACAGATTGTTGAAACATTAGTATTTCTGTTATCTGACTTTGTGTTAAGGGCCATCCCAAATTTAGTGGCTCAGAGTGGCCATTTATTATTAGCTCTGGTAGTTCTGTGGGTTACCAGGTCTTCATGGGGTTGCTGTTATGAGGTGGCTGAGGGAGGTATTGAACGCCTGAGCTGAGCCATGTTTCTAAGACACTGAATGAATGGTTCCCTCACATAGCTGGTGCCTCCGCTTAGCCCCTGCTGAGCCCCTGGAGGCTGCCTGCATATCATCTCCTCTCCCCAGAGCCTCTCAACTGACTAGTTTGGGCTTCCTCACAGAATGGCAGTCTCAAGAGAGTAGGGCTATTCATAGGGTTACTATCTTTCCCCAGAGTGTATTTCAAGAAAGCAGTACAGAAGCTTCAAGGCAACTTGTGACCTAGCTTCAAAAACCAAGCAGTGACTTACATGTATTCTATTTTTTACACAGGGTCAGACCAACTTCACAGTGGAAGGAGACTACAAAAGGCCCTGAAGAGAGGGAGGTGTGGATCATTGAGGGAACTTCTTTGGGGACTTCCTGCCTCATTTTCTTTAAATATTGCTTTAATCTGCTTCATTGCCTTAATCCCATCCAGAGCCCTCCTTGAAGCATCTATAGTGACTAGAGACCACTAACACTATTTAAGTGGAAAAATCTATAACACTGTACATTTTGTTTTAATGAATAACCTTTCATTTTTACGTATTTCATGGGAATTCTTATTTCCATAGTTCTTCGATCATTTTTATCTCTTCTGAGACACCATGTCCAGATGCTTTCTTCTCTTTATGACCAGAAGAGTTATTGATTTCCAGAGGCAATACATTGGCGACCATCCAGTAAATATTTTAAAAGTTCTTCCCAGGTGTGCAAAGAAAATTCTATAACAAATATGAAAATAAAGATATATGTGGGTTTTAAAACTGCAGATACTGCTGGTGCTTATCGTGTCTGATACTTTATTTATTGAACATTCATTAGACAGTTATTCTATGTTGAGAAATCGGTTCTCAGCCGAATATAGCATGGCTCATGCCATGAAATTACTGCTTTTGTAAGGCGTTCTTCTGTTTCAGTGGTTCTCAGACCTAATGTTCATCAAAATCACCTGAAAGGCTTATAAAACAGATGGATGGACTTCACCCCATGAGTTTTGGATTCATTAGGTTTCAGATGGAGCTTGAGGATTTGCATGTGTCAGATTTTAGCAGGGAATGCTTTTGCTGTGGGTCTGGGAACCACTCCCTGAGATTCACAAAGCTGGATGACGTTCTCATTATCTTCTGATTCTCACTTGATTGAGGACTTAGGAAGGCTAAGCAAATTGTAACAGTCTGAAACCTTCATTTTGTCTGCCAAAGGGTCCCCGGGGACTAAGAATCATGTCTGGGGTCAGTTTTTTCCATGTGTAAATCTAGACTGACCCCCAGGGATTCACACTGTTACTGAATCAGAGGCAGGAATAACTGAAAAAGTCAATTGGTCAAATTCAATTCTCTATATTGGAAAACCCATCAACTGTTTCATCATAATTGATTTATACAGACAAGGCCTCAGACACAACCTAATTTCCAGAAAAGCAATAATATGATGGAAAGACCATGGAATTTCAAATCAGAAACCAGGATGATAGCTTGGATTGTACCACTTAGTGGCTATGGGTACCTAGGGAGTGTTTTCTTTCTCTCTGGGAAGATTTTTCTTTTACCTATAAAATAAGAAACATAATGATAAAATCCACATTATAAAAATGCTATTTCAGACCTTGTAGATATTTGAGGTGATTATTGACTAGTAATTGAGTCAGTGGTATCTTGTTTTACTGCTAATTACAGTCCACATACCTCTTTTTTTTACTCCCTAATCAAGCAGCAATCCCAAAGGATTGATTGATTCATTTTTTAATGTATCTTTTCTCTCTCCCATCTTGTCCCTTTCTATAATTTGATCATTGTCTTCAAGTTCATCATTTCAAGTCCTGCTAACTGAAGTTTTCTGCCTGGAGGGCAATGCCACCTTAGGATACAACATGCAACCCACCCTCATCCTACAAACACACCCGGTGTGAACTTTAGTCATCACCATAAATACAGATATTTATTTCAGGCAGAGGAGGAGGAATGATAATGAAGAGAATAATAAAATTGTTATTTACTTTCATTTTTAGAGATAAGATCACACTCTGTGGCCCAGGGTCAAGTGCAATGGTGTGATCATTGATCATCACTCCCTGCAGCCTCAAACCCCGGGGCTCACGTGGTCCTCCTGCCTCAGCCTCCTGAAGTTATTTACTAAGTACTATGCTCCTGTCATTGTGGTAAGAATCTACACAAGTACTACATTTCTTAAACTTTTGAAGCAAGATGTTGAGGTAGACTCTATTATTTTTCTGAGTTTTTGATTGAAGAAACAGAGTTCTGAACAAATTTCCAAGGTCCTCTAGTAGCAAGGGTTGGAAACAGAATGTAAATGCAAGTTTGCTCCAGTGAAGAGGCTTTCCTTTTAGCTACTCCATAGTTGACTCTAAGCTTTCCCTTGCTTCTCAGAGCCTAAATCATAAAGGGAGAACCCAGAATAAAGCCATCTAAGCTCTGGGAAGATCTAAGCATAGTTCTCACTGCCTCCACTCAGCTTGTCTCCTTATTCTCTCTTTACTATCATTAACTCACACATTCTTAAATTCATTCATTCATTCAAGAAACATATAAGGTATGCCAATAATGATAGTGATAATAATAATATGCATCTTCACTGTGTACTTGTTTTAAGTTCCTTACCAGTGCTAACTAATTTAACAACATTCAGGGGAAGTACTATTATTTTACTCATTTTATAGGTGATTAAAATGAAGAACCGAGAGATCTGTTAATCCCCAAGGTCACATGCTGATAGGCAGAGAATCTTGTGTTCCGGTTATTGTGGTGGATTGCAGAGACCAGGATCTTCAGGGTCACATTTTCTCGGTCCGCATGGGTCTCTTTTTCTTTTCCTCATCTATATCTTGTTCTATTTAAAAATCTACTCATCAAAATCAAACTTTTTTTTTTAAGATCAAGCTAAAATTTCTCTTCACAAAGGTTCCTCGGATAGAACACATCAGCCAGCGTTGTCTGGATCGAGTAGATATTAAAAGAAACATGCATTAAGTTTGAAAATCCTGATAGAGACAGGGTTACGCAGAAAGTGCTTAGCATTTATAAGATTCTGACGTCCCAGAAATGAATAGAAGAGTTAATGATTTTCAAAGTATTATCAGTGGAAATATTATCTTCCACATTAAATGAAGGTTTTCTTTGTTGGGGCTCAGAAAATGACACCTCCACATATGGCACCTGGGCGTGCTGAGCACGTTGAACTGAAGGAAATGAAAAGGCCTTAGAAGCAGCCTCAGAACCAAGGACTCTCTGACCTTCTCCCGTTTCTCCCCCAAGTGCAGGGTGGAACGAACTCTCTGAAGTTCCCTTATCTGAAGCTCCTCCAGAAGAAACACAATTGCCTTCAATCCTCTCCCTGAAATTTCATTAACCAGAAAAGGATTCAATTTATTTTGTAGGAAGAAAAACTAGGGAATATAACCATACCTAGACAGACTTTGTCACAAGCTATTATCTCTTCTTAGGTCCATTTGGCTTTCAGAGAAAATCCTTAATAAAGCATTGTCTGTCCTTTGAGCCCATTCAATTCCTCTGAAAGTCATATATTACCCCTCAAAATTGCCTACATCCTCCCTTTCCTTCTCACCCATGAAGAGGGTATTTAAGCCTCAAACATCTGGTGCTCCTTTTCATCTCATATTTTCTATAGCTCCTGTGCACACATGCACATTAATAAATTTGTATGCCTTTTATACTGTAAATCTGTGGTCAATGTATTTCAGTGGACTTGAACTATTAGAGGGGGAAAGAAGAATTCCCTTGGCCTCTCTGCCCTCATACTGTCTGTGTTATACTAGAACTACTATTGGATTTTTAGTGTTTTCTCATTGTGCCTTTCTGAAAGTAAATATTGAGGAAGAAATAGGAATATTCTAATTTTAAATTCCAAATTTTAAGAAAACTAATATTGGTAAAAATGAGGTGCCTGTATAGCACATGTGCATCTTTTTCCAGCAACTCTGATCAAAGGCTGTTCAGATGAGGTTTTCATGATACATAAATTCTGAGAACTGCTGTTCAATCCCTTGCATATTCTTATATTTTCAGAACAGTAAAAAAAAAAAAAAAAAAAAAAAGGACTCCAGGAAAAAAAGAGAGGCAAACTATAATTTCATGCTTTTTCTTTTTTCATATATGTACAAATTTTCTGAGTCAGGACTTAGGAGCAAAAAACAAAAATTGACTGGATACCAAATATTTCCTTTTCATGTATGAAATATGCAGAACCACTTCCCTTGCTTGATGGTAATTCAATTTTATAGGGTTAGCAAATATTTTTCCCTCCAAACTTTAATATCAAGAAGACTTTTCAATTTAGAAATGAATATCCTGCATCTACCAAGGGCTTTACCTTGATTAACCTTGCTAACTAACAAGGGAGGTTGCTTGCTATGAATGTGTTTGCATGTGAACTTCAAGCTGGTTTTATTGACATAAGAGGTCAATCTAACAAGGTCCTAGCATCAAGGGAGGGGAACGGAGAAGCTATACTAATTGTGGCCATGAAGAGCATGTAAGTGTTTTCATTAAAAGTCAATACTCATGCAGATGTTCAATTCACCATCTGGCCCTCTTTGCATTGATATTTGAAATGCAGAAAGCTGATTTAGTTACCAGATTTCTTCATTAATTTGTTGTATATTTATAGGCTGCTGTTTTACCATTTGTTGCTAATACATGTGAAATCAAAGTAACCTGTTTTCTATATTCCATTCTGTGTTTTTGAATATACAAATCAAAATTATAATGTATTACTAAAATGTAGTTTTAGTTTACTATTTAGAGAGAATAAGCTTGAACAACCTCTTTAAGAAATAGGTATTCATCCCAGGGACTGAGGAACCATTTGCAAATTAATGGTCAATACTGAACTAAATTTATATAAAAGTCTTCACGTATATGTGAAGAGTATACATGGGGGATGGGGGAAAATTCTTACTTCTAAGACATCTATATGGAAATTACAATGAGTTTGGCAGGCAATTGCCTTCAAATAGCACATGTAATCACAAACTCTTATTTCATAGCTGATTTTTCTATTTTTCTGTTTATTACTTGGCTCCGTGTACGTGGCTCATATAGGAAGATGACACTATTCACAAACATGTTTTGAATTTGTATTTATTTATTATTAGAGGAGATGAGAAGAGAAACATCATTACTCTTTTACTTGTTAAACAAACATGAGCCTCAATGAATGAAAATCTAACAAAGTTGGGGAATTTATTTTTTTTTTTTAGAGACAGAGTCTCACTTTATTGCCCTTCATAGAGTGCTGTGGCATCACACAGGTCATAGCAACCTCCAACTTCAGGGCTTAGGGCTCTTGCTCAGCCTCCCGAGTAGCTGGGACTACAGGCACCCGCCACAATGCCAAGCTATTTTTTTGTTGTTGCAGTTTGGCCAAGGCTGGGTTTGAACCCATCACCTCTGGTATATGGGGCCAGCGCCCTACCACCTGAGCCACAGGTGCTGCCCCAAAGTTGAGGAATTAAAAAAAATAGTATGAATCAATAAAAACTCCTTGGGGACTTAATACATGCCAGAAACCATTCTGAGTGCTGGGTATTTATCTGTGGGATATAATAAGAGCAGCTGATGAATAATGAGGGCTTACGTCGTCTACATGAATTATCTTGTACATGGGCCGTTATGAAAGTTTTGAGATAGACAAAAACAAGAAATGTAAAATCTGCATGGATGGAAACAAATGAAACCCTCCCAGCAACACTGCTAAACCAAGCAAATTGAAACTTGCACTGGGGAATCCTAAAGGGCGCTGCTGACTTGGGTCATGCAGGTGACATAGTGGCTCGTGAACAGTCTGTCTCAAAACTTGCGTAGTGACCTGTGTATGATAATCACAATAAACTCACGAGTCAAACTTCTCCCCTCACTTCGAAACTAAGAAAACCAATGCTTAGAGAGAAATAATTATCTAACGTTTCACTGCAAAGAAATAGTGGATCTAAGATTTAAAACCAACCTTGGCATCCCCATCCCCTTTCTTCCCACGCTAACACACAGAACATGTTAGTAGAATCAACATGTAGTTATGTTTTTAGTAATATTCAGTCCCAATAGTGATTGTCATTTGTTCCACTTATCTCATCGCATTGTCCCACACTCATACTTTTCTATTTGTACCTGTGCACTGAATGTTCACATAACTTATTTTAGTAGGGATGCTCACCACTTCTCTCTTTGCTCCATAGGTAAATCTGACACTCTGGATGCCTTTTTGGCTCAGGTACGATTCCCTTATTCCTTCCCTAAATCTTCTCTGTCTTCTTCAAACCTCATTGATTTTCCTTGTCTGTAACTTCACTAATACAACTCACAGTTGTATTACCAGTTTGGTTGCTAAGTTATATATTGTGTAAGTCTTGTATTATTTGCTGTATTTTCAACTAAATTTTAAAATAAATAATTATACGTTAGTATTTGTAACAGCCAGACAGGCATTAAATCATATTGTTAATGAATAGTAAAGAAAAAATTAACAAAGACTAAGTAGATTAGTTTATCAAAACACATGAAACTATTCTTAAGAGATAGAGTGAATAATGTTGCAAACTGCTGCTTTTTATTGCTGTGTGTAAAGTAGGGAATGGACATATAAAACTGGGGAAAATAACAAATTTTACAGCAAGAAATGACTGACTGAAGATCAGGAAGTCTGATATTCATGTCTGGGATAAGGCACCCCTGTGATTACAGCTGATCTGAGTGAATTATCACCTGCAAGAAAACTTCTCAGAAGTCACCCATTCTTCAGCAGGGATTGGAAAAATTTATTGATAAGATTAAGATCTTTCACTGACGTCATCAGAGGCCTAGTTTCCTTAAATGCAATCAATTTAAAACAAGTTCAAAATGGGAAAATTGCAACACATAATGAAAGTGTGTTGTAAGAATTAACTTTGTTGCTTTTGTAACTCAGGCAAATGTTGTGGGTGGTTATCGTGAAGTTTAGAAAAAATGAAAGTTGGTAAGACTGTTCCTATGGTTCCCTCCTGGCTCCGATGACTGTGTGCCCAGATCCATGGACACAATATTCTGACCTATAATGGAGGATGACTCATGAGGTTACCATGGCATTGCAAAAATATTGTGTAACCCATACTTTATTGGGTATAAAGTGATTAAACAGCAATGCTCCCAGCTACTGTTGCTTTGGGAAGTTTTAATGAGGCTATGCAGTAAGTGTCATGGTTGTTGCCCAAATGGAAGATCTGTGCCTAGTTCAGTCTCTAAGCAGGAAAAGACTCTTCCCACCAGAGGGTCTTTAAAACCTCTTCCATACTTAGGCAGAGAGAGAATATCATCTGAGCGGAAAATCACTTTTTTCTTTGCAGAGAGACCAGGAGAGGGATAATAGACAAAAAATGCTTAATTTAAAGCAATACAATAATGTATTGCATATCTACTTGAGAACTCAACATCTAGAGGGTTGGTTTTCTAAACCTTCCCTTGAGTGTTTACATAAGCAAAGAACAAGTCTTGTTACTATGGACCCTGAAACGGGAAGTGAAGGTCTCAAACCAGAGGGAAAAATGTGAGCCGCTGAAGTACGGTAAGACTTGACCACAACGGGGACTATCTTGAAAATCATGCTAGTTCCTGATCACCACTGACTCATTATTATTAATTAGACAAACAGTTATATGCCAGACATAGACTATATGCTAAAAAATTCAAAGAAGAGTAAACAGATGTGATCCCTGCCTCTAATGAAGTTTATAGATCAATAGATATGACAGTGATTAAAATAAAAATCATCTAAACGGAAGTCTAATCATAAAATATTTTAAAGGTTAAGATGAAAAGTTACAGGGAGGGAGGATGGTTCAAGTATTTAACAAATTAATAAAACTTGTGAGATGACACAATCGGGACTTTTCCTAAGAAAGTATCATTTAAGCCAGGATCTAATTGATGAGTGGGCATCAAATAGGCAAATTGAGTCATTGGCAGGGAACACGGTAGGAAGGGTGGAGAGAGGACAGACAAGCATGTGTCAAACTCTCCATGTTTGTGCATCAGGAAGGCAGCCAGAGTGGCTGGTACTAGACAGCAAGGGAAAGGTGAAGTTCAGAGGCAGACCCTCCAAGACCTTATGGCTCCTGCTTGGTATTTTTTTGGTCTTGATTTTAATGGAAAGCCATTGAAGATTTCAGCATGATAGATTGACATTATACATCTGTCCATAATGTAGGCAGTAGATTAAATACTAGACTAGCTTACTAGAATGAGATAGAAAGGAATCAACCAATCGAATAAACAAATAAAACCTAAGTTTTCCTCACTCAAGTCTAGGTCAGAGAATGGGGGGGAGTCAGTACTGTTTTTCAAGTACCTCAAGGTAAAAATTATGTGGTAATCTCCCAGGTAAAAGAAAAGGAAGGGAACTGTGAACTTGGCAGGAGGTGAAAAGAGTCATACCAAAGAAAGGCTTGGAAGATTTTTTCTGATATGGGGAAGGGGATGGGGTTTTCCAGATGTGGGACTGGCCTGTGTCCTGGCATAGAAGCTCTGAGAGCTGACTGGGTATCTGCTGTGAGAGTTCATGAACACCAGCGTTTGTGAGTCATTACAAGTCACCAGCATGTGTGAGCACTGAGGCACTGGCCTTGGGAACCCCGGGTTATTCATGCAGCAAAGAGGAGGCATGCCTTTCTTAAAACGCTCTGAGCACAAGCAAGGAACATGTCAAGAGGCAGGGTTGTCAAAGTTGAGCCGTGTCCCGGTTTGTCACAGCACAAATTGGACAGAAGGACCTTCAAAACTTGAGGACTGAATTTGTACGGCTTAAGGAGATGGTTGGAGCAGGACTGAAAGAATTATGACTTTGTGTTTTAAGCCATTAAGTTTGTTATGCAACAATCCATGGCTGGAACATCTGAAACTCTGTCTCCCTTACTCACTTGTTAGCACCATCATCTTCCACAAGTAATGACAAGTTGTGACTTTTTTCAACCCTCCTCTCCTCCCTTCTCAGCTTTCTGCATGCTTTCCCACTCCACTTGGTGAGTAATGGCAATGTAAAAAAATGGGCTTTCTTTTGACTGAAAATCTTGCTTCATTTTTTCAATGAATTTATTTGTTGCTATGAATTTACCTTGCTGTATCATAAATATGTTTCTGCATGTTTCTTAAAAACCATGTTATTTGATTGGAGAATGGTAATGTTTTAATATTTTATATCATAAGATGTTTGTTAGTTTTATATAGTTGAGTGTTTTGTGTATGAATGTTTTACTTAAGAAGTTGGCTGGGGGGTTACTGTTCACATATAATGTGGTGTAATTGTTCCACTTAAAACAATGAAAAATTAGCTCTTCATCAGTGTTTTTTTTCCCAGAATATCAGATTTTCAGAAAGGCATTGCTGATATTTAATTTTTGAGACCTATCTTCAGATTTTCCAACTTTCATAGCAGAGAAATCCAGAGAGAAAGGGTTGCCACAGAATAGTATTGCAAGGGGATGGAAGATATTGGGTTTGTTTGGGATATATTGTCTAGTGCTTTTCACACATAGGTAGAAAAACCAAGAAACAATTGCTTAGTAAAAAAAAAAAAAAAAGAAAGAAAGAAAGAAAAGAAAAAGAAATGATCAGAAACCACTGGAAGTCCTTTCTGGTGAATCATTCTAACCTGGGTCAAGACATAAAATTACGTGCAGGAACTACACACAGGTAGCGGCCCGGGAAGTCCAGTGCCAACATGCAGAAGAACCCCTCCACTCTGCACAGATACAGATACATTTTACACAGACACTCACTGCAAGCCAGAAATTGAGAACAGATTGTTTCTAGTCAGAGCAGTGATTTACGAAATCTTCTATTTTAACTCACGTAATACGAAATGCTCAGGGATATTTCATGCTGCCAGAACTATCGGCTAAGGCTCCTAAAGTGTTTAAGTGTCACTACGCGTATGTGAGAAATATAGCCACGCATTTCTGTAAAAATTCCATATATGTACAAGTGAAATGCAAAGAACATATGTTCAGTCATAAATATGTTCATGTAAAGCAGTCTAGTCCTCCTGTGAGTAATCACATGCCAAGACATCTGAGGAAATGCAAATAAAATGCTTAGAAGTGTTCTTGGCACCTTGTAAGTGCTCAATAAATGTTAACTATAGTAAAAATGTTATTGTTATTCTTTTCCTTCTGTTTCTGCTCCTCTTCCTCCACCTTTGGCCTCTCTCCCTCCTCCAATTCATCGCTTCTCTGATGGTGCCATTACTGGTTCTCAGCTTCCCCCTTTCAAAACCAAAGTGTCGTGATGAATTCTCCTTTTCGCCTTTCTGCTTTTCCAATCAATTCCCTTCTAAGGTCAATTTCACTCCCACTCCCTTTAGCTCCCTTCTCCCTTTCATGCTCACAGCTACTGCTGAATTTAATGTTCCTATTGCTTTTTATCTAGACAGCGCTAGTCCTAAACCTAGGCAGGATTAGCCAAAGGCAGCCAAACACACCCTTGGGTACTTCAAAGCAGGGATGTCATAAAGATGAGGATACTTCAGCTTTAACGAACCTTTCCGGGATTTTTCCATAAGAGAACCTTGAAAAATACATCGAAGTTTCACTACACTTGTTTCATTATTCATGGTTAAATATTGATTTTATTTTGGTCTACAGTTAGAGGTGGTAATACCATAACATTTTGAAAGTTTGGGGCTTCTAATACTTTTTATTTTCACCCAGCTTCTGATTTATCGTCTTGATTCTAGCAGCTTCTTTCTTGGGAGCACTCCTTCCAGGACAGTGAATGCTTCTGTAATGCAATTTCATAGCTTAAAAATCTACAGTGAACTTATAGTAATTAAAAATAACCAACAGCCACAAAGAAGTGGGTTCTGGAGAATTTCACAATGTTGGGGGTTGTAGGGAAACATACAGCAAGAGAAAGCAATGATGTCTCAGTATCTCCCTGAGAGATTCTTTAAGGTCACTATACCATGGTTTAGTATAAATGTGCACACCAGCTCTTCAGAGAGTTTTCCAAAAGTGTCAGCTGCCTGGGGAATGGAGTGTGCTAAAGCTCATGGGAAGCTGAGTCCAGGCATTGTCTGTCCTATGGGAACAGTGGGTGAGCTTGATCTCTGTCTGCCTATTGTAGACCATCTGAGCTTTAAGATTTGTTCCCTGGACAGTTCTGCTAGTCTTTCTCCACATTTTAAGTACCAATAGGGTTTTGATTTTTTATTTTTTCGAGACAGAGTCTTATTCTGTCTCCCTGAGTAGAGTGCCATGGTGTCAAGTCTCACAGTAACCTCAAACTCTTGGGCTCAAGTGATTCTCTTTCCTCCTGAGTAGCTGGGACTACAGGCACCTGCCACACATTTAGCTATTTCTAGTCGAGATGAGGTCTTGCTCTCATTCAGGCTAGTCTCGAATTCCTGAATTTAGGCAATCTGCCCCCCTTGGTCTCACAAGGTGCTTAGATTACAGGCATGAGCCATTGCTCTCAGGCGAAAGTTTTAATTTAAATCCGCTTTCTCGATTCTATTCTCCATACCCCTCCACCTTCCATCCCTAGCATCTTATGCTTTTTTTCTTTGAGTATTTCTTGTGCTGTATTTCCTGGAAAGTTTTACTTATATTGACAACCTGACACCAGGAATATCCTACCATTTCCCTTCTGCCAGACCTTTACCTGCACATTTATGCTTGAGTCCTGGGCCATCTTCCTGATTATCCTACCTAATGTTCAGAAACCAGATTAAAAGTTACCTCCTTCACAGAGACTTCCTTTTCCCCATGTCTCAAGCAATGGGAAAGGGGACTTTTCATGGGCTTCAGTCACAATGAACGTCTCATGGAATGGAAATTTCACAGGTGTGTGTGATTATGGTAAAGTGGGACATGAAGTTCTCTTGCAATACAGACCTAGAAGCACTGCAGCTATTTCAACTATGCTGTATAAAGAAACACCAATTCTCACCAATGCTGGTACAAAACTGGCTGGGCAAACTTATTCAGAGTCATTCTCTTTAAGATGCCTCTTTATAAAACGTATAAGAATTTTTTTTTTACACATTATTTTTCAAGGTACATACAGTTTTTAGAATCAAATTCCACTTCAGGTATGAATTCAATATATTTCCTCTTTGGTGTTGCATTATGAGCAGTGAATTTTTGAGCTTTCAATTTTTGTATCAATCATTTAATTAGGCATAGTAGAGTATATCAGATTGCTAGTTATTCAGGCAATAGTCGTAATAGAATAAATGCTTGAGTTTTGAAAATAAAGAGTTTGCTTAAATCAGTTTGAAAAAATTTTAAGAGATCTACCACTAGGAATGCATACACCTGCTCAATGAATTTTTAGACATCTTGTAAAATTCATGTCAATAAAAACTATTTCAAATTTATGGACAAAGATATGTGGCCATGAAATAAGTTCATTTAGAGAGTATTTACCATATAAGCCCAATGTTGTTTTGAAGGAGAATAACTTATTTACATTTTTTTCTAAAACTATTTTCTAAATTTCTTTTCTAAAATTTTACAATTTAACATGGCTTATGGATCTGATTTGCTATTTTTGCTGCAATGCCTGGCATCAGAAATGATAAATGATACTTTCCTTAATAAAATGTGATGTGCACCCAGATCTCATTCATTTGGTGGGAAGTTCAGTCCTGCTTATGCTTTCATGCTCATTCTCCTCAAGAATTTCCTCTTCTCTGGTCTAGAAAAGTCCAAAATTGGCCCACTGGTTCTCTTTCCTCTTTGATCACCACCCATTCAGTGTCATGGCTAAGGCCATGACTAGGAAAAAAAGTTTTTCTCCGAAATCTGGCAAAGTTACATTTTAGTTCTCTCTCCCATTAGAATCAGGGTCAAGAAAAAGACAAAGACTTACCTGGGGCTTCTTCAGCTTAGGAATTTTTAGAGAGCCCAAAGGGGCATGGACTTTTGCTTATTTTATTTACTGCTATATCTTTACTAATTAGACTCTGATCACTGGTAAAAATGTTATTTGAATGAATAAATGAAAGAATTGTTCAGGTAAAAAGAGTAAATATGCATATAGGAGCTAAGTACAATTTAATGTCTATATAAATCATTCTGCCACTCAATGAATAAATTCTAGTAAATGCTTTTTTATAAAAAGAAAGAAAATGCATGTTTCTTTATTCATGGATATGAGTACCAGTCTCAAAGAACTTAAATTGCAATTTGGCTAGCACAGAATATTTACAACATTCTTATAGTCTTCACCTGTAGTATTAGAGTAATTTGCTTTAATGTTCGTAACTATTTTCAAAATTATATATCCAAATGTCTAACCATCCAATGTTAGGGTCCCTTCGTGCTCGCCATTTATTAGGGTCCCGGACTGGTTGGTCTCTGGCCCTGGCTTATCTAGGTTCCAGACTGGACCGCTAAGCTACCTTGCTCAGGAGCAGTTGCTCTTAGGTGTCAGAGGGCTATTTACCTTAACTGAAGGGGGAGAGAGAGAGAGAGAGAGAGAGAGTCTTTGAGAGATTAAAGCAATCTTCTTAGAAAGATAGATCTTAGTCTTTAGCAGAGATTAGTGATCTTCAGCAGAGAGATGCTGTGTTGGTGTTCTGCAGGCAGAAGTGACAGAGTCAGAGTAAGCGGGTCATGATAGAATGTTCACACTCCTGATTGCCTTCTCTTCCTGCCTAATATAAGGCTGATCTCATGCCTCTCAACACCACAGGTGCAGAGACCACCAATTCAACAATGCTTTCATCTTGTGAGCTCTCATTCTTGTTAGGAGAGCTAAATCTCTCCCCATGCCCCTTTCACCAAGGTGTTCCATTACTGAGCTACAGATGTTACTTATAACTCTCACTCTTCCTAGCCATAGGTTATATGGGCTGCCACAGTCCAATACTGCATACATTCTGGATTCTGATAGAGAAATGTAATCTTTAAAAAGCTAAGCATGCCCTAGCACTCTAGGAGGCTGAGGTAGGTGGATTGCCTGAGCTCAGGAGTTTGAGACCAGCCTGAACAAGACTGAGATCCTATCTCTACTAAAAATAGAAAAAGTAGCTGGGCATAATTGTAGGCGCTTGTAATCCCAGCTATTCAGGAGACTGAGGCAAGAGGATCCTTTTAAGCCCAAGAGTTTGAGGTTGTTGTGAGCCATGATGCTATGGAACTCTACCAGGTGACAGAGCACTCTGTCTCAAAAAACTAAAAAATAAAAAAAGGAAGGTAAGCACTGACTGCAGATTTCTGAGCTGACATGCAAGAAACATGGAAGTTAGCACTCCATCCTAACAAGTAAAAAGATAAACAAAATGAAGAAAAAAAGAAATCACCAACTCTTCTTAGGTCTGTCAAAGAAGTGAAGTCACAGAACAAGTGCCCTCCCCCCTAAAACTGGAGAGACCAAGACGTGAATACAGAGAACTGTGACTTACTGGAGCAGAAACCCACAAGTAGCAGCCTCTGTGGGAAGGAGTGCTTGAGGAGGGAAGCCTGAACTGTAAATGATGAGTTGCTGAGGGATTGACATGGACAATTCTGAAAATTAAAAAATCCAGCATTACCTACATTTTTGTGTGTTTAGCTATGGGAGTTCTACCAGGTCCTCAAAGTAAATGAATATAGGTGAAATATCTCCTTATACTTCCAAAAGAAGCAGGGAGAAAGGAACCATTTGTAAACATGTCAGTGCAATTTGTTGTTCTTGCTAAGGTCTGCCCTTAGGAACAACTATTTAATCAGAACTCCACATGCTGGAAGGATACGAAGGATATTATCAGAGCTTCACCAACCTAGATAGACACAATACCAATTACTGGTCTAGACTATCACATGGAGGAAGGAAAATATCAACCTGCAGCCCACACTAGCCATCCTGTCTTACCAGAGTGGTACGGCAGATTGAGAAACATGTGCCAGGTTCACAATCTAGAAATGCAGGTGTGCTGAGAGACTGAGACCTAATCTTAGGAGTACGGAACACTTTCCCACTCCCTTACCTTCAAATTCCATTCCTATGGCTTGTTTCCAGGAGTTTCTTTTACCCAGTACCTCATGTCTGGCTATGATGAAAAAATTACAAAACATAGCCAAAAGCAAAAGGAATTAATAAATAAATAAAGTGCTCCCCTCAAGAAGAAGTACAGTTTAAACACATAGAGCAGGTATCCAAACCAGGTTCAGGTATGGTAGGAATGTTGAATTTATCAGGCTGGTAATTCAAAGAAATATAATCAATATGCTAAAGATTCTAATGGATGAAATGGACAGAAAGCAAGAACAGCTGGGGAATGTAAAGAAGAGAAATAAAAACTCTAAGAAAGAAACTATAGGATATGGTAGATACCAAACACAGGGAAAGCAATGAAGAAGGTCTTTGATGGAGTTATTAACAGCCTGGGTAAAACAGAGGAAATTTCAACAGAAATTGAGCTTGAGGATATTTTAATAGAAATTTCTAAAACTGAAAAGAAGAACTAAATATCCAAGAACTATGGGACAACTACAAAAGGGTATAACATAGGCATAATGGCAATGCCAGGTGGAAAAATGTGAGAAACAAAGAAAGAAAACATTGGGCCCAATAATGGCTGAGGATTTGCCTGATTTAAGGTCAATACCCCAAATTACAGATCCTGTAAGCTCAAGGAGCATCAGTCGGGGTAAATACCAGAAAAATGACACCTAGGAATATTCTTTCAAAACTACAGTTAATTAAAGATAAAGACAAATACATTCAAAGAAGTGGGAGGGAAAAACCCTTCCCTGTAGAGAAGCATAGATAAGAATTCCACCCATCTTACCTTCAGAAACCGAGCGAGTGAGAAGAGAATGGAATAAAATATTTAAAGTGTTGAGAAAAAAAGTGTTCTAGAGTTGTGTACTCTGTACACAATTTCAAAAATGAAAGAGAGACTTCCTTTGACAAAGAGTAATTGAGGGAATTTGTTGCCAGTAGAATACTCAATTAAAACAACAAAAGGTAGAAAAATAGTGGGAGACAAAGTAGGAACAAAGGATAAGGGAAAGAAATAGAAAATTATAACAATTCTAATAAATACTGTAACACTTACATAATCAATTTGAATATAAATGGTCTAAATTCATCAGTAAAAAGATATTGTCAAAGTGGATCAAAAAATAAGATCTAACTATATTTTATTGACAAGAAGCCTACCTTAAATCTAAGGGCAGGCCAGGCCTGGTGGTTCAAACCTGTAATCTCAGCACTTTAAGAGACTAGAAAGGAGGGTTGCTTGAGGTCAGGAGTTCATAGCAAGATTTTAGCTCTACAAAAAAAAAAAAATAAAAAATAGCCAGCCATGGTGGTGCATACTTGTAGTTCTATCTACTTGAGAGGCTGAGACAGGAGAATGCCTCAATCCCCAGAGTTAGAACCTTCCGTGAGCTATGATTTGCCATCAGATCCTAGTCTGTATGATAGAGTGAGACCATGTCTCAAAAAATTTAAAGACAAATATAGATTAAAAGTAAATGGTCAAAGAAATATATTCCATACTAACACTGATCAATAGAAAGTGGGGTAGCTGTATTAATTTTAGATAGAGCAGACTTGACAGTAAGGAAAGTTATCAGGGATTAAGAAGAACATAATGTAATAGTAAAGGGGTCAATTCTCCAAGAAGATATAACATGCATTAAAATGCATGTGCCAAACAACAGAGCATCCAAATACATCAAGCACAAACTGATATTACTGGAAGGAGAACTAAATAAGTACTATTATAGTTGGAGACTTTAACAGTCCTCTATCAGAGTTAGATTCAGCAGGTAGAAAATCAGTAAGAACATAGTTGAACTCAATAACACCATCAGTCAACTGGATATAACGAATATCTCTGCACTACTTCATCCAACTATAACAGAATACACATTCTTCTCAAACTCACATGAAACATTCACCAGGAAAGACCACATTATAGACACACCTTAGCAAATCTGAAAGAACAGAAATCATAGAATGTATTTCCACAAACCACAATGTTAATTTGATGGGAAATCAATAACATAAAGATAAGTGGGAAATTCCAACATATGCAGAAATTAAATAATACTCTTCTACATAACACATGAGTCAAAGAAAAATCTCAAGAGAAGTTTAAATAATTTTTTGACTAAAAGAAAATGAAAACATAACATACAAAATTTTGTGGTATAAAATCAAAGCAGTGCTTAGAAAGAAATACCCAGCACTAAATGCATACATTAAAGAAAAAGAAACAGCTATCAATCACCTATGCTTCCACATTAGAGAAATAGAAAAATAGATGGGAAAATTAAATTAAAAAATAGAAAATAATATAAATTATAAATGAAAACAATAAAATTGAAAAAAGTGTAGAAAAGCAACCAAATCAAAAACTGGTTATTTCAGAAGATCAGGAAATTTTATAGGCTTCTAGCCAGGATAATTGAGAATAAAACAGGAGTGGACACAAATTGATATATCAAAAGTGAAAATGGAAAAGTGACAAATTGCATAGGCATTAAATGAATAATAAATGAATATTATAAACAACTCAATGCTTATAAATTGGATAACAGAGATGAAATGGATGAACTCCTTAAATAATACAATATGTCAGAACTCACACAAAATGCATAATTTGAATAGGTTTATATGTATTACAGAAATTGAATCTATAATTAATGATCTTCCAAAAATAAAAGCACCAGGTCCAAATAGGTTTGTTGGTGTATTCTACCAAACAAAAAGGAAGAATCTATAACAGTTCTCTAAAATCTCTCTCAGAATATTGAAGCAGAGGGAATACTGTCTAACTCCATGAGGACAATACTATTCTAATTCCACAATAGACAAAGGCATTATAATCAAAGAAAAGTATAGACCAATATCTCTTATGAACCTAGGTGAAAAGATCCTCTTAAAAATTGGAAAACCAAATAAAAATGTTTAAAAGAGTTACGTACCATAACCAAGTGGTATTTATTCCAGATATGCAAGACTGGTTCGCTTTCAGAGATTAATTAAGATAATCCATCACACAATGGCATGATAAGAAGAAAAATCCTACTATTATATCAATAGGTATATAAAAAGCATTTGCCAAATCCAACACCTATTTATAATAAAATAATCTCAGTAAACTGGCAATAGAGGAAGACTTCCTCAGCATTTTATAGAGAGTCTCTATAAAATACTATTGCTAAAATGACCCTTATTGGTGGAAAACTCAAATATTTCCCCTTATAAAACTTTGGAGATAGTAAAAAGGTTATTATCATCATCATCATCATTATTATTATTGAAACACAGTCCCACTCTGTTGCCCAGGTTAGAGTGCATTGACACCATAGTTCACAGCAACCTCAAAATCTTGGGCTCAAACTATTTTCTTGCCTCAGCCTCCAGAGTAGCTAGGACTTCAGGCACCCACCTCAATGCCCCCCCAAACATTTTTCTATTTTTATTATTTTTTTTCTATTTTACTAGAGAGGGTCTCCTTCCTGTTTAGGCTGGTCTCAAACTCCTGAGCTCAGGTGATCACAAGCCTCAGCCTCCCAGAGTGCTAGGATTATAGGCATGAGCCACCACACCTAGCTGAGACAGTAAAAAGGTTGGTGGTTGCCAGAGCGTAAAGGGAAAGAGGTGGGATGAACAGGCAGAGCCTGGAGAATGCGCAGAGCAGTGAAAACGCCTAGGTGCCACCATACGTCTGTTCAAACCTGTAGAATATACACTATCAAAACACACACGCACACACATACAAGAAACCTAGGACACCTAAACTGACTTAAATTGTCATGAGATTTTGTAGAAACTAAAAGTTCACTGATTTATATGCATAAACTAAGCCGTAATATCACTGTTAAACTTCTGGTAAAAGTGAAAACAGATTCCTCAACCACCCTTCCCACAAGGCTCTGTCAGGTTAAGAAAAAACAAAACAAAACATAACCAAAAAAATGGAGCTTCCTGAAGTAAATATATATAATTCACAAGTTTGTGAATATATTGTATGCTTAAAAGAAATGCTTGTCAGTGCCAAATGTAAGTACCAAGCAGGATCTGTAAAGTCTCTGAAGAAATCGGACCAATCCTATGTCAAACATAGATTGAACTTGGAGAAAACCTCAGGATGAATTAAGGTCAATAAATACCCGTGTGGTATTCAATTGCACCAAAGCATTTGGCACCGGAATGGTAAAGAATTGCTTCTTATCCAGACATATGCACTAAATAAATAAATATGTATAGGTTACAAAATTATAACCCATTACCTGAGGGGAACAAATAATTAAATCATCAGTGCAACGTAATTTATTACCTGTGATGTGTTTTCTTGAGTCACTACTATTATAAAATATTTCCTAAGTACTTATAATGTATGAATAACTACCCAAAACACAGAGACAGACGTGGCCTCCACCCAGTAGTTTCGCAGTTTAAATAAAACTGGTACCACGGCAGGTATAAAAGCACCAGATGAATGATAGACATGACCATGATACAACTTGCATATTGTTTCATTTTTCTGGTTTTTTCTTTGAGGTTTCCTCTATTCCCTCATAATTTAAAGATATGCCATGTGTGAGGTCACAAAAATACATTTTGGTCCCCTTTCCCACCTTCACTTGTGGCTAAGGTGAGGCTTATGGGAAGTCAGTATTTTACAAATCTATGCATCAAAGGCTCTAGTAAATAATAAAAGCGATGATTTTTTTTCTATGTATTTTTTCTTACCCTAGCTTTATTATACTATGGCAAAAACATAATGCTTGTTAGGAATCTATTATGTGATATCAGCACTTTTCTAGAAGTAGTGGTTTTGCTGAGAGTCATTGGAATACGTTTGTAAAGTTTTATGTCACTTCTTTTAAAACATTCACCTACTTTGTAAACAAACCATAGTGTTTTTCTTGCAAAATCAGGTAACACAAGAAATAAATGACTGGGAAGCACGTAGCCTTTACAAAATGCTGATGGAGCATTATTTCTTAGAGGAGCGGGGTCACTGGGGAATATGTTACCTCCCACACAGGGAGACCTTTGGTATGTTGATTGAATGCTTGATCTAGGAAAGTCCTGGTTGTATAGTGATGGCTTCTAGGAGGTACCTTTTTTACCAAAAGGATAAGCTAAAGAAAGAAAGAGAGAGAGAGAGAATATATGATACAGGTAGCTCAGGCCCAGGGAGGTGCTTAGTGAACATTCACTCAGTTATGTATTCATAAAATGTATATCTATTAACTAACTTTGTGCCATTCCAAGGATTATAGCATTTTAAGTAGAGAGATGATGAGACTCATTTTGCATTTATGAGGACATGTCTGTTACCACTGTGAATAGGCAAGACAGTCAAGGAGACATTTAGAGATTATTTGTAACTCATATAATAAATGTTGAAGATGAGAAAATTACAGAAAGTACCCTGGATTAAATACATGAATAAAATATAAAAAATGAATCATGATTACTGAGTGACTCACCCTCTAAAAATAGTTGAGTCATCATTGTCTCGTGGTCATAAATTCTTAAATATACAAGTTTCTGGAGATGAACTTGGCCTTGCTCTGATTTTAGATGGGAAAGCCTGAGCTTCTGCGGCTGTGTGGTCATCCTCTTCGCAATGCCTGTCACTTCCTGAGCAATGCCTGGGTGCCACACACTACATCAGGGTTTTATAAGTTTTATATTTCACTGAGTGTACTCACTGGAGTAATTCCTATCATGTCAGCCAATAATAGTTAAGAAAACTGACTTGGATACATTAATCTGCTCAACACCTTTTATCTGATAAGTAGTCATGTCAAGATGTAAGTAAGTTTAGGGAAACAGTCTCTGCCATTGTGTTAGTGGTCTTAGTTTTCTATTGCTGCTGTAGCAAATAATCACAAATTTAGTGACTTAATATTGACTACAGTGGATATTAGCTTTTGCATTCTTGTGATACTTCACTAAGAAGAATGTGTTACAACTCTATCCAGGTTAATACAAAGATGCAAAGTCATCATCTTTTTTTTTTTTTTTTTTTTTGCAGTTTTTGGCTGGGGCTGGGTTTGAACCTGCCACCTCCGGCATATGGGGCCGGCGCCCTACTCCTTTGAGCCACAGGCGCCACCCATCTTTTTTTTTTTTTTTATTAAGTCACATATACATAGATCATGAATACATTTATGCCTTTGTGGGATTCAATGTATTGATTATTTGTACAAATCGGAGTGCTTACATCCTACAAGTTAACATAGCTTTCACCTCATTTACTTAATCACAGTGTTAAGACATTTGTGTTCTATACTTGATAGATTTGACTTGTACCCTTGCAATATGCTTCATAGGTGTGTCCCACCATTAACCCTCCCTTCCCATACCCCTCCCTCCTTCATCCTGGGCTACCAGGGGTCCTCAAACTTTTTAAACTGGGGGCCAGTTCATTCTCCCTCAGACCATTGGAGGGCCAGACTGTGGGCCCCGGGAAGAGTCTGCTGCTAAGCAGGACAAGCAGCGGTGGCAAAAACACCGAGTGAGCTGGATAAATGTCCTCAGTGGGCTGCATATGGCCCTCGGGCAGTAGTTTGGGGATGTACCTGTATCACCTTTCATATGAAAACAATTTATAATCTTTCTTTTTGACCTCTGTTTCTATAATTACATCTTTTTCATTTGCTCTGACTGTGACTCTCCTGCTTTCCTCTTAACAGGCATGACAGAATTAGATTGGGTCCACTTCCATCATTCCACGTCTTGAGATCTAGATAATGGCAGATCTTGAGATCACTATATCTTAAGATACTAAGTTTATCTTTAAATTCCTTATTGCTATGTAACATAATGTATTTCTATTGCTATGTAAGATAACAGGTTTCAGAGATTAAAAATGTGGACATTTGCAGGACATTCTTATTCCTTCTACCAAAAACTCCATGTGGAATAAAGTGAATTTCTTAGCACCTAAATCTGAATTTCTCTATTATTTCTTGCCCTCTGTAATTTTTACATTGATTTGCTACATCTGCTTTGATGCAGAATGCATCAGATGCTTGTTTTTGCAGTAACACTATGTCAGGAGTTAGCCAACATGTTTTTATAAATTGTCAGCTAATAAGTATTTTTAGTTCTGTAGGCCATGTGGTCTTAGCAAATATTCCTCTCTGTCATTGGAGTGTGAAAACAGCCAGAGAGACTACATATACAAATAAATGTGGCCATGTGCCAGCAAAACTTTATTCATGAAAACAGGCAGTGGCTATTTGACCCAGTGACCTTGGTTATAAATTTGCTGTAGGACCCTGTGCTATAAATTATCAAATGCCCTCATGAGTTTCATGGCATTGGAATGTCATAGTATTTGTTCACTGTCAAATAACCACACCTACAACAGGGTTTGGTGCATCCCAAGTGCTTACTAAACACTTGTTGACTGACCTAAGAAATTAAAACACACTACAGCTTAAAAGCAATCATCAGTAATTGGTGGTTGATTTATGAGAATATGTGAGTTTATTCATGGATGCAAGACTTTTTCTTTCAATGACAAATTTTAAGAAATTTTAAGAAGCAATAAATGTAGGCTTTAGGAATTTTTTTATAAGTACAATTTGAAAGACAATAAGATTGAGAGTCTTTATAATTCTTAATAATAGAAGGTGACTATCATTGAGAATAAGTTATTATTTGGTGGGTACTTTAAGAAGTTTGGACAAATTGCTTGCTCCCAACAAGGAGATGCAAATAGCATCACATTTGAGCCAGCAGGGATTTGGCTCTTTCCTGGTGCTAACACACGTTTTTTATTAAGTTCTTCCAGTTTGTGGATCTCTTGTAAATTATTCTCCTTGTCCAGTGTGATAGTTAACTTGAGGTGTCAACTAGCTGGAGCCATAGAATGACCAGATATTTTTTTCCAAACACTAATCTGGGTGTTTCTGCAAGGATATTTTCGCATGAGAGTAACAGTTTTATTTGGCAGATTGGATAAAGTAGATTACCCTTAAATGTGGGGGGGGCCTCATACAATCAGTTGAAGACCTGAATAGAATAAAGTGTGACCTTCCTTGAGAAAGAATTCTTTTGCCCTTCAGTATCGGAGTTGGGATATCAGCTCTCCCTGGTAATACACAAGCATACCAGTTTTTGGACTCAAACTGATTTTGGACTTGCCAGTTTCCATAATCATGTCAGCCAGTTCCTTATAATAAATTTATCCTATTGGTTCTGTTTCTCTGTAGACCCTTGACTAATACAACCAACCTTTTCCTTAAAATGAACAATGATGAGAAAGTTTGACCTCAGAAGTACTTTGCTATTTTTTTTAACTTTGTTTTCTGCTCAGATTCAACCAAAAACAAACTATTTTAAAACCTGAGTTGTAAATACACAGTTATGTTGGTGAACTACATTATTTACTAACTGGCCATTTTAGCAGATACACACACACAGACCTACATGCACACACAAAATAACCCCAAACACAGCCCTTCTGTTCCCCTTCTCCTTCTTCCCAAAGGGGACAAAAAGCCTTTTCTCATAGTAAAGCACATTTATAAAGAGGAACATGAGACAAAATTTTTAAGTATATTTCATTACTATTCCAAGTTAATTATAATATTTTTGTTTGTTTGTTTTGTTTTTTTTGGCCAGGGCTGGGTTTGAACCCACCACCTACGGGGTATATGGGGCCGGCACCCTAGTCCTTTGAACTACAGGTGCCACCCTAATTATAACATTATTTAATAATATAACTATCTCAGATTTTTGCTCTCTTATCTCTAGGTCACAGGTACTGGAAAAAAAATTTTTAATCTGAGATTATTCTATTGTGAATTGTGAAATAATGGTATTACTGTGTAATATTTAGTGTTACACACTACGGCAGTGACTGCATTATTGAAACCCTATTAAAACCAAGTTCAATTTCAGAATACTGGCTTTACCAGCTGACGGACAAATGTAGTTTAGAAATGGACTAATTAAATTATAACATTCAAATAATACTAATGAAATAGATATTTACACTGTGCTTGTCCAACTGAGTCTGTCATGATCAGTTTCCAGAGAAAGAAAGATCTAATCAAATAGGTATATTTATCAAAGTATACACGTTAATTTGAAGGCTGAGCAAGTTGCAGAAGTATTTCAGGATCAACGATTAAAAAGAGAGGACAAAAAGCATGGTCCTTGGCAAAATAGAGTTGGGAATAATTAATCATTTTAAAGTAAATGTTTCCCTACCTGAATCTCTGCCAAGAGCCTGGACGGAGTGCAGACTCCCAGAAGATCCAAACCTGCTCATGACGACAGTGTTTGTTAAACAGTGTGCAGTATTACAAAAGATCCTTTCAGTGCCTGAGATCCTGAAAATGTGCCTGTATCTAGGCTTTCTGATCAAGCTTACAACTGCTATGAACGATCCTTGAATTTTAATACAGAAGATTTCATGCCGTTCCGTGCATCCAGCCCCATTCTTCATGCTGCATTGGGGGACTTGGTTAAATTAACTGGGACCAATGCTGGAAGTATTATTGCCAAGCATGACATGGCTTCCTTTCCAAAGCCTCTGGTGTATTCTCATATGGGCTGGCGTATAGGAGAAGCCAAAAATTATTGGAGGTTCGGATAATTTTTGAACCATACCTTGCTTTTCTAATCAACAGAACTTGATAGAAGCACATGCCGTGAACTATTTTATGCTCCTATTGCCTCATTCATAATGTGACTGTCACATAAAATTACCCGCCCACACTTTACCAGGAAGAATCTTTGCCTGCTCCTTCATCCATCAGGAAAAAACCACTCCAAGTAGAAATTTCTTGGCTTCTTCACAGGTCGCTACCTATTTTGATCAAGGAAGTAGATGACACAGCCTTTCAAGCAATAAAGATTTCCATAAAAAGCCATTTTAACTTGAAATGTTATGATTAAGCCTTTTAATATGCAATCTCTCTGAGGTCAAACATTTAGATAGTAGACCTTTTTTTTTTTTAAATTGAGAATGATAAGAAAGAAATGTGTTCATTATGTAATTACAGGGCTTCTAAAGTACTGATATTCCTGCAGGAGAATCCATTTCCCAAGCTCCTGCCCAGAGCACAAAAGAAAACAAACAGATAAACAAATACCATATTATTTTCCTTTACAGATTGATATCTTACTTTTTGTATGTAGCCAGCCAGAAATAAACTTGGCTTGGTAGTGTTCTGGAAAAAGTGAAGTTCTTTTGATCCAGATACCTATTTGTAATACAAGGTGGCTATATTCTTTAGTTTGGGATATTATATAGACTCTAAAACAGTTAGTAAAAAGTGACTGAAGTAAATTATCTATTATCTATCTATCTTCATCAACATTTTCTCCTTCATCATCTATCCCTTTTACATTAAAGCTAGTTTAATTTAAATTAAGGTGAGAAATTATATTAAAAAGCCAAGCTTATTAATGGTATAGAGTGAAGTTGCAACATTGAAGACAAACTCTACTATGATTAAAAAATTGATTAAAAAAAAAAGCCTTTGGGGCGGCGCCTGTGGCTCAAAGGAGTAGGGCACCGGCCCCATACACCGGAGGTGGCGGGTTCAAACTCAGCCCTGGCCAAAAACTGCAAAAATAAAAATAAAAATAGAAATAAAATGAAAAAAAGCCTTTGAAGTTACGAGATTTGACAAGATTTCTGGTAGGACTGGTATCAATGTTTCCAGTTTCACTGATTATTAGTAGTGCTTTGATATTATACTGTTATAGTTCACTACAGTTAGGGTTGAGTTATTATTTCTTTGAATAAAATCTTTTATTATTATTTGAATGGCACCCTTGGTTCTGCATTTATGATTGCTAAAGTTTCTCTTCAAGTACAGAGTTAAAAGAATTCAGCTGTACTTTGTTTTCCTAAAAAGCACATTGAAAATGTCTTGCCAGTTCGTACTTATTATACTTCAGGCTTTCCGAAACTTTGGGTAGGTTCATGAGTTTAATTTCTGGCCTGGTTTGTTTTCTCAAACTGTGCTATTCCACTTTGAATCAGACTTCGATTCAAACTAAATTTAATCAATTTGTTTAGAAAATGTTGCATATCTTGATCTGATTCCAGGAATATATAGCAGGTTGGGTTATTCAGACCAATTCTCTGATTAAAACCAACAAAAGATGTTAGATAAAATATTTTTAAGTACTTTTCAAAAACAGTCAAAGGGATGTCGAAGTAGTAAGGACTTGCCAAGGCAAAATCTAAGGAAAACCTGGAGCCACAGTGGTGAGAGAGAGAATTAGTGCTATTTCTGCTCTGAAGGCAATTACCAATCAAGACCAATCTGTGCTTCCTTTTTAATGACTTAAACAGGAGAGAAATAGAAACTGAAACCCAGGTCCTACCAACCACGCAAGGTAAGAAACATGAGATTCTTCCTACATTAAGTTAGGACTTCAGAAAACCAACACCGTAAGAGTGATGAAAGAACAGAAGTGGACCTGACACTTTTCCACTCTGTCCCCTGAACATCAAGGCATGTTGCCTCAGAGTTGTATAGGATGGAGAGAAAAATTCCAGAGAAATCATAATCACAGCTGAGTTTGAATAAAAGATTTGTAGCCCAAATTAATATCACCTGGTAGTTTTATATATATATATATAAACCCTAAGCTATGAATAAGTTTCAGAGTGATCACAGTTTGGTTGTATTCCTAGGTGCCTTGAAGAAGCCAATGCACATCTCTTGAAAAATTTTCTTAACTCTTCAAAATATACATATAGGTGATTTTTGAAGACTGTGAACAGCTCACATGAAAATAAAAATAACCAAGCATATGAGGATTCATGGCTCTATAAACTAGAATAAGCCAAAATAATAGATAATGGAAACACATACACAAATGTTATAGATATTGAAATTTCCAGACACAGAATATAAACTATATTTACTGTGCTTATTAAATATGATGATAAGCTTGAAACTATTTTCAATATATTACAGAAAGCCATAAACATATTCCTTAATCTTTAAAAAAGCATAGAAAACTTACAGAAATAAAGAATGCAGCAGATAATATTATAACCTCCATGGATAATTTTAAAAGAAGATTAGACACAGATCAAAAGAAAAGAGAAAGTGAAGGATTCGTCAGAAGAAATGATCTAGAAGTCTGCATAGAGAAGTTCAGAGATGGAAATGCTAAGTGTGCTCGGCTAGGTTAAGAGACAAGAAAGATAAAGTGATAAATTCCAAAGTATGTTTGACGGGTGTTCTGGAAGGAGAAGATAATTAGATTAGGGAACACGCAATACGTGAAAAGATAATGAGTAAAACATTTGTGGAACTATCTGATGAAAGAGACATATTTAAGATTCCCAATAGATCTCAAAGAATATTAGAAACAATATACTCCAACCTGAGACACATTAAAATGCAATTTTGCAACACAAAAAAGAAAATGAACAATTGTAAAAAAAAAAAAGCAACCAGAACTAAAAATACAGATTACCTTCAAGGAGTGACAGGTAGGGGGCGGCCCCTGTGGCTCAAAGGAGTAGGGCGCCAGTGGAGATGGCAGGTTCAAACCCAGCCGCTGCCCAAAAACTGCAAAAAAAAAAAAAAAAAGAAAAAAGAAAAAAGAGTGGTGGGTGGGTTAATATTTAACTTCTTAACAGAATATGTAGAAGTCAGATATAGTAGAATGATACATATGCAAGATAAAATTAAAATAAAATTCTAACTCAGTAAAAATATTTTCAATAATGTGATTAGAGCAAAAATCTTTTTTTTAAAAAATATTAAATAGAAAGCAAAAAAGTAAAATACTTGAAACATTGTGGGTGCTTAGTAAATTTTTTCCCATATTTTGAGTGATACTATTCCAGAAAATGATTATTCGATTATCCTTGCCTCAGATCCCAATGGCTTTGGACAAATTGTATTAGTCTCTGGAATAAAGGAATTATAGTTTTATTTGCTTCTTATGCCAAATAATCAATATTTAACATTATTGCTATGATTTCTATGATTACCATACCCCAATCCTAACATTGTGAAGGCCAGCTCCTTCAATTATAATCAGATATTTGTACAAAATAACTACAAGAATAAATAGTACATTGGGGCAGCACCTATGGCTCAAGGAGTCTGGTGCCAGCCCCATATACCAGGGGTGCTGGGTTCAAGTCCAGCCCCAGCCAAAAACTGTGGGGAAAAAAAAAAAAGAATAAGTAGTACATTGTAATAATTTCAACAGGGAACAACTATCTTTAATGAAATAATTTATTCAGGGGTATATGTTTGGTGTGTACTATCAGCCCTCTAGCAATATTCCCAGATATTACTATGATTTTGTCTGTATATTCAATTAAGACCCAGGGAAGGACATTTAAATAGTGCTGTATAGCATATAAAGTAGTTTCATATTTGACTTATTTCATCTTTACCAAATTTCTTTTAAGATTTCCAGGGATAGGCTCGGCGCCTGTGGCTCAAGCAGCTAAGGCACTAGCCACATACACCTAAGGTGGCGGGTTTGAATCCCCAGCCGGGGCGTTCCTTCACAGCACCTCTGTTGCTCGCTTCA
>NW_003852399.1:14137487-14161359 GCF_000181295.1 Otolemur garnettii
TGAGCCCAGGAGTTGGAGGTTGCTGTGAGCGTGATGCCATAGCACTCTACCCAGGGGGATAGCTTGAGGCTCCATCTCAAAAAAAAAAAAAAAGATTTCCAGGGATATTGCTGAATGTTCTATTTTTAAGATAAACAGATGTTCAGAGAGCTCAGATGAAGTGCTCAGAATAATGGGAATGGACAGAGACTGATTTCAAGGACAGTGAAGGGAAAAAGACCAATTGTGGTCAGTAGGTCACCTTCAATGTCTGGGAACCTCTACATGATAAACCTTGTAGTCATTGGAGATACAAAAGTGAACAAAGGTAAATATTTTCTTTAAGATGTTTTTAGCCTCAGAGGGGCCTTGAGACCAGTCGGCAATGGAGAGATCACAGTTAAGTTCTAGGGGTCATTAGAAGAGAGAATGAAAATACATGTCTACACCTCCCCTGGAATTACTAAAACCCAAGTCACTGATAATATCAAATGTTGATGAGGCTATGGAGCAACAGGAACTCTCATTCATTGCCCCTAACTTAGCCACTTTGGAAGATGGTTTGACCATTTCTTACAAAGCTAAATGGTCTTATGCACTGCCCAGCAATTGTGCTTCTAGGTATTGGCTCAAATGAGTGAAAACTTATGCTCATCAAAAAAACCTGTGCAAGAATGTTTAGAGAAGCTTTATTCATAACTGATAAATATTAGAAGCAACCCAATGACGTCCAAGAGGTGAAAGGGTAAGCAAACCATGGCAAATGATACAATATAATATTTATTCAGTGATAAAAGTAATCTGTCAGGTGCCAAAACAGTAAGACCTTAAGCTTAAAAAGTCAGTCTGAATTCTACATATTTATAATTCCAATTCTATGACATTCTGGAAAAGGCAAAACTATAATGAAAATATAGTAAAAAGAGGTAGCAAAAAGATCAGTGGTTGCCCGTTGGGTGGTAATGGTAGAGAAGGGTTAAGCAGAACACAGGAGAATTTTAGGGCACTGAAACTATTCTGTGTGACACACTAATGCTAGATATATGCCCATAAAACTGTACAACACAGACAGTCCCCCCACTGCAAATGGACTTTAGTTAATGTTATTATTATCAATTTTGGTTTATCATTTGCAGCAAATGTATATGGAAACATTCTGTACCTTTGATCAAATTTTATGTGTACCTAAAATGGTACTAAAAGATAAAGTCTATTAAATGAAAAGAAAATAAGAAAGTCAAAGGCAAATTGAAGAGGCAAATTGGAAAGAATGGCAAGGTTCAGACTTGAGGGTGAGAGTCCCCTAATTAGGGATGTCACTGATGTTATGTCAGGCCTGTTTTGTCACCCCAGGTTTTTTGATAACAAATCACATTAGTAAGAGCGCCTGCTTTAGACACCTTAAGAACACTGGTGAATCTCAGATACAATGAAGACATACAAGTCAGAAATGAATGTTTATCATCTGACTTTAAATCCAGGACGCAATCCTCTACTGAAAGTTACAGACAGGATTAGCACAAATGACGGGGCTAACGTAGGAAAGATGAAATGTTCTTGAAAAAACAAAAACAGTGAACTGTACGAAGTATTATGGAGGAGAAGCTCAAAAAGCAGGTATGATGATCAGATTGAACTTTGTTTTATTTGGTTTTCCAATTGATCCTTTATTCTATAAAAACATAGTTTTCAAACAAATTCAGGTTTCTGACACTCTGAGTTGGAAATTTTATCTTCATGGGGAAATAATAGAGAAATGGAAGTCAATAATAGAGAAATGGAATGTAGATTTTCAAGTTGTTAACTAGATCATTGTTTTACGTAAGCTCCAGTAGATGGCGCAAGAGAGTAAGAAGCAGCGTCTTTGCTTGGTGCAGTTTGAAATAAAATAACCGTTTTTTCAACAGCTCTGTGTCTGTGTGATTTCTGGCAAGACGTTTAGCAGAGGAGGAGAGCAGACAGTTTTATAGCCTCTGTCACTCTTCTTGGCAGAGCCAGAAGACCCTCTGGTCTATTGGACTTGAGGATTCTTTTCCTCCAGAAGTATTTGATAGCAGCCAAGTGATTGCATATTCCAAGACCCTTGAAAAGGACTTCGCTGCGTCACTCAGAGGGTCTTGTGTGCTCCAGGGCCTTTCCAGCTCTGTGACTGATGGCAGGCAGCTAGAGTGAAATCTGTAGAGCTCTGCTGTTTTTGCCAGAGGAAGCTACTAGAGCGTTTTGATATTTTTAAAGGCTACCAAAATAAACAAACAAAAACTATGACTCACATCTAGACAGTGAAACAGTATTTTTACTCATAACTGTAAGTGCAACATTGACAAATAGCACATCTTAGAGTTTATTTTTCTCTTTTAAATTAACTACATTCTGCAATTAGAACATAATGGAGAATTACATGATTAGATTTTTTTTAAATGTCCAGGTAAATCTATCACACATTCAGGCTGTTTACCTAAATGGTGATTTCAAGGCACTGGGAAGCTGCATCCTCTGCAATGTCAGCAAATTACTGAGAAAAACTCAGCAGCCTCCCTGCATTTTCTAATCACCTACCACTTTCTCTGAAAGCCAAGAACCATGAAACTACAAAATATTTGCTTATATATAAACATGCGTGTGCACATACATGCATGTGTATATACAGTACACATACACTTACATGGGTAGCTCTTGTTTTGTTTAAGCCACCGAACTTTTGGGAAACTCCCATTCAAAAGTGGAGTTAATCATTAAATATTCAACATATACATATATGCATCATGTATGTATTCAGTTTTCTATATACAGTATTAACTTTTTAATAACAAATCTAGGATAATCTCATCTGATTTTTATGGGGCTTTAAGAAAGATTATTCTATCTTCTCTTTGAGTAAGTTATTTACATGTTTCACCATCCGCAAAGTTTTTCTTCTGTATGGAAGCTTCCTGTTCTGTTCTTTTTACTCTATCTCCCTTCTTGCATGGTCATTTTTTTGATGTGAATTTTTGGTTTCTGCCTCTAAGCAATTAATAAAGTTATCAACTCAATGTCACTCAGTCAACCAAGAGTGTAAGGCAAATAAGTGCCTGAATGGATAGAGGCATAAGTTTTTAGTACTGATTGCATATCTGGCATGGAGGGACAGAAAGATGAAAAACATAAGATTCTCTCTTCTCTAGACTCATGATCTATCATAGGATAAACCCACACGATCCATGATCTGTAACAGGACAAACCAGAAGAAACATTTACCTGTGCTTGAGGATATCAGGAAAGCTATTTCATTGAAGTTGAATATTTAATAATTAGCAGTAATTCATCAGGTTAAGTGAAAATAAGTGAATAATATTTGTGACTGGGAAAATAGCACATACAAAAAATTTCCCTAATGGACAATGTGTGACATATACATGATTTAGAATGGTTGGAATGTCAGATAACTGTGGCAGAAAGAAGGAAGTTGGCTATAAAAATACGGAAAGGTAAATTATAAAGACTTTAACATAAATGCCTGCGAATCTAGACTTAATTCCACATTGTTCAAGAGAATTGTTCTGCATGATGGAAATGTTCTATAATCTGCACTGTGTTATACAACAAACAGCTACTAATCACAGGTGGTTACTGAACACTTGAAATGTGACTAATCAGTCTTAGGCTTTTTTTTTTTTTTTTTGCTTAATTTAAATTTAAATAGCTACATGTGACTAATAGCTATTGCATTGGACAGCACTGTTCACATGTTGAAAATTATTGAAAGATTACCAATAGTGGAATTGAGTGATTAAGTTTAAAATCAATGCAAAAATAACACAGGTTGTAATAAATGTGTTAGAATGTATAGTGTATTTAAAATTGAAGAAATCAAAATATCACCACATATTAACCTGGAGTGGTGTTCAGTTGCCTAAACAAAGCAACTTCAACCAACCAAAAGCTAAGATAAGAATTATTTTCTACCCTACTCAGAATGACCAGGTGTAGAATAAATATCTGAGTACCTTTAGTTTAAGTCTGTAGTTTATGCCAGCAGAAGTTAGGTACCCACATTTGGAGTTAAAAAGTATTATTAGGGAAGAATAATTCCCAACATGTTGGGAGAAACTTCGTCCAGTAAGTATTTATAGATCTGTCCAAATCATTTTGAGACCATGGGCTTATTGAATTCATAGAATTTGTGTCTGAGTGATAAAAAGAGACAAAGACTGATTAGAATACAGCCTCTGAAATCTCAAAGAAGTAAGCCTGTGGCAACACTCAAGGCTGGTTTGTTCCTCTCTCCCTCAGTGGATTTCAGTGGCGTGGAGAGTTGCTTTCTTCTGTCTGACGTAGCTGCTGCCTATTTCACTGGCAGGTACATCTAGCAGCACTTCTCTTTTGAGAAGACAGGAAGTCCTAAAAATAAGCACTAGGAGATTGGATCAGAAGAGGAAAACTCTTAGAAAAGACTTCTGAACAGTTCGGAAAATCATCTTAAAATGAAGCAATGGTGAATCTATTTTGAATTAGTTACTTTCTCTTGTGAAAACTGTCAGTTTTCTGTTCTGGATAACAAATTATTCCAAATTGAGCTCCTTAAACAACACTTTTATTCTCTTACAGTTTTTGTAATTTGGAAGTTCAGGCCCATATAACTGAATTCTCTGCTCAGCGTCTTACAAGGTCAAAATCATGGTGTTAGCCAAACTGCATTCTCATTTGGAGCTCAGATCCTCTTCAGAGGTGGGTCAAATGGTTGGCAGAATTCAATTCCTGTGACTGTAGGACCGAAGCTTTCAACTCCTAGAATAACCAGAGATTTCCTGCCAAAAGTTTCACTCTAAAACATGCTAGCTTGCTTCTTCAAGGCCAAGACGTAGGAGAATATCTGCTTTTCCTTGAGAATTTCTCCTTTCAGAGGGATTTTGATTAACTCAGGGCCACATAGAGTAATCACTATTTTGGTTAATTAAGAGCCACCTGACTTGGGAATTCAATCTCCTTTTTAGCCTGACAATGCAACATAGTCATGGTAATGATATGTCATCATATCCACAAATCTGAACAAGGCTAAATAGGATGTATACGGCAGGATGAGAATCTCGGGAGCCACTTTTGAATTCTACCTACTATACGTGGTCATGGCCCTCTATTCACAATCTTTTATCTAACTTTGTATTTTCCCACATTTAACTACACATGTTCTCCCATTAAAAAGAGTTATGATTTTATAGCAAGCTTAACTTTAATACTGATTCTATAGCTTTATAGAGGGAAGGCTCAATAAATAGTAGTTGGTTTTATCTCATTTCTCCTTACGTAATTTTTGTACGTGCGTGCATATATGTGTGTTATAACACACAGCACATACCAGTGAATTCATATATACCAATGAATTCAAAGACAAAGAAAAGTTGAATTTGCCGTGGAAACAAAACAGGAAGAAATGAATTTTGAAGTGAATTTGAAGTTTCTGATGTGTAAAGGGTACACTGTGCTGTGATGAGTCTGATTGTCTGAGCAGTGGAAGGAAGAAATAAACCATGGCATGAGGAAAGGAAAAGGAGGAGGCAGGTTTATCTGTAATAGAGATGAATCACCTCATAGATTACGCATCTTAGAGCTGAATTTGGTCTCTCTTGCAAAATAGTAAGTTTCACAAACTCCGTTGACACGTTTGTTTTTCCTCTTTGCTAATTTGTAGCAAAACATAAAAACTGACTTTACAAAAAAAATAAAAAACCTAGAAAATATATGTCATTCAGTGTTTTTTAAAGTATCCAGGGCATCTCAGGGTAAAGAGAGTGTTAACCAGAAATGTGTGGAAGACACTAAATCATAGAATCAAATATGTGTGTGTACTTGGAAAGACTAAGAAATTTTGAAAAATAATGTAAAATATTCACTTTTGAGGAGGCTATCTCCTTAGCCTAAAGCACCAGAATTGGCTTGTCCTGTGGTGGTTCTCATGCAAAACACTGCTGGTTTTTTTTTTTTGGGGGGGGGGGACATGCGTGCATTGCATTTCGTGCTTCTGGACCTATAGCTAGACTCAAGTTCTAACAGGCTGTAATGGGTGAGATACAAAGCGTGGCTTTCCAGGAAACGCACTGCACTATGCACAAAAAGAACTGCATGAAAAGAAAGAAAGAAAAAGAGAGAGAGGGAGAGAGAAAGAAAAATAGAGAAAAATCTGGGGAAAATGTAATGCATGGGAATGGGTATTAATGGGTAGACTTCATGGGGTGGGAAACCTGCCTTGGGGCCACATTGGCCTCCTGGATCATTGAGCCTTTTGACTGAATCTGGGGGCCACATTGGAGAGTTGGAAGGCCACAGCCAGACCCAAAGCCACAGGTGAAAGGGTTCTTCAGAGAAAAACAAGAAGAGGAGATTTTATGGAGAGAGAGATTGAGAGAGAGAGAAAGAGAGATTGATTATAAGGAGTTGGTTCACACCTCTGTAGAATCTGAGAAGTCCTAAGACCTGCAGTCGGCAAACTGCAGACTCAGAACATGAATGGTGTAAGTTCCACAGGCCTGAGAACTGGAAGGGCTAAGGATTCCACAGAAGACCAGTATCCCAGCTCAAACAGTCAGGCAGAGGGAGCTTCCTCTAACTCAGCCTTTCTGTTTTATTCAGATCTTCAATTAACTGGAAGATGCCCATTAAAAAAACATCCACTTTAAATTTTTAATTTATATTTTTAGGTAGAGTTTCACTCTGTCTCTCAGAGTGCTATGGTCTCAGTATAGCTCATAGCAACCTCAAATCCCCAGGCTCAAGCAAGCCTCCCACCTAACTCTATGGAGTAGCTGGGACTACACAGGTGCAGGCCACCACACTTGGCTAATTTTTCTATTTTTTAGTAGAGATAGAGTCTCACTTTGCTCAGGCTGGTCTTGAGGTCTTGAACTCTGACCTCAAGTAACCCTCCTACTTCAGCCTCCTACAGTGCTAGTATCACAGGTGTGAGCCACTGCACCCCCACTTGACTATCCATTCAAATGTTAGTATCAACCACAAACACCATCACAGACACACGCAAAGTGATGCTTGACTAAACATCTGGACATCCCTCGCTCAGTCAAGTTGGCATATGAAATTAACCATCACAAGTCCACCTTCTGTCAACTTGGCATCCATACACATTTCTTTTTTTTTTTTCTTTTTTTTTTCATACACATTTCTTTAAACTGCACTTAATCTCAAAATAAAGGCAATAGCAAGGCACAATTCTGCAGAACACACCACATCCATCCTGCATTCAATCACAAACACACTAAACACTTACCCAGAAGGGAAGGCAAAGTCCTTGAGCGATGTTTGCTTTTCTTCTTGATATCTAATGACTTATATAAGGCATAAAATTAACACCACTTACATAATATGATATGAAGTCAATGCACATTATGCTATGTGATTAGGGAATTAGAGATATTTACTTAACACAGACACATACACACACAGGACAGAAGTGCATTACTAAAAATAAGAAGGAAATAGTCATGACAGTTACAGCACTTGTTCATGAAACTGGTCACATGGTGGTAGCTGGGTTTATAACTACCTTCTTCCACTACTCATTCTGTATTCTCAGCACCTCAGCTGGTCACGGCTCTTTACCAAATGGGGTGACTCAAACCTTCAACCCTCCTGGGTCTGCACCTTAAATCCTCCCTGGGTGGATTGTAAATTGTGATTGACCTTAATTACAGGGCATGGCAATACTAAGAGATTCCTGAAGGGATTTCTGCATCCCAGTCATACTCTTCCTCACCTCTGTTGTGGAGCAGTTGTCTGATTTCCCCTTGGTAGTCAGGATGACCACTTCAGCCAGCACAGTCACTCCCTTATTTGCCTGATGATTCAGAGGCATGTGGAGCCCAAATTGTCTGGGTGGCAGTTTAAACTTCCAGTTCAATGGATCATTGCTGTGTCTCCTGGTAAAAATATTCCTCCCTTAAGAATGAAAATCTCTAGGCCAGCACAGCTTTCGTTCATGAGAACAGGATGCAAAAGTTTGTTAGCTGGTCACTAGGGTAATGGTGTGTGGTGCCATTCCCAGTTCCACTCCTTGATTCCTGGACATGTGAGTCCTGACTGTGGAGAAAGAACACTGTATACTGTGTATTGTTTCCTACTTCAGCGTATACACAGCTTTCTAAACAACCTTGCTTCAGCTCTGCAAAGTATTGCCACCTAGCTGGGGCCATAACTGAGCCTTTAAATGACCATACCATCATTCTATCATACCAGCTGCTTGAGTATGTGAGGAGCATGGTAGATCAGTGAATTATACGAACACGGGCTTATCATCATACTTCATTTGCTGTGAAATGTGTTCCTTGACTAGAAGCAATACTGTCTGAAACACCATGACAATGAGTAAGGAAGGCATTCTGTAGGTCTGCAGAGGGTAGTTTTGGAGAAGCATTGGTGCGGTAAAGACAAATCTGTGTACAGAGTAAGTGTGTGTTCCCCTAAGAACTAAGTGCTGTCCTTTCCATAATATGTCAGATTGAAGAGGCTCTCTTAGCAGCTGCCCTTTGCTGCCATTTGGAGGACAAAAAGGATGCATTTGGCTTCAGCCAACGTGACTGCTTGCTTTCATTGAATTTTCTCACTCTTCTCCCATCTGAGCTTGTCTTCTGGCACTATTTCACTTTGACTGCTTCTTTCTATTCCTGTTAGTAAAAATACCGACCCCAGCTTGAGTGTCACATCTTTCCAGATACTTTAATTTATTACTTCAAACAGAGGTGATTTCTTCTTTCTCTGAATCCCTAGAATACTGGTGGCAAGTTATGTTACCAACATCACTGATCATTATGACTTTCTTTTTCCAACCCTGTCTGTGGCCTGAGAATCTCTAATAATATTACACCCTATGCATCCACTCTAATTTCATGAATTAGTACTAGAAATGAAGATTTATTTTGATCCATCATATTCCACATGCATGGATTATTTTATAGTTTATACACGTATGTGCGCCTTATTCCTTCACCTGAACCACAAGCTTCTTGAAGATAGGGCACAAATTATTTTTATATTTCTCAAAATAAACAGCATAATGGTTTGCATACAGTTAAGTATCAAGTGTAATATGACTATCTGCTATTTATTGGAAATAATCTGCTCCTCATATCATGATATAAATTAAAATGCTGTCAAGAATGTATTTCCTATTATTTTAAATAGAAAAAAATATATAATGAGAACATGTCAATCTTAAGCTTCCAATTTCCCAAAACCCAGTGAAATATTAATATAAAAAGATCTGTTAAATATTTAAAGTATTTCTTCCAGATCATCAAGTAAAATTTATATGATTGTTAAAAAATATAATTTGTTTGCAGTAACATTGATTTTCTTCGTGCCACCAACATCTAAGATAAATATCCCCTTTGTTGGGGAATGGCTTGCTTTCAAAATGTCCTTGTGGTTCTGACATTGTATTACTTCTATCTGAAACATAACTTTTTCCCATAAAATTTTGTTTAAAAATATTATGTTATTAAGTTTTAGAGTCATACGTATAATTTTTTCTATATACATTTGGAATTAAAAATACTGGGCTAAGAGACTCAGATATTCTATGAAATTGGGGAATTAAAAACAGGCCACCTGCATGAGTAAAATATTAACTATGTAGTTCTTCTGTGTGGTTTTGTTATATTTGTATCGTTACCTCATTGCTTATTTATTAATTCAATACTTGATTGATTGATTATTTACCATACATCAAAACTTATGTAGGTATTAGGTAAGCAAATATGAAAATTAATTCCTGAAAATTAGTTAGTCATCTGACGAAGGGTCCAAACACACAGAGAAATAATTTCCATACAGGTTAACACAATCTCCAGTTGATTGGAAGATGATAGTGAATTGAAACATCACTAGTTTTGCCTTTGTGATTATTGAGGCTTCATAGCAGAGGTGGCATATGATTTACCTCGAAGAAACAGTAGGGATATGTAACGTAGATGGGTGAGATCAATTGTACAGAGTTACGAGTGAGAAACTTCAGTCAGTTTTTAATATTTGTTATGCAAACTGCATATAGGCTAAAGGAAAGAGATGTGACCCCTAAGTTAGTTAGAGTTAGATTCTAAAGAGTATACAAATACTTCACAAGGTTGGACTTTATCTCTTGGCACTGAGGACCAAGTTATGAAAATGTTACTGGCAGGGAATTGGTAAGGCTTATTTTAAGAAGATAAGTTACAATATTGCTGATTATGGATCATAGTAGGAAGATACTATTGACAGTAAATAATAAATGCCAATGTGATAAAAGCCTAAACAAATCTTTAAATTTTCTAAGCTATGGTAAAAGCTGGTGGCACCCAAAGATTTCTATGAATTACAAAACATCAATATCTGATGATTCTAAAAATTTACAAAAATGAATATGAAAGAATGGGCATATAGCATAGTTGCTAAAGATGACAACATTAATATTTTCTGAGCCACTGAGGCATAATAATATCTTACGAGACTTTCCTTCAAGTTCTGCCCAGATAAGTATCCCTGGAGAGGGACATCTGGGGCACACTGAAGATGTAACCCAAGTTCTTTCTATCCCTTTTCACTAGGGTCACAAAAGTTCCCTCTTCTACAGAGAGTCTCATTCAGATTCCACAGTGGAACTGACCTGAGGATGTTCCCTTATCCCAGCGGTCAAGGAGAAGTCAGGCTGATACTCCTGCCCAGTGTTTTCATTCAAAGTCACTGAAGTCTTGGCCAAAGGGTTCAGAGAGACAGACCTGTTCATGTTACTCTTGAATCTCTTAGTGAGACACATTTTAATTGCACAGTTTTTCAAAGAAGCACTTTTAACGTTCAAGGAGTCTTTGTCTGATATCTTATGCTTCAAAGTGTCTAGTTAAAACTAGAGGGGCTGTATTAGAGCCAAAGAAATTTAGAATGTATATTGATACAAAACTAAATATAAGAGCAAGTTAGCCAATCTAAAGAAAATTAAGGAGCCAATTAACCACTTGCAAGTACTCAAGAAGTTCTTCTTTCTTTCTGCTTTACAATTTAATGTCATAACCTCTGGAAGAATGGAAAATTGTTACCACCTCTAAGCCATTGGGTATATTGGGAATATTTCACAGCTGCACTAGACAATTTATCGCAGCTCTATTTAGAATCACCAAAATGTGGAAATAGCCTAAATGTCCACCCACCCAGGAATGGATTAACAAACTGTGGTAAGTGGAACACTACTCAGTCATTTAAAAAGATGAAGACTTTACATCTTTTGTATTAATTAACTTAGATGGAGGTGGAACAGATTCTTCTTAGTAAAGCATCACAAGAATGGAGAAACAAGAATCCAATGTACTCAATTCTAGTATGAAGGCGGTAGATGAGCTAATATAAGGTTGAGGGGTATGAGAAGGAAAGAGCAGGTAGAGGGGAGGAGAGAAGGGAGTGGGGGGGGGTTACAGTGTATGACATGCCTCTTATGGGAGGGACACAATTACAAGAGGACTTTGTAATCAGTGTAATCTAATTCTTTGTACCCTCAATGAATCCCAAACAACCAACCAAAAGAGAGTTCCTCAAGTATTAAAGCGGAGAGAAATGTTTTTGTGCTGAAGTCTACAGATTTGTTCAATGAAAGAATAACAAAACTTTACGTAAAAAAATTTGCTAAAGGTTTTCCTTTTAATTTAATGTTAAATTTCTGATTAAAATTAAAATTCTTTAATTTAATAAGATATACTATATTGAAAGGAACTAAAACACTGAGCCTTCTTATTTTAAAAGAAAAAAGATATAAAATATTGAGAAGCAAGTCATTTAGGGAAAATAGATTTAAATATTTGATGCTTGGCTCGGCGCCTATAGCTCAACCAGCTAAGGCGCCAGCCACGTACACCTAAGGTGGCGGGTTCGAATCCCCAGCCCGGACCCGCCAAACAACAATAATGGCTGCAACCAAAAAATAGCCGGGCGTTGTGGCGGGCGCCTGTGGTCCCAGCTACTTGGGAGGCGGAGGCAGGAGACTCGCTTGAGCCCAGGAGTTGGAGGTTGCTGTGAGCGTGATGCCATGGCACTCTACCCAGGGGGACAGCTTGAGGCTCTGTCTCAAAAAAAAAAAAAAAAAAATATTTGATGCTTGATGAATGATCTTAAATTGTTGACTAGCGTTCTCAGCCTCTCAAATATACATGAGGAATTGCAGCGCTTGCAACTAATTGTGCCATTTATATTCATACTGAAGTAATTTATTTAATTTTCAGTAATACCGAAATTTGGAAATATCTATTAATTTTAAACAATTTGTCTTTGTGAAAAATGACATCATGTTATCTGTTCATAGAAAATTCAAATTTAGGGGACATATTTGGTTTTATTAAAAAAAAACATGTGAACCTCAATCCTAGTTTATATTTGTAATTTTTCTTTCCTTCAAAAAAAATACAGATGTTGGAAAATAGACTTTCTATTTGGTCATTTTCAAAGAGGCAATAATTAAGTTCTAAATCTATACCACATGGAAACAGATACTTTGATACCATAAATAAGAACATACATTGATACAATTGGAATTAAATGGAGCTTTTGCTATTTAATCACAAAGGTAAATGTTTATCCTGTGTCCCAGAAATTCAATTTCTAAAAATTTATCTTTTAGATATACTTTCAAATACATAGAAGAATGCATATATGAGTACTCTTTGCAGCACTAAACATAAATATTGGTTGGATTTGTTTAAATATATTATTGTAATTCCATAGTCCATCCCACAGAATGTCATGAAGATATTCAAAAGAATAAAGTTTTACATGCACCAAATGGGATAAACTTATTCTTATCTGTTAGTTGAGAAAATCGAGATTTAGAAAGGATTCCATATCATGCTAATATTTGCTTGTTAAAGAAAAAATTTCCACACACATATGTGCATAAGGTATATAGTATCTGAGAAGTGATATCCAAAGAATGAGTGACAATGGTGGCCTTTAGAGAAAACAGCTAGGTAGAAATGGAAAAGAAAATTACTTTCATTATATATACTTTTATATTGTTTGAACTCTGTTCCTTGTGTATGCACTCTAAATTCAGAAAAATAAATTATTTAGTAAAAATATAAATAAAACTGGCAGAAGCTATTCTTTTGTTCTTTTCTTGCTTATATTACTCTTTTATAAATAACTGTGTTCTGAGAGCTGATATTAAAATGAAAGGTTAATATTATCAACACTTTAGAGCAATATTTTTAAGAGTTTTTCTCTTCCTATAGAGTCCTAAGCAAGGCTCTTCATGTAGACAGAAATAACATGTTAGCCTTTTTATTTTAGTGACTTTGTGAACCAACAGGACAACCTTATATTATTTTAATCATTGAATTTTACTGTGAAGATATTTAAATGCATAGGACACAAACAAGGTGGACGTAAAATTATTGTGCAATTTAAAATAGTGAACTATTTTGTGATCTGATGCTCGTACTCTGAGTGCTCATGGTTTTTGTTTATGGAGAAACAGTAGAATTTCACAACTAATGTCTGGCCATTGTGTTTCCTTTTGTATGATTCTATAACTTCGAAGACTTTACTTCGAAATAAATGAATGCTGTTAACAGGAAAGCTATCTACACAACTACAGATAAGTAGTTCTTCAAATTACACTCTAGTTTGAGCAAACCATTATGAGATAAATGAGGTTTTACTGAACATAGCAATTGTAAGTGTTCTTCAAACTATTCAAGGAAGACTGTATTTTTACAAGATTTGGCAGTTGAAACATATGTTGGCAGAATATTGAAAACCTATTTCTAGGGGATTGAAAATTCTCCACATGCAATTACAATCCTTTAGCTTTTGGCACTGTGTTGCTGAATAGTCATTTTATTTAGGTTACATTTCTTATCAAAGTACATTTAGTTTAACATAACAAGTTCTCAAACAATTGAAACATAGAAATAGATACTCCTTTTCCATCATCTACTCCTGGATTAGGACATAATTTTCTTTTTGATTCACATAGTTAGAGAGGAGGCTGAATACTTCTTCAGGGCACCTATAGAAAGTCTTCATGAGTCCAAGAACTTATGAAGTTAATCAAATAGTTTTCCCTATGTAACTGAGAAATACAGTGGAATGTGTATATAAGATTTTAGTCAACACCAATGTATGAGAGTGAATCTCTGAAGTGTATTTAGGATCTTAACACAGACAATTTTGAGTTAATAGTTTATACTAGAGAGATAATATTACTGATTCAATTTTCATTGCAACTTCTTCTTTTAAATACATTTGTAAGTTTTAGGTTATTGAAAACCAAGACTCATAAATAATTTGGCTATTTCTTACTATTCATTCATACTTCGTGTAGTAAGTTGCTTTATTTCTTTTGTATATATGTCCCTGCCCAGCATCTGGGGCTATTGCATTTCATATATTTAATATGTAAATCACTGCTATCTAAAACGTTTTGTCTTCTATCATGGAGGCCATCTGACACTCTTAAATTTTCCCCATGGAAGAGTGTATTGGTGTGTCCCTTTTTCTGTCCCAGTCGCACACAGTCAAGCATCAATGGTTCCACATATTCAGCTGACATCCCGGTCATCGGCCTCACTAATGTGGACACTGCTACACATTGACTGTGGTTTCTGATGTTAGAAGTGGCAGCAGGTGGTAACTTATAATAATAATAATAATAATACCAATACTGAAAATGTCATCTTCTAGATATCCTGTTGCACGTATGTTTGCAATTAGATGTTTTTGCAGTCAAAATCCAATTGGATATTTATGTAAATTAATTTTGTCTTTATTTTTAAATAAGTAATTTTCACTTGGCTATGGAACCCTCAGTTTTATAATGGTGTAACATCCTTAATTTAGAAACTTTGAGGTAATGGTATCTACCTCTGATGAACAAACATAATCTTCTTCCCGAGGGCGTCTGACATTAGTGCCATCATTTGGCTTCCCTCTGCTGTAGTATTCCTCAGGGCCACTGATCTTTGCCTCTGAAGACGGGCACACACATCTGCCATCCCCAGTTCTTTGTGGTCTCTGGTCCAAACTCCTGGCCAAAGTCACTGAGTATAGTAACCCCACCCATCCAGTCTAGAGACTCTGTGTGTGTGTGCTGGCCCTCCTCATGGGAGCTGTGTATTCTCTTCTGCTCTCTCACTTTGAGTCCTGCTGGAATTTGTAAGCTTGTCTTCAGGCTCATCCATGGAAAAACCTCTTCCAGACATTTGGAATTTCCATCCCAAGTGTGGCTTGATTATTCTTGTACTTTCTCTGAATGAAGAGTTGCAAAGAACTTGAAATTTTACTTGGATGTTTCCTTGAATTAAGATATGAATTTTCTGCCCTGGGATTTTGCTAGTTCCTTCCAAGTATTTATATCCTATTTTCTTTTTTACTGTATGTCAAGCTTCAAAGTGTGGGACTGTGGTTCCCTTCTGAGAGACCCATTGAATAGCTCAACTTTAAACCATTGACTTCAAATATTCCCCAAACTCCGTCTTCCTTGTCCAAAAGTGTACGTGAGCCTGAGTGTGTGTCTGTGTGTGTGTGTAATACATCTTCCCTGTTGTGCAGGAAGCTCCTCTGAGGCATCGCCCTCAATCCTTCACTCCATGCTTATTTCATGGAATTTATTTAGTCCTCTAGACTCTGCCTCCCTTTCTTCCAAGACAAGCTTTATTTGTCATTCAAAACCACAAACTGAAAACAGTTCCATAATAAATTCCTAGGGTCTTACATATGAAAAGCTCTTTGGCTTTTAGACAATCCTATTTGTTATGAATTTCAAAATCCATTTACATAGCTTCTCAGTGGAGTTCTTTGTTCTAAGCTGTACTTGAATGCCCTACTTGGGAGCCTGAGGCTGATATTGCTACCACTTGAATAGTGCAGGGAAGGAGAGGAATAATAGGGATTACGGGCAAAGAGGAGAATTGAATGTCAAATGGTTATCCCCAGCACATTCATGAAGCCCATTTGTTTACAGAGTCACACAATCAACATTAGTGAGGGATGTGGAAATCATCTCCTTACCACACTCATAGATGAAAGCGCAGGGACTAAAACATCATTTTTCCCCCTTAAGATCACACATATGTCAAAAATAGGACTAGTACCTCAGGTCCTTTATTTCTTGTAACATGCTACAGTGTTCCTTTACTATTCTTTGCTCTGTTATCTGTTTCATTTTCCTTGTAGCTGCACTGAACCTCCCAAAATAGATGTTCATAAGTTTTTTATTTCTTTTTCCTGAAAGTTGTTTTGCCATTGCAGAGGAAAGGCACAGAACTCATTCTCACAGCTGGTGAAATACAGCAAGTCAGATTGATGTCCAGCGTATCTCACATGACTTTCTATGTTTTTTTTTTTCCTACTATGAGATAGCTTCTCTTTCTAACTAAGCTACCTCAAAAACACATTCACAGTACCATTTTTTAGATTTATACATGCTTATATAGTTTGTATATAGTTAAAGAAGCCTAACAAACTGACAAATCATATTATTTCAACATCTCACTGTTACACTCTTGTCATTGAGGGTTCTGTGTGTGTGTGTGTGTGTGTGTATACAAAGATCCTGCATGCATATTGTATAGATTATGGTAGAAAATGGATTTTATTTTCAGTGTAGTGAGGAGCTGCTGGAAATTATAAGTTAGGTAATGAAGTTATCTGATTACCACTTCATGAAAGATAAGACAAACTGCTGAAGGAGATTAAATTGAAAACCTATAATGGTAGAGGGAAGTTGAAGAACAGAAGAGAGGAAACAGGGAAGAGGCTGTTGTAACTCCCTAAGCCAGAGATGCATCCGGCTGAACTAAGGTAATGGGAGAGGACATGGAGAGGGTGACAGTTTGGGTAACTGTGTTGGAGGCAGGGTGAATGGGAATTTCTGACCTCCTTTCCTGGGAAGAAATTCCAAAAAGAAAGTCAGTAACTTACTGTGATTCTCTCATTTGGCTAAATGCACTTAACTTACTTAACAAATAATATCTCCACTCAACTAAAATGAAATGGGAAGAATTATAGAACTCAAAGCACAGTAAATAGAAGACCGTTAATACCAGCTACTCTAACATTCTTGGTCATTCGTATCATTTCAATAAGGCACAATGTTTTAAAGAATAATTTCTCAAATGTTGGCATACTAAAATAATCGGTTAATTTATTATTATTAATACTAAGATCGTTTTAAGGCCAATGGAATTGGACTTTCCTTTTGTTCTTAATCCAAGAAGTATTTATTTTTGTTGATCTTCTTGGCCCGGTGTAAAATCTATCTTTTGAGATTGGCATTCCCCAGTGACTAAGTGGTGAATTATGCTGTCTGGAAAGTTATCATGAGTTCCACTGTGGTTTTGGTTCAGTAGGTTTTTATGTATTTTTACAAATTTTGTACATACACCCAGAGGCTTTTTGGTCCTGGCTACGTTTTGAAATTCAAGAGAGTAAATATGAGCCTTTTAACGGCCTTCAATTCTAGATTCAGCATTTTAAATATATTAAAATATGTCTATAAAATTTTTCTGAAATTTAGAACAGAGATGAATTTGGCAAATATTTTATTAATACTTAACAAAAAGTGTGTTCTCTGTAACTCATTTAATTACATATCTGTTAGGTCACAAGAGGTATATTTTAATCTTAGCTGTGGAACTGAGAGGAATTATACATAATGTTCTAGATATTTGTTTGGAAATATCTAGTAGCTGGATAAGATCAATGCTGAAAAGTTTTAGCCTGTTTCTGGGAAAACGCTCAAGCTTCTAGTTAACTTGAATTTAGCAATAGACTAGAGAAATGAAAAAAGGTTTATTTGGGAACGAAGAATAATTCATTTCTTGGATAAGGCACAGGTCTTTAAAGAACATAGAAAATGTAGTTGGTAACCTTTTATTGTTCTTTCCCATGTGGCAAATGTAAATAATCCACTAGAAAAATAATGCCATATGGCGTAGTCTATCAAAAGTAGAATTCATCACAAAATAAGACCTTATAATTCTCATATGCATAATTATCTCCCCAAGCAAACTGTTAATCATACAAGTAAATTAATATCAACCAAAGGTACCTTATGATTTTTAAAGGTTAAAAAATGTTATGAAATACTCATGTATCTTGAAAGTTGCCTTTGACCTTAAAAATGTGAGCCTCATTCAGGAAGCTATGATGCACGCCGACACACAGGCAATGAAAGTATTTTAATAAAGCGCTATTATTTTGTGCACGATCACATGGGCCTATGTTACGACAGAGGTGTACTCAAGTTTCCTAAGGAGAAGCAGCGGGATAGGGTGTGGGATTGTTGTTGCTATTGTAATTTTTCGTCTCATGGTACCCTGATTTTGGCCACCGTTTTTTCATCTGCAAAGGATGTCAAAAACTCTTGTCTGCTACTACCTTGAAATGTGGTGAGGGCTTGAATATTTTGCTTGGTAATCCCTTGAGATGTTTGGATGAAAAGAACCATAAAAATCCCAACTGTTTTTCTAAGTGGGGGTTTCCAAAATTGGTCCCTTTGAGGGAGCCACCCACTTGGATATTGAATGCCCTCACTGTGTAATGTGGAAAAAGTGGTTGGTGAAATTTGCTCTCCTAGCATCACTAAAAGAAAAAAAAAGAAAGAAAGAAAGAAAAAACAGACATCTTTATTGTTTAGAAAGTGAAACACACCCATTGGGGATCACTTCATCATCTTTTTTTTTTGAAGTGAATGAAAACATCACAGTTGAACTGATGAAATGCAGGGTAAGTGCAAACAGACTACACCCTTCCTCTTTGAGTCACAAGTAGCAGTGTTCTGCCAATTCTCCCCATCGCACCCTCTCTGTCTAGTGAAGGGCCCTAGTTGGCTTGCAAACTGTGTCCATATCTATCTGAGCTACAACTAATCATGCCAGCACTGAGTCACCAACAGAAAATCCCAGGCTGAGTGCTTTCCTCTTTGTGGTATCCTGCAATCATTTAAAAGAGAATCTAGTCCTTGTCATTTTTTTTTCTCTTTTTCTCTGAGTCATTTTTCCCCCCTTTCCTTATTTACTGTCATTTCTTCCAGTTTTTAATTATTCTCCTTCTCTTAACCCATCTTCTCCTAATCTCAAGGGCTATTTTAAAGGATGTTTGCTCACCAATGCAGCTCTCCAAGGACCCATTTGGAAAAAATAGCAATCTCTTTCTGTCCCTTCAGCTGCCAAAAGTCATCATGAGTCATGTCTTTGACTCAATTGACAGAAATACTTAGTATAAATAGTTGGCCTTTCCCAGAGTTGCTTCTTAGCTGCCATTCCATTTTGTTGATTTCCACTGACGGATAGGATGCAACATTTGACCAGAGTAGGCCACCTGGTCCTTAGGTCCTTTGTATTTTCCTGTCTCTATTGTACCTGACTTAAAGCTATTGGAGCAACTGGGTGAAAAGCGAAATAAGTGGCTGTCAGTTAACATTCCAGCTGTCGAGTTTGAAACTCTTGCAAAGTTACTCCCCTTCCCAATTAAACATGCTAAATGTCAGTTAACATTCCAGCTGTCGAGTTTGAAACCCTTGCACAGTTACTCCCCTTCCCAATTAAACATGCTAAATCATTAAGTAAGCAACCTAGTTCCTAAATAATAATGATATTAATAAAATAAAAATGTGATGTCATTCCTTAATAATGTCACTATCACAACTTGATATTAGTGACTTGAGAACCCTGGAAAGAAGCATGTTTCAAATAGACACAATATTGTGTGTCATATTAGGAAGTAAGAATATTTAGGGGGATATAAGGAAACTGTTCTGGTATCCACTATTTACCTTGTCTAAATAAAATTTTTAAAAGTATTAAAAAGATAGTATCCAAACACAAATAAACATGCCAAGGTTTTATTTCATTCATCAATGAGGATTATCAGTCCAGGGGTCAACTAGTTAAATAGAATCAGTAAGATATACAAGCACTATATATTATATATACATTTATTTATTTCTTTGTTTCAAGTCATTGTCTCACAAATAAGGGGCGCTGGCAAAGCAAATGTGACGTTCTACAGGTCAGAAAGGGAAGAAGGGCAGATTACAAACACGCCAGACCCACATGAGCACGGGTCAAGGTTTGTTTTTTGCATATTGGCAGGAAAGAAGGATACGGAGTCGGCTAGAACTTCAAATGCCACAAACTTTGTCCTCAGAGAAGATGTCAACGCTTTTAAAACCCATCCTGCTGAATAAATTAGCCCCGCTCAGAGTGATCTCTCTCTATAATATAAAGGGAATGGATTAGGAACTTTATTTACATCTGCAAAATTCCTTCACAGCAGCGTCTAGATTACTGTTTGTTACAATGTGGCTGTTGCTACCCTTCTTGAGCTATTCTTCTCATGAAGAATATCTCTCCTACATTATCAGAAAGCATACTAGGAAGGTGGGAAAACATAGTTAATACCAGCCAAGTTGACACAGCCATCAGGCCATTTGAATATATTTTTAGACTGAAAAACAAAAGGCTGAATTAATGCTGCTTAATTAGATACAAAACTTATTAATGTTCAATAAGACAACGAAAACATAAACTTTTGGGATACCTTTTTTAGCAGAAAGAAAAATATTATATCTCTCCCAGACACAAATGTACATAGTAACCTGTAACCATGGACTTTGAGACATAAGCAATTACTAAAGCAAGGCAAACAATGATCTAGATAAATAATAATTCTTGCATGGGCCTATTAGTTATTGTTTCAGTGTAACTGAGAAGATATGAAGATCTTCTTTTGCTTTATTTTCAAATTTTAGATAATTTTTTTAATAACTCCAAGTATTTTACCTTCCTTTACTACTAAAACGATTATCGTTCATTGGAAATTTAGATTTCCTACAATATTATATTTTGCTTGCTTGATCAGAAATTAGTTTAATGTTGCAAATAAATGGTGATTTATTTATTTATGTATTTATTTGTTGGCCTTTGGCCTAACTACATAATATATCTAGCCTGTTAGTGGCTACACTGATCAAAGGAGTAGCTCTGATTGTATGGGAGATAAATCTCTTCGTTGTAGGCATATGGGTCTCTGGAATTAACAAGCCCCAAGTATGGGCGGCACCTGTGGCTCAAAGGAGTAGGGCACCAGCCTCATATACCAGAAGTGGTGGTTCAAACCCAGCCCCAGCCAAAAACTGCAAAAAAACCCAAAAAAACAAAAAAAAAAAACAAACAAAAAAAACAAGCCCCAAGTAATCATTAAGGAGGAAGGAACAAAAGGGGCAATTTATTCATTATTTTATTCAAGATCCAGAATGAGGATGGTGATAATAGTCAAAGGAAGAAAGAAGAAAATTGTATTATTTTTATTTTTAATGTTTTTATTGTATAAACACTTGGTCCAACTTTACAGACTTTAATGTATGTGCCACATGGTTATCTATAGGCACTCGTCCTTATCAATAGGCACAATGTGGGAAAATTGTACAGCAGATCCCTGTAAATTTTTACACCTGTTGCTTATCAACTCCTCATTTGCTGCCATCCCTGGTCACTGGAAAACACAGTTCTATTATTTGGTTCCTTGAGTTTTACTAGTTTAGAAACCTCATCTAAGTGTCATTGTACAGTATTTGTCTTTCTGTGACTAGCTTATTTCACTTAGCATTATATCCTCTGTCTTTGTCCATGTTGCCAAATATTGTAGGATGTGTTTCATTGTCAAGGCTAAATAATATTCCCTTTTATGACAGGTGTCTAGTTGACCCCAACCTGAGACAGTGACCAGCAAGGAAGATGGCACTGAGGAGAGAACGAAAGTTATGCCAAATAGTGAGTTAACTCGGAAGCCTGTGAGGGTATACACTATTCCACATGCAGCCCCTGTCCTGTGTCCCAGAGTCTTTTTATTGGGTACATAACAGACTGTGTGCAAGGATGCACAGCAGTCAGCAGTCAGCACTCAAGGTTAAGAATGAGAGAGAGGGGAGATTATAGCCCCCAAGAAGGTGGGGTAGAGCATAAACAGGGACACTGGGTAACGGAACATCTGAAGAGGCCAGATAAAGGTGCAAGCAGGAGAGAGTGGGGGGGAGCAAGTCTCATCTCCTCAGACAGACATCTCAGCTTCTCCAGCCTAAGCTATGAGTTGATGGTCTCAGCTGCCTGCATGGCTGATTTCCCCAGGCAGGGATAGTCACGCAGACATTCCCCTGACTGGGCCCTTTGCATGCTTTTTTCTCAATTAGGCATTTAAGGTTGGCCTCCCTGCGGGCTTTGCCCTGGCTTTGGAAGGGCCCATGGGGTCTTAGCCTACCTATTCCTACAATTTTATGTATATGCATTTTTAAAAATTCATTTATCTATTGATGAACATTTAGGGGGCTTCCACATCTTGGCCATGGTGAAACAGCATAGCAATGACCCTGGAGCGCTGGGTATCTCCTTGAGATCCTGATTTCAATTCTTCTTGGTAAACACTAGCAGTTTCAACTTCCTCATCAGCATTGGTTTTCAGTGTGACCTACCTGAGCATGACAGTTAAGAGCCTTCCTGGTCTGGGTCTCATTACCTCCTCCCCTTCATTTTTGACCACGCGCAGTCAGTTTCTGTGTACACTGCTCATCCATCAAAAGGAAATAAAAATGTTACTTTCCAAATCCTTAAATGAGCCTTGCTGTGTATTATTATTTTCTGTGTATAATTTCTGCAAGAAATGCCCTTTATCCACTGTCCTTTGGGGGAAAATCTCTTCATCCCTTAAAAGTAATCTTAGAACCTCTTCTTGTGAGAAACCTCCCACTATTTCTGCTTTTCTTTCTAAGTACCTAAGTGTTATTTTTCAAGTTTTAATGACACTCTATGGGGCTAATGCTGCTGTAGCCTTTAGCTCATTGCTGATTCAAAAGGGTTTTGTGTTGGTCATTTGTTCCCATAGTGTACATGTTTTCCCTTCTATTTCTTTTCTCAGAATGTAGCTTGGAGTTTAAATAGGTAATAATTGCATTTTTGAAAGAAACGTTTGTCAAATACTAAATATAATTGGTTTCTCTCATCTGATGCTTGGAAAATTATAGCAGGTGTGTAGGGAAGGCTTTCACATGAGGTCATGATCATTTGATTGTTCCTATTTACTAGTGGGTCTCAAACTTAATTTTGTGTCTGAACCACCTCTTTGAAACACACACTGCTTGGCTTTCTCCCAGAGTTTCAGACTTTGTAGGTTTGGGCTGCAGCCACAGACTGTGTAATTCTAACCATCATCTAGTTGTCGCCCCTCTCCTTGTTCAAGGACTACACTTTATCTACACAAAGACCTTGGTGCTGAAAGTAAATATGTATATTTAATAAATGATTATCCAACGGATAATGTTTTATTTGTAAAGGCAACCTTGGTACAGGGTATAATTTGTTGTATTTCTGTCTAAATCAAGAGAAATGAAAAGATATGGATATTTTAATTCATTTTATTTAGTGATGATCAATATTCTGCATTTTTTTATCATAACCATATATCCCCCTCATGGTTCTGGAATATACTTAATAGGATACATTCTGAAAAATTCTGACAGTGGTAGTTTTCCTTAATTAGGGGAATTTATTTATTTATTTATTGTGGGAGGAGAGAAAGAGGTTATCATAGCCATCTATTAATACCTCATATATATCCATGAAAGTAATTATTCTTCTCAAAAATTATACATACATACTAATTTTGTCATGTTATTTTAGGTGGTCCCTGGATTATCTTGAACTTCCTATATGACCCTCTATTAAGAATCTTCACTTTTGGCTTGGCACCTGTGGCTCAAGTGGCTAAGGCACCAGCCACATACACCTAAGGTGGCGGGTTTGAATCCAGCCCAGGCCCGCCAAACAACAATGACGGCTGCAACCAAAAAAATAGCCGGGCGTTGTGGCGGGCACCTGTGTCCCACCTACTTGGGAGG
>NW_003852399.1:14161450-14162792 GCF_000181295.1 Otolemur garnettii
AAAAAAAAAAAAAAAAAAAAAGAATCTTTGCTTTTAGACTTGTCATGTGGGAGCAATCGACTGCAGAGGTAAAATAAGAGGAGGCATTAAAAAGATCGACCACAAGAAAGCTAACAGAGCTAAAAATACCCCAAATTCAGCCACATTGCAAAATACAAGGTCAATAGACAAAAATTAGTGTGTTGCTCTACATCAGCAATGAATGATCCACGAAGGAAATTTCAAAAACATCCATCTAGAATAGCATCTACAAAATTAAAACATCTGGGAACAAATTTAGCCCTGTAAACTGAAAACTGCAAAGTCTGCTGGAAGTAATGAAAGAAGACAAATAAATGGAAAGACACATTCTTGGGTGGGAACAATTAATACTGTTAAGTTGTCGCTACTACCCACAGTGGGCTGCAGTCTAAATGCAAACTATTACTAAAATTCCAATATCTTTTCTGATGAAAAAGAAAAACCAGTTATCAAAGGCATATGAAATTGCAGAAGATTTCAAATTGCCAAGACAATCTAGTAAACAAAACAGTATGGATCAGCAGATGGATAGACACATGGATCATTAGAATAGAATTTAACATCCTGAAATAAATGCATACCTGTGTAACAAAGTAACAAGTAACTGTTTCCTCAACAAATAGTTCTGGAATAACAGGGTTTCAATATGTAAGATAATTTAGTTGGATCTATACCTCATGCTGTGTGCAAAAGTTGGGTAAAAATGAATCAAGAGTATAAATATTAATATAAACCTAAAACAATAGAGCTTTTAGAAAATGTATACAGGTAAATATTTATGACTTATTGGTAGTAAATTTTTAGATATAACACCAAAAGAATGAGTAACAAAAGGAAGAAAATAGATAAATAGAACTTCATTAAAATTAATAATGTTTCTGTATTTAAGAACATTTTCGAGGGTTTTTAAAGAGAACCTGGAGAATGGGAGAAAATATTTGCAAATTATATATCTGATAATTGTTTAATAATCAAAATATATAAAAACTCCTAAAACTAAATAATGAAAAGACAAACAATTTGAGTAAACATAAGATATGCTAATGGCTTGTAAATTCATGAAAAGATGATCAGTATCTTAGTTTATTTGTTTTCCTAGAGTAAAACAGTTGAGACTAGGTAATTTGTAAATGACAGAAATTTATTTCTCACAGTTCTGGAGGCTGAGAAGTCCAGGATCAAGGCACCTGCAGATTCAATGTCTGGTGAAACTTCACCACTCCAAATATGTGCCTTGTGGCTGTGTCCTCACATGGTGGAGAAGATGAAGACTGTGTCCTCACGTGGTGGAGACGAAGACTGTGTCCTCACGTGGTGGAGA
>NW_003852399.1:14163441-14185797 GCF_000181295.1 Otolemur garnettii
AGACTGTGTCCTCACGTGGTGGAGACGAAGACTGTGTCCTCACGTGGTGGAGACGAAGACTGTGTCCTCACGTGGAGAAGATGCAGACTGTGTCCTCACGTGGTGGAGATGCAGACTGTGTCCTCACGTGGTGGAGATGCAGACTGTGTCCTCACGTGGAGGAGATGCAGACTGTGTCCCCACGTGGAGAAGATGCAGACTGTGTCCCCACGTGGTGGCGATGAAGACTGTGTCCCCACGTGGTGGAGATGAAGACTGTGTCCCCACGTGGTGGAGATGAAGACTGTGTCCCCACGTGGTGGAGATGAAGACTGTGTCCTCACGTGGTGGAGATGAAGACTGTGTCCTCACATGGTGAAAGAGATGGAAGGGCCAGCAGCTCTCTGAAGACCTTGTGGAAGGGCATTAATCCCATTTGGGAGGGTGAAGTCCTCACTACATAATCACTTCCCCAAGGCCCCACCTTTTAATACCATCAGGTTGGAGTTTATGTTTGAAAAAATGAACTATAGAGAGATTCATACATTCAAAGCATAGCAACATCTTTAGTCACTAGTGAAATGCAAGCAAAAATACAATGAGAGATCACTTCACATATACAAGTATGGCTATAATAAAAGAAATAAAGGAAAATAATAAATGTTAGTGAAGATCTGGAGGATCTGGAACAGTTGTCCATTGTTGGTAGGAAGATAAAATGGTGGACAGATAAAACCAGAAAACTCTCTGCCTGTTTCTCAAAAAGTCAAATGTGTAATCACCATATGACATAGCATTTTATTCTTTGCTTTCCACCTGAAAGCATTGAAAAGAGGACTTAGACACATATCCATACACCAATGTTTGTTGAAACATTATTCAAAATAGCTGAAATGTAAATACAACCCAAATGTTCATATGAAATGACTGGATAAAATAATTTCAACTTAAAAAGGTATAAAATTCTAATGTCTGGTATAACATGGATGTACCTTAGTGTACAACCTTAAAAACATCATGTTAGGGAAAATAAGTTAGACACGAAAGTTCAAATATTGTTTGAGTCCATGTATATGAAGTATTTAGAATACACACGTTTATAGGAAAAGAAAATAGATTAAAGGTTCCCAGAAGATGAGAGAAAGGATGAATGGGGAGCTATTAATTATTATTTATAAAATCTGTTTGGGATGATAAGAAAAAAAATTATGTAGACAGTGGTACATAATGCTTGCCACTAAATTAAACACTTAAAAATGTTAAAATGGCCCCCCAAAAGAGTCCAATATAAGGAGGCATGAAGAAAGAAATAAAGGTATGTCAAGCTCCAAGGACATAATCACTAACAATTATATGGTGTAAGCAACATTCTAATATCTTCTATGCATTTTTATGTTAAATCACTGAACACTAACAACAGCCTTATGATGTCGGTAGTGTTATTTTTCTCAGCTCATTGGTGAGAAAACAAGGAGCAGAAATTTTAAATGACTTGTTGAGCATTATATAACTAGTACCTAGGAAAGCCAAAATGTGAACCAAGGCAACTTGTCTCTAAAACCCGTGTTTTTAGCCATGCTTATAATTACATCACCACCTCTGGCAGTCAGCCAAATGCTGAATGATGTGAAGGAACCAGGTGCTAAGGGAAGCTAGAGGCTAAGAAAAGTCAGTACGTGTTTAGTTACCCTGGCTTTATAAAGGCAATACAATTTATGGATACAATTCCCAATCATCAAAAGGCATACATTTTTTGTGCTTATACTACCTTCCTTTGAGAAGGAGTAAGCAGACTTTAACTTTGAGTAAGCAGAATATAATGACTTTTCCTATCTGATAGAATCACTGAACACCTGCCTTAAAATTCTTTTTAGTAAATGCTAATTAACTTATGAAATAGATGATGTTTTAAAGAGACATGAGAGTTACAATAAAAATTGCTGAGAAATATGGGTTCTTTTTATAAGTGGACTCATATAACACTAAGACTACAATAATGTAAAAGCTAATATACATTCTTTCCAATATTTACTTCTTTTCTGCTAATTATAACTCCAACTGCACCTTTTTTATGGAAACAATAATACATATATCAATATGTAAGACATTTATTGAATACCTATATTACGCACAAGTAAATGTAAGCTCTTCCCACATCAGTGATGAATTACTGAGAAATATTGATGGTGTGCTTGCCTGATTATTCCTTTTTCAGCATTGCTTCTTATCTAACCACTTAGAAAATATGGAACTTGTTTGGGAGATAAGTTATTATGAAAAACAACAAAAATATTACCTTTGGATCACAGTATTTTTACACACATCAAAATGATTTTCAGAAAAGTATTTATGATACTTTAAAAAATATAAGTACTTCGTTAAGTTTTAATAACCCTCATGTGAGAGATCTAAAACATTTTAGGCACAACCCAGAGGGACTTTATACGCTGTGCAGCAATGTCAGGAAAACAACTATGGCCTTTATTAGCAATTTTGATTTGTAGCAATCCTCATTGCCAATTTTTATAACTTTCTTTCCTTTCTTTTTTTTTTTTTTTTTTTATTCTTCCTCCCCACCTACTTCTGCAATCAAATCTCAAACTAGAGTTCTTGACTCCTGGGATCAATCTCTACAAGAAAACATGAAGCAAAACTTCCGTCTGGTTCTGTATTTCACTCTTCCTGGCTGGAATTCAATTATATCCAAGACACATGGCTGTTTCAATTTCAATAGGATTAAAAAAAAAATGACTTGCTTCCAAGGAAACGCTTGTTGCTTACTAATAAGTATTGTGACTTGAAAGATACGGAATTTAGAACAGCCTCTAAATAACTCTTCTGTTTTACATGTGCTCAGGTTGTTAAGAACTCTGTGTGATAGATATAAATTATGAATGCAATACTAACTTGTCATCAGCCATTGTCTTTAAACCTACTTTTCATTCTCCTCTCTGAGCTGGAGTATCTCTGAGTGGAGTGCGCATGTGGACCTGGCTACTTTCTGGCTACTTTTGTGTGTTGACTAATAAAAATCAAATAGTCATCCTCACATTCAGTGGAGTCTATCTCACCATTTTCCTACCCCCCCCCCCATTGACTTGCCTGGACTGTAGATGGTATAACCTGTTCTTTCCGTCCTGCTCCCTTCTCTCCTTGTATTGCATTCACATGGGTGAAAAGGCATTAAATAAAAGAGGGTCACAGTTTGGAGTTGCAAATATTCAAATGGCTGACTTTCTTAGAGACTGTCTGTGGGGCTCACTGAACTGAGAGGTTTGCTGATACAGGAAATACATTCCAGCTCATCACTGGAAGTTCTTTCTTGGCTCCCTCCATTTCCCCTTCCCCAAGGGTAAACCTCACAGCCCAGTGTTGCTAAGTCCCCTCATACTTAGAGGGTGCCTTTTAGATGTGTGTGTGTTTTTAGGTTACAGTGTTTTTATTTTTTTATTAAATCATAAACGCATAGATCATGTATACACTGATGCAGGTATGGAGTACAATGTGCTGATTTCATACAGAACTAAGAGCATTTACATCACCCTGGTTAACATAAACCTCATCTCATTTACTTAATCATTGCGTTAAGAGGTTTATACTCTATACCTAATAAATCTGACAAGTAGCCTTGCATTGTACACCATAGGTGTGATCCTACCATTCACCGTCCCTCCATCTGACCTTCCCCCTCCCCTCCTGCCCTCGCCTCCTTCCTCCTGGGCCATAGTTGTGATCCAATATACTCAGTAATATTACAAAACCAATTTACAATCATCGACACTTTCATATGAAGGATAGATATGGTTTTTTAAAGGAACCTTGGGTCAAGCTAATTTCAAGAGTTTTCACTGGCACATAGAAATTTAGTGTTCTGGAGATTGGCTAGTTGTGCACCAAACCCACTTCCTTTTAATTCTGGACACCCAGCTATGCTGTATTTCCCAGTTTTCCTTCAATTTAATATAAATACAACCAAGTTCTTGCCAATGAAATGTGAAGGTCAGTGCTATTTCCAGGCCTGACCACTAAAACCTTAATATACAATCCTCCATATTCTTTCCACACCTGCCTCTTTGAGGCATAGACACCTTGGAGGGCACCTATGAAAACGAAGGAAACACAAGAGAAAGCAAATCCAGATCCCATTAAAGTAGAGCCACTTGCTGCTTTGTAATTTTAATGAGCAAGAAACAACTTCCCATCATACTTGAGCTATTATACATTTCTGAGTGTATTTGTCATGGCAGCTAGTCGTTAGTTTGTACCTTAACTAACCCAGGTTTTACTAGAGTTATGAGGCCTAGCATATAAAAATAAAGGCTATCCATTAACGCTTGAATTTCAGATAAGTAAGACATCACATTTTAAATGAGTATATTCCATGAAATATTTAGAACATTAAAAACTATTCATTTTCTACCTGAAATTCACATTTATCTGGGCATTCTGTATTTTGTCTGTCAACACTAATTCTTACTACACTAAAAATTGGACCTATGTGACACTCCCAATAATTTCCTCTCTTGCTATTCCACTCTCTGTGGCTTTTTTCCATTTGGAAACTATAAGAGAGAATGGAATAGAATGCCTTGAAACTTCAAAAACATGTATGCTAGTCTCTTTCCTAAACTGTCCCACCTAAGTCGCCTTCAGTATCCTGGTACAATTTTCCCCAGTTCAACAGTCATCTATCTGGGGAATTTTATATGAGCTTTGCCTTCAGTAGGCTCTCCAATCTCTGGGCATGATTCTTTTGAAACCTAATTAATTTTGGTTTGGGCAGAGAGTGCCACTACATTTCTTAATAATCATTCAATGAACACTCTGATGGATTCTTTTTGCTGAGGAATTTAACTCTTTTTCTTAATCGTGCTGGAAGGGGTAATGGAAGGGAAGGAAGGAGAAGGTCTGTCAAACCTTAATTCATAAATCCTATTGCTTCAGGAAAAGGAGACCTGGTGGGGAAAGATTTACCCAAACACCTTTGTTTGAAAGAGGAAGGGGCTTTATTACAGCCGGTGGAGCTTCAGGGGACTAGGGTCTGAGATGGCCAAGCTCCCTAATCAGCTCTGTTCCTGTCCTTATATTGAACTCACAGGTAGACAGAAAAAGGGATCACCATATTGTCCCTTATTGGAGGTGTCTAAGCCTGTTCAGAGTTTACAGAAGCAGAGGCAAGTTTTGTCTCAAGGACCCAGGAAGCTAAGTTTTTACATATTCTTAGGAGCTGAGTTACCATAGGGAAGACTTTGCAGGAGTGTCCTTGAGTTTCTGCAAGAAACCTTTTGTTCTTCTAGATCAGCACGTACTCTTCTGGGTGTCCTCTCTCACTATGCAGAGGAGCTTTTAGAAGCTCTTCAAAAAGTGGAGAAGCTATTACCTACTGTTCTTTTGGGGATTTTCACCATCGATTATGATACAATAGGAAAAGTTCAGTTGAATTTCCGATTACATATCTTTAAATTATCCCAAACATTTGGAAATGTGGCACTTAGTCGCAGATTCTTCATTTTGCTGTAACAAAACAGCATTAGACAGTCAAGTACAAAATAGTGTCTCCTTTGTCCAGCATAACTCTATGTCCTTGAATTTATATCTCCAATAACATAAGGCTATCAATTAGTTATAGAACTTGTCCATCTTTGTAACAACCCACATAGTGTGTGGTCTGTGTTTTAGTTATATCCTTTATATTATATTTTCTTCTGTCCTTATAATATATTTGGAAAATGTGGCACTATTAATAACTATTGAGTTGAAATTTTCATTTACTTCTCTACTTATTTTAAATAATTTAAGCTATATTTCTCCCAAAGCTTGATTTATCTGTAAGAAGTATAGTATGTTTCTTTGGGTATGGCCAGTAAAACATAATGCATGGAAACCTGATATTTAGTATAATAATTCTTTAAAAGCTCAAAGGAACTAGTGCTTCTAGAAAATGTGAGCAACACACATTTTCAGATCAATTTGAATAAAATAGAATATTGTTCTATAAAAATATATTTTATGAGAGACAAGAAATTGAAGCTCTCACAAAACTGATTACGAAGTGGATAAGACAGACAGATTAGACAGAAATATTTGTACTATTATTTTTAACTTTTCAGTAGCTCTATGTCAGGAAAAATGAAAATAGAAAAACAAAGGGACTCCAATCATATAACTGTGTTACATGTTATTTACATTACATGGTATTCTGTTTCTCAACTTAATTTTCTGTGGTTAGTATCAGAAATATTTGGTTAACACAACAATACAACCTATTATGAGACAGATGCACAAAGCAAAACCAGAATGTTCAGTGATCGTATATGTAGCCAGTGAAAAAATAAGGAAGTCGTTCAATGGAAATCTAATTTGATATTTTACATTATGAGTTTACTTAATATTTAGAACATATCAAAAACATCTGCGAATAGAAGGTAAGCAAAACAATATAATATTAACTCAGGACAGGAAATATTAGCCCATAATAGGAGTTGGCAGACTGTTCTGTAAAGGTCCAATTAGTAAACATTTCAGGATTCATGGGCCATGCAGTCTCTGCAGCATCCATCCATAAATGAATAAACACAGTTGTGTTTCAATAAAGCTTTATACACAACTACAGACTGGTTTGGTCTAGGGGCTGGGGTTTGCCCATCCCTGTGTAATGTATGTACACGTTACGTATTTCTTTTCAACAACAAAGACTACCTGGTTAACTACCTTTCCTTTTACAAACACATTCCAACTCTGTTTCATACCACTCATTTTCTCACTAAGCCATATTTGAAATTCATGATTGGAGTACTGAAAGGCCTGTTAATTTTTTCACAGACAGAGTTTTTAAAGAAAATAGATTCAAAACAGAACTAATGGTTTCTTAAGTTGTTTGAGATTTTAAAGGGATGAAAATGTTGAGACAATAAAGTCCAGTACTCAAAAGTGAAACACTGCTTTCTGGAGATGATTTTACTTTTTTTAATGTATTTAATTTTTTTTAACTTAGTTAAGAAATGATATAAGTGTAACATCTAACAAATTTTGCATTGGACATTTGAGATTTCTCTACAAAGATTCACTTATAAGCAATCAGAGATATTTTGACTAATTAATGCATCTTTGGCTGGTATTCTCTCTGCATAACAGATCACTTTCTTGAAATTATTCCTTTAATAAACTTCATTGTAAAATTGGAAAAAATAGTCTCTTGTTGGCCATATGTATCTATCTCTATGTCTTGAATATCAATTGTTCAAGATTTGTTTTTCATTAATTCATAAATTCAACAGACATTTGTAGAGAACCTAGTGTATACAACCTGCCTTACAATAGGCATTGGATGAATTTTGACTATATGTAGACAAGGTAAGTTGCTATTAGTTAAATCAAAAAAGGAAATAAAGAAAGGAAGGAAGGAAGGGAGAGAGGGAGGGAAGGAGGGAAGGAGGGAGGAAGGAAGGAAAGAAAGAAAGAAAGAAAGAAAAGAAAGAAAGAAAGAAAGAAAGAAAGAAAGAAAGAAAGAAAGAAATTCCAACAAAAACCAAATTTATTCTTGTGCATAAAACATATTTCTAGTATCACTGTTGTAAACTATACAATGTAAGATAATAATAAATCCTATGGGAGCAGAATGACCTTTTGAAGATTTCTAGTGAAATTTCTTGAAATGGAAACTCGGCTAGTTTCCAAAATTATTTACAGATTTAGAAGTCTTAGCTTCTATTTTTATCTTCCTTTGATGCCCCTAGAGATGAATCTTTGTTTTATTTTTTTTTCTGCATCTCTGAGGCACTTTTAGTTTGGTCTCCTTCCTTTGAGTACAATAAGAAAATACAATGCCTAGAATTGGGTGCTCCTAGGTATCATCAGATAGATTTGTCAGGTAATCACCAAACTTCCCTTTTCTTATTTCCCACCAAATACACTTAATTCTCATTATTTATAGCGGGTAATTCTGCTCTAGGGGAAAAACGAGGTGAGGTTTCTGAGACCCCTGGTCACATTTTTGTCAACCAATTAATACATAATCTTGTTTTATGTGCGTTTCTGCTTAAAAACGCCTTGTTTAATATATATGGTTGATTCACTGACCTTGAACTCACGGTCAACAGCATTATAACTCATACTTGAATAAAATTTACCTAATACATATATTTTTTTCCATGAGGCACATCACAGGAAAACTAGAGAGTGGTTCAGTACAACACTTTAGGGACTATTTTAAACATTGAAATCTCCAACAAAAAAGACAAAACTAAAAAAAAAAAAAAGAGGTGACACCAAAAAGAGGGCACCCACATAGCCTGAGGGCAGAAGTAACAAGGCAGGGCACAGCCCTCTCAGAGCTCAGTGGGAAGCTGCTTTATAGATGATTTAAAATTTTTATTTTGCCACCTTGTGCATGTATTTGAATGAGCCCAAAAGGATTGTGTGTACTAGTTTGGGGGTTAAAAGTAAATATTCAGCAGTAGGTGAATTTGTTACCTTAGAACCCATAATAAGAAATATCAATTGTACTTTTAGCCAATGTTTTTAACCTTAAGTCATTTTCTCTACTTATTTTTTTTTCAAATTTTCCTTATCACAAGATGGAAAAGAAATGGATTCTTGTTGTTACTTGACTCACGTGTATTTTTTCCACTTAGTTATTTTTATTTTTAAATGTTAGTATTTTCTGATATTTATTCTGACTGCTTACTCTTCTCATTGCTACAGAATAGAAGACAAGTTGACAAACTCTAATAGTTTTAGGAGACCATCACATAGAATTTGTCCTAAGGGATAAGTCTCATAAGGTAGCATTTAGAAATGGAATAAAATATACTCTTGAATTGCCTTACAAAATGTTCAGCTTCTGCCTACATGCTGGAACACTATTTGAAAAGTAAATTTCAGTAGTTGTAATTTCAGTCTATTTTTATCATATATTTTCAAAGTTCAAATTCTATGCTGCATAAAAGAATAATTATTTTGTCACATGGTTAAGTCCTCTGTGAATACTGGAAGAAAACTGATTGCAAAATTTGAGTTTATAAATCGAAAATAACATGATACTACATCAGTTATTTTTTTTTTCCTTAAGAGAATCATAATATTTTCACAGTAATTCTCAACACAAAATCTTTGAGCCATTTCTCCATACCCACTACACTTTAAATACCGGGGACTAAGATTTTCTGCTTCTCTTGATCGAAGTTATTTGACTGGTATGTAATATAACGCCAGACACATAGGAAGTGCTAACAAGTATTGGTCATATAAACAAATGCCTCAGTTTACAAATACCCAAACCTGAAAATTATGAAGGATTTCTTCTCCTAAATCCATTTCACAGATATGCAGAGCCCTTTTTACAAAATGAACATCTTTTAAGGTTACTCTTCTTTTATCCTATTAGGCTGATTTCACTATATTTTAATAGGTAACCTCATAGATAATCAGTAAAAATATTTTACTATAAATCAATATACTTGACAGTAACGGTTTTAGTTTCCTTGACAATTCAAATTTCATTACAATCTCATTGACACTTAACCAGCCCTGCATTTATGTCTTTACTTATTGATTAACATTATATTCTGTTTTCAGTTTAAAATAAAAATTGAAATGCAATGCACGTGAAATGGAAATCAATAAAATATTTAGAAAGTTAGAAGTAGACTTCTAAAATGATGTGTGGCTCAAAGGAGGGATTGCAATGAAAATTAGAAAGTATTTTCAATGAACGGACAATAAAACATTATATATCAAAAGGCAGAGAGCAGCTCAGTTCAGTTTATGATTAGAATAATTATGTAGCTTTGGATGAGAAAAAGGAAAAGGCTGAAAATTAGTAAGCCAAGTATTATCTAAATAATGTGAAAAATTGCATTCAATAACACATGAAAAATAAATTATAGCTATAAGAACAAAAATGATTAAAATAGAAAACAAAACTAAAAGCTGTTTCTCTGAAAAGACTGAAATATGGGTAAGTACTCGGATACACTAAAGCATAATAAAATACAAAGGAAACAAAATAACTTATTATAGGAGTGAAAAAAGAAACATCACTAATGATCTCACAGATATTAAAAAGACTTCAAAAAGGTAAAACAACAAATTTTAAAATATTAAGAAATAAGAATTTCACTAAACTTTTTAAAACCTCTACAAAGAAGCATATACATGTAATTAATGGAAAATGTAAAAAACTTTCATAATAGAGAAAATTTTTCATGAATTGGAATATTTAGCATTAGTAATAACATCAGCGCTCCTCACATTGATATGTAGTTTATACACTCTCAACCAAAATCCAAGCAATTTTTTCTTCAGAATTCTAAAAATGTATTCTAACATTTGTAGAGAATTACAATTAGTCAAGAAATTCTGAAACAGAAAAAGTAGTGGGAATATTTGCTTTATTAGGTATTAAGACTTTTATAAAACTAGTATAAAGATAATTGGTGTGGCGATAGATAAATAGAAAAAAAGGATGAGAATTAAAGTTCAATGACGGAATGTACAATAGAAGTGAATTTTCAAAGCAGCAAAAAGTTGATAGACTATTTGATAAGTAATGTTGGGTTATCAGATGTGTACATGGAAAGGCTGACCTCTACGTCACCCTAAAACCAATAACAGGTGAATCAACACTGTAAATGTCAAAGGAAAACTGTGAAGACATTACAAAAAATGTACAGAAGTTCCTCCCTATGTGGGGAGAAAAAAGTGTATTTTTGACAGGGACACAATAGCTAACCATATTAATATATAGAAAAATACTGATGAGCTAGAGCATATTGAAGTTAAGAAATTTATTTCTAAAAAAAAAAAAATTTATTTCTTCAATGATACGCATAGAATAGTGAAATGGCAAGCCACAGAGTAGAAGTCATTTGAGATGGATGGCTTTAAAAACTGCTTGTTTTTGAAACTATGAAGAATTCAATCAGTAACTGAAAAACTAGCCCAAAAGAAAACATCCATAAGAAATGATTAGACACTTTACGAGAGAACTATTGCAAATGCCCAATAAACATTTATGTTTCTCAATCTTATTGGAAACCTGATAATAATTAGAAAAAGTATAAATTAATATAAAAAGATATGAATGTATAGCCATCAGAACAGTTCAATATACAAACATCAATAATGCCACGTGTTGACGACCTGCGGAGCACAGGAACTCCAAACGCTATGGATAAGTTTGTAAATTACAGCTACTTTTGAAAAGTGCATAGTATCATTTACAGAAATGGAGCAGACACACTCTATGACCTGTTAATTCAGTATAATGGTTATGTACCCAATGCAAATGCTTGCACCAGTGCATCTAGATGTAGGGCTAGGAGGCAAAATGGACCAGTGTTGTGTTTTGTGGAGTATCCCGTCAATTAAGTTCTCGCAGACTATGTGATGATTGGAAGGAGAGTCAGTCAACATGGCCTTAAGGCAGTAACGTTATAGGATTGCCCTTGCCACATGAAATTGAACTGCAACTGATTTTCATTTCTGACAGTTATTGCAGAAATAATATTTTCTGAATCAAAAGTTTCACATCACATAACATGGGTTGTGTTGCTTTTTTTCACTTAAAATACCAGTGCATTCTCTGTTTATGGAAGGTAGTGACAAGTCATTTTTAAGAATATCTGGGTGCTTGCTTTTCTTTGCCCAATACACAGTCTCTTTAGTAAAGACCATACAATTTGGGGGAGGAAGTTTTGAGGAATGTTCAGAATATGAGCAATTTGGCATGGTCTGAGTTCGGAGAGACTGATATGTCCTCTCAATCATATGGACTCAGGGAGGTAAGAGGCTGTGAATCTCTACTATGGTGACTCAGTTATGTTTCTTATGAAGATACCTAGAATTTTTCTAATGACACCCGTATGTATATGCTAAATAGCATCTTTACTGGTTTCTCTTATTGCTTTATTTCTAGGGACACTGTGACTAATTTGGCATTGCCAAAGACCCTTACAGACGAAATCATTGATCAACATTCTACACCTCTGCCATAATGCAGTAATTACACATACATTGTCTACAACGGTTATATGCTACCATTCTAATCGCTCATTATTCCCACTGAGATGGGAACCTAAACCCTTGGAACATCTCCCATTGGTATATCCTGCCTGCAAACAGTAGCCCTCCAGCCCTTACAGAGCTTTGGAGGGATACCAAGTCCTACCACACCAAGAAATTATTACTTTGGTAAAGATGGAGACTAAACTGTTGGTTAGTGAGTAGCTGAGGGATATACACATTATAGAATCATTTTAACATGTTTATTTCCCTCATCTTCAGACTCATTTCTGCATGTTTTATAAAAGTTACAGCATTTAAACCTCATGTACAGTGGGCTTCACTGAGCTAATTCAGCAGCTTGATAACATCACTTCTAGATGCTCATGCTACTGTGTTAATTCCTAAATCTCATATGTGTACACTTGTGTGGATAAATTTAGTACAATCAAAGATTATAATTTGTCCTTTTGGGGATAAAACCACCAGAATGTGTTCCCAGGCTTGTTGGCTGTATCTCTGCTGATTCAAATTAATGAGATTTTTTTTAAAAATCTGTTTTGGTATATAGGATATTTGTTTCCAGCGTAGGAGCTCAGAGTTGTGTTGGCATCCATCTCATTACGGAGGTGTAGATAGTAAGCAGTGGTAGCATAGGTCTTGGGTTGTATAGCCACCAACTTGCTGGGTAACTGTTCTAGCTATAGTCACTGGAATGGGTGCCTCATTGACAAGGGAGTTCCAGAGAGATCTGGGAGTTCAAAGTGTTCAACTTGTTCTGTGTCTACCAGAATGCATTCCATCCAAGTTTCAGAGTCCACCATTTTTCCACTAGTGCAATTGTCATTAGAGCCTTTATTGTTCTGAATGACTATTTTCTACTGTGACTCTGCAATTGCTGTAAGCAGAGTCTGTTGCTCAGAGGCTCATTCAAGGCTATCTGTCAGACTTTTTAATTGTCAAATTATGTTTCCAAATGCACATTCGGGAACCAAGTTGTCATTTTCTCTGTTGATGCTCTATAGGGTTAGCAGATTAAGTCGTCAGACACCACGGAGTGCCACAATCTCAGGTCTCTTACTGCCACATTCTTACAGCACTACACCCTATGAATCCCTTATCGATGGACAGGGTGAATGCAATGACATTCTTTGTTGGAGATTATCTACAACCCATTTTCCCTGGCAAGGACATTATTTGTGTAGTCCAGAGCTGTGTGAGCAAACTATTCCCAGAGTCCCATTTTGTGAGAAAGTCACTTCATATCATTTATTTTATCAAGAAGCATATAACAACATCTCACCTTAGGAAATGTCAATGAAATCTTAAATTGCATGCTAACAAATATGTGATTATTTAAATAGTGAGTATTTAATTCAAGAGGAGCTGCACAGAAATATTTTCTTTTTACTGTTTACAGACAAGCTTTGATTATACTATTAATAAAGCCAATAACATTCAAAGGTTCATTTCAACCTATTCCAGATAGCAAACTATTTTCAAAAGTAAGTCAATCATAGCTTTTGAATACAAGCTACTAATTACAAATTAATCTCACATATTTATTTCAAAAGGACCATCAGGACATCTAATTGGAAACAGTTGGTAGCAGTTAAATGTAATCAAATAGTTCATTTCCTCCATTCTACGGATCAGTTTTTAGCTCTTTGATTGCTTTTCTTCATTTTCATTGTATACAACAGAAAAACGAAGGAGCTGGAATAAGTTCACATGGAAAACTAACATCTTTATCTGTTGAAATCATGATAAGAATCTTATATTTTAACAAGTTTATTCCACTTATTCTTAAGAACAACCCTGTGATATGAATGTGGCATTAAAACCTCTACAGCTATAAGGAACCAGAGTCAGAGAGGATAAGAGGTTGTACCAGTGATTTAATGTCATATGTTCGACATACTGTTTCATTTTTTTTTTCTTGGGCACAAAGAAACACGGAATTTTTCAGCTTATTGTATGAATTTAGGTTGGGCTTTTCATTTAGTTCTGGTTAATGCAGAGATTAGATAGACTTTTGAGTCAGGCTCACAAAATAATTTTATTTCGTCCTTCTCATGAGACCAAGGGGACCATCAGTTGAAGATGGAGGTATCCCAAATGCACAGATCCTGGAAAGTGACAGTGACTACCTGATCATATCAGACTTTGCATTAAAAAAAAAACAAACAACTTTTATATGACACAGCAAAGAAATCAGGCAGCAGGTTTCAGTGGCTGATAACTCCACTCAAGCCTAGAGCTGTGAATGAACAATCTAGATGTTTGCTCCAAATTCCCCCTTCACCTAAATTATTGTAGCTTTTCATCTGTTCTTCTGTAAGGGTTTGTTATTACAGGGGTAAGCAACATGTGTTCTGATGTCCATCTGTGAAGTGAGTTGCTGTGTAAAGCCCTGCCGTACAGAGGGTTTTTGCTGTAGAAAGGCAATTTTAGGACTTTAGTAAGGAAAACAAGTATTAAAAGTGTAAGAAAATAAATAAATAAATTATAGTGTTAAGCCCTTGAAATATGAGTTTGCTTATTGCAATTACCATGACTAACAGAATGGCTGGGTTCAACACTCAGAGCAGGTAAGTAATAGAGTGAAAAGACTAGATGGGTCTTCTGATTTCTGACTTAGGATTCTACAATCTACTTTCACCTGCTGTATTTGTGTCACAATATGAATCTGCCCGGAGGCCACGTGCCATCAATGCAAATGTAGCTCTGATAGCTATTTCTGTATGCCTCATTTGCCTAGCGTTTTCTCTTTCTTGTCCTTGTGTCATTTATTCAGTACCAAGGATACTAGATCTACCTTGACAAGGATCCTGAAGTTGCTTCTGGTAAAGGAAGTAGTAGCATACATATGGTCTCTATGTTGTTTAGCTTTCTGGAAAACTCACAGAAAGCTATTTTCATTTCCGTCATGGAACCACTCTGATAGAATGAGATTCTATAACCATTTCACTTTTAAACTAAATTTCTATTCTCTTTCAAAAGTTGTATATTTTCACTCTGGGAGGCTGAGGCGAGTGAATTGCCTGAGGTCACAGGTTCAAGATCAGCCTGAACAAGAGCAAGACCTCATCTCTAAAAATAGCCAGGAGTCATGGTGGGCACTGGTAGTCCCAGATAGTTAGGAAGCTGGGCAAGGGAATCGCTTGAGCCCAAGACCTGGAGGCTGCTATGAGCTGTAATTCCTCATCACAATATCAGTGGCATAGTTCATAAGAATAGAGAAAAGAATTCTAAAATTTATATGGAACAACAAAAGATTTAGAGTAGTCAAAACAATCCAGAAGCAAATTTTTCTCTATTTGCAGATGACATGATCTTATATAGAAAAAGTCCCCAAAGATTCCACAAAAAACTCTTAGAACTAATACATGAATTCAGTAAGGTTGCAGAACCTAAAATCAACATACATATGAATAGTGGTAGCAACTTCATGCATAAATACTGCTCTAAATAAAGAAGAAATCAAGAATATCCCATTTATAATAGCCCTGCTATAAACTTGTCCTGCAATAAACTCAAGCAAGTATATGGAAGAACTATACACATAAAGCTATAAAGCACTGATGAAAGAAATTGAGTAAAATACAATAAATGAAAAGATATCCCATGATCTTGGACTGGAACGATCAACATTGTTAAAACATTCATACACAAAAACAACAGAAACTTATTTCTGCCAGTTCTTGAGGCTGGAACGTCAAAGATCACAGTCCCAGCAAATTCAGTGACTGAGGAGGTCCTGTTTCATAGATGGCATTTTCTCATGGAGTCCTCACATGGTGAGGGAAGCAGAGGGGCAAAAATGGGCCCCAGGGGATCCCTTCTTTTAGAAAAGTGCTAAATCCTTTCATGAAAGCTTGCCCCAAATGTCCCACCTTTTGATACCATCACTTGGAAGCTTCAGTTCCAACCCAAGAGCTGTTGAGGAATGTGTACTTTGAAACCACAGCTGATAGTCTCTTCAGCAGAGAGTATTGAGAAACTAACTGTACCTGTGCAAATGAATACAACTAGACCCTAATGCCATACACAGAAATTAACTGGATAGGAATTAAGTACTTAAATGAAATTACACATTTTCGAGTATAATATTAATGTATTCCACTAGTAACAATTCATTAGTATTATTAATTTTCCTGTATTGGCTAATTATGAATACAGGGTAAACAAGAAAAGGCAAATTATTCTGGTGGATTTAATTTTATGACTCTTTAATCATCACCTATAGTACAGAGGAAGGTGCCAATATGCCACAGAAAGCCCAAAATTCATGTGACACAGGAGGACAAAGACCCATACTGATTGGAGAATGACATACATTTTCATTTGTGCATTACACAGGTATATGTAAAAAGAATCACTATTGGAATTTACCATACCCAATAGCAGGAGCTTGTTAAACAATCTCAGCAAGGCTTTTTCCTCTACATTTGGTCTTAGAGCTTAGTTTCATCAGTGTGGAGAGTTTAAAATTCCCCTCTATGACCCACCCTGATTGGAAACATGTATGGAAGGGAATTATGGGGGAAAAGGTAGTGAAGGCTAGTGAAATTGGCATAGTAGAATGATACCACAATGTGAAATCTTCTTCTACACGTATTTATGATGAACATAAATGTCACTACACATATATAAGAATGAATACTAAGACATTATAGCCAATGTAATGAAAGTTTGATTACAGAAACAGAAAATAAGCTCACTGCTTTCCTCACTGTGTTGACTTTTATTCAGTTATTCCCTTCAATTAACCCTTCCTTTCTACTCAAGTCTCAAATCAAAAACATCCTTTATTTAAAATTGTGTTATCTATTTGATTAAATTTTGAAAATGTGCCAGTGAAAACATAAAGCTTCAAAGTACACTCCCCCAAAACCCCTTTTTCAAACAAATGGGGACTACAAAGATGTTTTCACGGAGGCATCTCCTACATCAAGGTTGGCCAGGCAATGAGAGTATTTAACATCCTTATCAGTTTTGACTTGCAAACAAACTTTACATCCTCCCTCTGCACAAAAAACAAGTTTGGGCCATATCAAAACAGAGAGTTACAATATTAGACATTCTGAGTATTATTATCTCTGTAAGATCATGGACATCAATCTGTACCGAATGGTTTGTGATGGCAGATTCTCTACAACTATGGGACGGAGGCCTGTGAAATCGGAACCAAGGATTCAACTCCTGCTACCGCTCATGCTATTCATGTGCATGTCAAATAAATAGTATTTGTTAATTAATAAATAACAAAATTTGTTAATTAAATAGTAATATTTAATACTAGTTAAATAGTAATGTAGAGTTGCATAGTTAGATTATTTTAAATATTGCTTGTACTCAAATTCCCACCATTGAGACCTTCTTCTGGAAATAAATACCTATCTTAAAAGTAAAGATCAAATCTGATCTGTCATTCTTCATTCCCCTGTCCATAATTTTATTGTTATTTTATTTTAGCTTTAGATTGAAATATTATATTTCTATTCATTCTCTCTTTTATGGAAATGAAGATGTCAAGCACTAAGACAGGGGAAACATTAAGAGTGAACAGGTAAAAGGTATAATCTCCAAAGAGAATACTTCCTACCATTTGGAAGAATAGCAGCTAACATTTATTGATTGTTTGCTTTGTGCCAGAAACTATGCTGAACATTCATAGGCAATGTGTAATTACTGTGGACAAAAATCTCACAAGTTATGTACAATTTTATCCCCATTTTACAGAAGAGAAAACAAGTAAAATAGAGTAGCATACTATTTTTATTTATATCCTCATTAAAATAAAATTTAAAGATATTTACTTATTTAATTTGACATCCAAAATATTTTTATTAGAAGTTTCCATAGCCAAAGTTTTCTAGTATAGTGAAAGCACATGCATTTTTAAAGGAAAGTTACACTCTATTTATATGTATGTAGTATAATTTAGACACAGTGACAATTTGGTATCTTTCATTATCTCTTATAAAATAGGTTTTTTTCTCTACTGTGGGAGATATTTCATTATTTCTTTTCTCCCTGATGTTGGCTTTACACTTAATTTTTTCCACAGAATTTTATACTAGTGAGATATGTTTTGATTGACTATATCTCACTATCAGACTTCTTTGCAACAAAAAATACAAACATAAATTGAAATTCCATTTTAAAAAGTTATAGTCGATCATAAGACTCTCAATGGTTTTTGACCAGTATGCTGTGGCTTACTGGTATGCAATGAGAGGTTCTTAGGTGTTTTGTGAAATTTTTTAAAGATCATTAATTAAATTATTTTTGAAAAAAGTTCAAAGCACAGTAAGTATATTCTTTTTTCTTGTTACTTTTTTGATCAACATAATTTAAGTGTTTCACAAAAGTTTAATTAAAGGTTCACATGTATCATGAAATGAAAAAGTTGAAAAACACTGTTCTAGATATTAATTCCTCTAGTGCTATTATTATAGGTATTACCTTATACAGATTATAATAACACTATAAATATGAGCATGTTGATAAATATTCCATAAAAATGTAATTTTGAAAATACATATCTTAAAATGGGTAAAATATTTCCTAATTAATCAATGTATTTGTGGTTAAATAATATACTTTAGACAAATGCAACTGAGTACAAAATAAACTCTACCTTTCTTTATTCTTTAATAAAAATAGTGATAAGGTATTTTAATACCAAACTTTGTCAATGAAAATTACACAAAATTTACAAGAGTAGTATTTTCAATTAATTCTGAAAGTATAATGTAATAGGTTCTTCAGATGGTTTAAAAAATATGTCACATTCATAACGTGTGTAGGTTCTCTTCTTATTTTGTGGAAAGCCAGTATTGAAATCGACTTGATCTGTAACAGCATTTGTTTCTCAGTGATTAAAGTCATTCCTTTTTTAATTTGTGGAAGGACACCAAAATTCTTAACAAAATTTATCAAATAATAGTTTACCTGTTACTTTTTCATTTGGAGGCAGATTGTTTAATATTATTTACTCAGAAAGACTAAAGAATATTAATTTTAATGCATATTAGCCACTGTTGTATTTTGGGATAAAAATTTTAAATTCAAATAAACATATTAAAATTCTTCTTAACAACCACAATCTTGTTTCAGAATACTATGGAAGGGAACAGATTTTATACATACATGCACATATCCAACCACACATGCACACACACTATACATGGGCCATGTTAAAATATTTTGGTCAGTGATGCACTATGTGGTCCCATTAAATTATAATGGAGCTGCAAAATTCTTATCATTAGTGACATCCTAGTTCAAGGCATCAATCACGTTTGCGATGATGATGTAAAGAAACCTACCCTGGCCAGTTGTATAAAAGTACAGTCCACACGATTATGTATGTAATACTTGATAATAATAAATGACTAGAATATATCCCTATCTATTAAAAAATATTAACTGTAGAACAGCCTCAAGCACATCCTTCAGGAGGTGTGCCAGAAAGTATTGTCATCACAGTTTGTCATAGCCCTAGGTGTGTTATTGCCCTGATGACCTTCCTGTAGGAGGAGAGGTTGAAATGAAAGATAATATTGATGACCTGGCCCTGCGTAGGCCTACACCAGTGTGTGTGTTGGTGCCTTTAGTTTTAATAAAAAAGTTTAAAAAGTCAAAAGCACAGCTGAAAATAGAGAAAAGGTTTCAGAATAAGGATATAAAGGCAGGGGAAATTTTTGTATAGCTGTACAAGGTGCTTGTATTTTAAGCTAAATGTTATGACAAAAGAGTTAAGAGTTTAAAATATTTTACAAGTTTATAAATTGAAAAAACTATAATAAGCTAAAGTTAATATACTATTGATAAAATAATTTGTCAATAGGAGAAAGGTAATTTTTAAGTGTATCGTGTTTATAAATTTGATGGTAGTGAACAGTAGCGTCCTTACAATTCCCAGCCACTCACCTCTTACTGACTCACCCAGAGCAACTTCCAGTCCTGCAGGTCCCATTCATGGTAAGAGTCCTCTGCAGCCATACTGTTTTTTAAAAAATGTGTTTATACCCTATTTTTACTGTATTTTTTCTGTTTAAATCTGTTTTGATGCATTTGCCTACAGTATTCCACGGTATAGGTGCTGTACAGGTTTGCAACTTGGAGCCATAAGTTACACTGTGCAGCCTACCTATGTAGTAGGCTATATCACCTGGGTTGTGTGAGCACACTCTATGATATTCATACAGCAAAAAAATTACCTGGTGGTGCATTTCTCCAAGTGTATACCTGCTGTTAAGTACGACTCTACATGTACACATATATGTGCACACATATTTACTTATATATGTGTATGTGTGTGTACAATATATACATATAGACACACCAAGGGTGTCCCCAAAGTCACCCCTAAAGTTACCATACTTTTAAGGAAAAAGGAAAATTGCAGCTAAATGTACTTTTATTTAGCAAAATAGTCATAAAAAATTTATAATATATTTATAAAATATTCTATACGTATTGGCCACCTCTTTGTAAAATTTTGTATTGAATATTTTTTAAATAAAGGCAATTTAGTTAGGCTTCTCCATTTTTGTCCTAGGTATGGTGACTTTAGCTATAATTTTTTTTGAACACTGTGTGTACGCTCATATATATGTACACCCATATATATACACAGTTATATGTACATACACACATGTAAAATATATTATATATATATATAGAGAGAGAATAATCAGAGTAAAATAGAAGTGGAAAGACTGTCAAACAAAAACTATTTTTATGCACACTTTTTAATCTTATATCTGATTTTAGAATTTCAAGCAAACCCCAAATATTTCATTTCTAATGTCACACTTGCCCTTAGTAAAAATATAATACAATACCCTAAAGCCTACGAAGGATTTATAGAACCGTATTTAAAGAGGCTTTGCCAACACAAATAGCTTGAATTGTATATCTTTGGGGACTCCAGAAGTTTTTAGGGAACAGAACAATTTTAGATAAAGGGATTTAGACCACCTGACAATTTTCCCTGAATTTGTCAAATAGAAGAAAGATAATTATGACAGAGGACGTGGTAAAGGATAGGTTGCATGATATTGTTACTGGAAAGACATTTTTAGGCAAGTTGGTTTTGGAAAACAGTACATATTTAAGGTTCTGGAAGGTGATTTTCTTAAATCACCCATGTCCCGTCCTTTAGCATTCTTTCTGTACATTGAGGAATCATGTTTAAAGGTCATTGATTTACAGAGGTTAAGTAATTTGCAAAGCACCACACTGATGAACTTGTATTTAAGTTCTAACATCCTGACTCCAGAAATAAAATTCTTAATCCCTGCACTGCAGTCTTTTCATTTACATTCATACTTTTAAAAAGAGAGAAGTTCTGCTTAGGAAAAAACATGTCCATTACTCTTTAGTATTTGTAAGTATCACTCTGTTGTGTTCATAGTTTTTATTGTAGAATGATGCTATTTTACTTGCTTTCATCTGTAACTCTGCATTTTTATAATGGAACTGACAGTATTTTTTTTTCTTTTCTATAGCCCTACTTTCTGGAAATTGAATTTAAGGCTCAGTAAACTGTATATCAATTGAAATTCTGAAGCTTTCTACATTTCAATTTAGAGAATTTTACAGTAGTGACGTAATGATGTTTACAGTGATTTTTATGTGTGTGTGTGTGTGTTCAGACTTATGGTTTGGTCGTTTGGGGCTTCTCCAGTTTTCTGATTCCATATTAATATAATACCACAATATTTTTATAAGATAAATGTTTCAGCTTCATTCATTAGGAAAATATCACAATTTTGTTTTAAAAACATTAATCATAGTAATTATATCCCTAAATTAATACTGTACATTTAAAATAATCTGTTTGCCTCTGCCAGCTGGAAATCTATTTCTCACTAGGGAATAACATACAATGGCTATAAAGAGATTAGGATAATTCTTCCTTTTAGAGCATTTTAACTGTTTTGCATAGTTGATATGGAAATTATAATATTTTCCTTGTATTTTCTGACTGTGTTATGATTTGTCATCAATAAATTGAGGATTGAAATACACGTATTCACTAACTGTTGAACGATAGAAAAGGAGGTGTAGAGTGAGGAAGGGAGAAGGAGAAGGGAAGTTATGGAAGAAGAAAGGGAACAAAGAAAAGAGAGTGGGAAGTAAAGAGAAAGGAAGGATGTAAGAAAGAATGGAAAGGGCTCAGCGCCTGTGGCTCAGGTGGCGGGTTTGAATCCAGCCCGGGCCACCAAACAACAATGACGGCTGCAACCAAAAAATAGCCGGGCATTGTGACCAGCGCCTGTGGTCCCAGCTACTCGGGAGGCTGAGGCAGGAGAATCACTTGAGCCCAGGAGTTGGAGGTTGCTGTGAGCTGTGATG
>NW_003852399.1:14186782-14197828 GCF_000181295.1 Otolemur garnettii
AACCCGAGGAAGAATGTTTTGTGTATGTAAATTCCATTTAATTGTTTGCTCACACAATGTCTCTAGTCCTCTAACATTTTTGAATAACCCCCCCATATAAAAAAAGGATAACTTCATCTCCAATTCCATAGTTTTACTCTCTCCTTACCAATAATTCTTTGAGTCATCAGGAAAAGGTGTATATTCTTCAGAGTCAGGAAATAGCTCACTCTTCTTCCCAAATGGCAATCTCCTTGTAGAAGTTTGTTCCAGCTAAACGCTGCTCCATTAGTTTCATCCTCCAATGAACTACTTAAAAAAAAAATCTATGGAGCAACCATTATTGCAGATTTTCTTCTTGGGAGGTTGCCCACTCCAGGATGACACAGAAACTCTTTCCAATCAAAGAGAACACATTTTTGTTCAGGATTTGTCACCATGGAAAATTTCTGCATAAGTTTACTTTCTCTTCAGCGTCAAAGAAAAAAAATGCACAGGTGAAGTTAAAGAGGAAAGATTCCTGCAGTAGGGGACTGAACTCAAGAGAATTTTGGATGTATAATTGACATACTAAGAAAAAAAACCCTGCACATATGTAATACGTACAATTTGGAAGATTAAATGTGTGTATACATCAACATCACAAAGTAATAATCGTACTGGTCACTTCTAAAAGTTCCCTTGTGTTCCTGTGTATGCGTGTCTTCTTTAAAAAATAAGGTAAGAACACGTGAAAGGAAATTTATATCTTCATAAAATTTTAAGTGTAGAATATCACATTGCTAACTATACACAATATATTTTGTAGCAAACCTCTAAAACTCACTGATCTTGGATAACAGAAACATGGTACATATTGGGCTACAATTCTCTCTTTCCCCTTCCCTCAGCATCCAGAATACCATGGCTGGGCTTGATGGCTCAAGCTGTAATCCTAACACTCTGGGAGGCTGAGGTGGAGGGAGGGGGGAATCATTTGAGCTCTGGAGTTCAAGACCAGCCGTCTCTACTAAAAATAGAACAGTTAACTGGGAATTGCTGGGCACCTGTAGTCCCAGCCACTTGGGAGGCTGAGACAGAGGGTTCATTTGAACCCAAGAGTTTGAGGAGGTTGCTATGGGCTAGGCTGATGGTATAGCACTCTAGCCTGGGGGACAGAGTGAGACTTTTTCTCAACACACACACACAGGCATGATTCTTTCTGATTTCCAAATATGTTACAAAGCTACAGTTATTAAAAAAAAATCTAGTATTAGCATCAGTAAAGACATAAAGACCAGTGACACATGAAAATCATCAAAGTATTTCTTGATGAATGAACTGATGTTATGATATACACATACAAAGGGATATTATTTAGCTTTAAAAAGAAAAAGATCCTACCATCAGCAACAACATACAATGAACCTGAAAGACATTATACTAAGTAAAATGAGCCAGTCACAGAGGCATAAATACAGCATGATCCTCTCATATGAGGTGTATAAAAAGTCAAACTCACAGAAGCAGAAAATAGAATCATGGCTTCTTGAGGCTAACCGTGGATAAGTTTTTAAGGGCCAGTGTGAGCTAGTGGGAAAATATTGGAGGATTTTGGGGAGGGAGTGGGGCCAATGTGACTAGGCTTTCTGTGTTTCATAATTAGCTAATTTGTGCTTATACACGCAGAAGTTAGGCTCTTACCTGCCCACACAATTTGGGAGATAGAATCACTAGCCTTCTTGATGATTGTATTTCAAAGCGATGACTCCTGGGTCCTTGAGAAAGACACTTCTAAAAACTGGCAGTAGGCTGGGAGAAGATTTATATGTCAAAGAGAAAGAGAACAAATTTAAAACAGCAAGTTTTCTAAAGTAAATGCTCTAAGAAAGGTGAGGTCCCAGGGTCTATAATCAGAAAGAAGCCTGCCTAGAATTTAATCAAGTGAAGGAAACTTTAAAGCCATCTTGGTAATCAGTAGCCTGGACTCAAGTTTATTACTACACTAGTCTCTTTCCACAATTTTCATACATGCTCTCTTTTTCTTTGTAACACATTATTCTTGAGTATATCTAGAAACCCAAAGTTCCACTGCAATTTGTATGAAAAAAACAATCGGCAGTTGGCTTTTTGTCTTTCAGAAAACACCTTTGGGGATGAGGACAGGGAGGGAAAAAACTTCACCTTCTGCATGTCAGGGACCCTTTTCCTGGGCCAGGTTTTATGTGATTTGAGCCACTTTGTATAAGAAATATGCTGGAATAAATTCTTTATTTAAACAGTATATTTGCTCTTATCACAAAAAAAATAATGGTCAAAACGCCAATGAAAGTAACATGAGACCAAGAAATTCACCACAGTTTCCACATGCCCCTAAAGATGCCCACAGGGAACCCCCAGAGACCTGGTCTGCTCTGTATCTGTGCCTTCCCTGAATGCGAGGAACCAAAGGATAGGTGCATAACTCACATCTCTTTGCTGCTTTGGAAGTATTTCAGTGTTCATACAACATGGATTTTATACTAATCTCTCTGGGATCTGTGAGTTTGTGCACAGCCCTTTTACTTACTAAGCATTCATCAAGCTGATTACCAAATGGATACATTTTAGTATTTAAAGCCTGAGACTTTGTATTCCCTGTCCAACTGTGCATTACTATTTATAAGAAGCCACAAAAGCATACCTCTCTCAAAGGAGAGTTAATGGACTAGTTTGGCCTGTTTTCTAGTTCAGAAGGGTATTTCCCATGGGGAAAATCATAGTTTCACTAACCATTGCTGGAGCACTTTCCCATTTTAAAATGCTGCCTTGGGGCTTTTAGTGGGTGTTTGTGAAGAAAAGTGACAGATTTGATACAATAGGACCAACCTTCACTTCATGGACAAAGCTGCTGCTCATTACAGAAAATCTTTGTGCACTAAGTTGAGGAATTTCCTCTCTTCCCTGAGGGCTCTCAAGGAGGGGTAATAAAGGATCTTGATTCTTTACCTCTTTTATTAAACTAGCAGATTGATATCGGGAAAGAGACTTGGATGATCTAAGGAATGATGTGTTATAATTAAGCCAAAAGCTTAATGGCCCCATGTTACTTTTTCACCAATCACTCTGTTACCATAGAAGCCATCGAGGTAGAGATGCAGATTCATGATATGGAACAGATGACTCCAAGTCTCTATTAGGTAGCAATTAAACCAGCAGCTGAAAAAATGCATTTGTAATGGCATTCTTTTTTTTTTTTTTTCTCCTTTTGGAGAGAAGGTTCACAAATCTGTGTATGAGAGCCCCATGGTTAGGTCTCAGTAATAACTTCTAAATCCCTAGGTTACTCATTTAAGTCATGGTGTGTTTCTTTTATCTGTCCAGCTTCTATTTGTGCTGGTTTACTTAAAATTAACTTCTCTTAGTCAAGAAACAACCTTATACAATTTAATTTTGAAAATACAAAAATAAATTCTCAACAGACTTGAGATTAGGCATTTCAGCTTTTTTCAGAGCCAAATAACTCACCCATGCATTGCCAAACTGGTAGTATTATTATGTAAGCATCAGGTGGTTGGAATAAATCAATGCATTTCTAATGTATTTACCTATTTATGTATTTATTATATCAATAAATATTCACACTATGTTCTTGTTATGGTTAGTGACAATAATTCCTAGAAAGGATGATTTTTGAGTACATATATCTTAAGTTAATATAGACTTTTAATGCAATCTTATAAAAATCCTTATATGGTCTTAAGATAAGGTGACCAGATTTTAACATTGGTAAAGAAGAACACCATTGACAGGGGTGGGGGGGTGAGGGGGAGGTTCTTAATTAAAAATTTGGTATATATGGAGCAACAAAACTTTTCACAGAACACAAAAATAGTATTATAATATATATATATTTTAATTTCAACATAAGTACATTTTACAAATATAATACATTAAAAATAATTATGTATAGGGTGATGCCTGTGACTCAAAGGAGTAGGGTGCCGGCCCCATATGCCGAAGGTGGTGGCTTCAAACCCAGCCCTGGCCAAAAAAACCCAAAAATATGTATAGTATTGTTTTATTCTTTGGCATATTTCTCATTTGAGTGAATTTATTTTTCATAGATTGCTGTCATTGTTTAAAAGGTCATGAAATTTTTCATAAGAATTTGTTAAATTATATTTCAGACATAAAATGGCTTTCAAAATCTCAACACTTAACTGTGATTTTTCTGATGTTCACACTTTATTTACCATAGAAAAAACACGTTCAGTCGCAGCATTAGTTCCTGGTAAGGACAGCGCATATCCCACAATTTTTAGTGCATTATTGTATGGAACATGGTTTGTTTCAAAATAATGAAATATTTCTAAACATTTGTTCTCTATTGTAATTTTTGCTGATGCCCAAGAGTTAAACTTTTCCTTATCAATATATTTTTTTTAATAATGACACTTTGTAAGTCATAAGTGTCACTTTCAAGGCCGGCGCTAGACTTTTTGCCACCACTGTAAAATATAAATAATATGAGTACTGACTGTTAAATTCATGAAATAAATAAATAAATTACTTACCTAAATTATCTGAATAGCTGATTTGTTGACATCACTTGTTTAACTAACACTAGCACGCAATATGATGTGTATCCTCTGAGAGACAGTTACAAAATGTTTTCATGGTTGCCAATGCCAAAAATGCCATTGTTCATTAAGTCCAAGCAATGGTGGTTGAATTTTAACAACTGATCAACAATGAGAACTTTGATTGTTCTTGATAATCAGTTCTCAACAATTATTTATTATTATTAAAGTTTAACATTATAAAATTAACAAAAATAATATAAAACTCATATCCTGGCGAAATAGCCATAGGCAGTGCGAGGACCAGAATTGCCACTAACAGACCACCACACACATGTAAAGACAAAAAGTGCTTTATTTTCCAAGCATATGCCTGGGCCACTCTTCCCTTCAGTGTGGCCGGAGGAAGGGTACCCCCCTAGTGAAGGGAACTGAGGTTTTTAAAGCATTAGAATTTCATCAGGTGTTTTGTCAGCTGGGCTGCTATTGGCAGAGCTGTTTATGGTTAAGGACCCTGGTGGGGGGGGGGGCTACTTGTTTGTTCCAGACAGTTTGGCTCCTTCTGAGCTAATTGTCCTTGCCTAGAAGAGGGAGGGAGCCAGTCTCTTTCTGATACCCATTCAACCTTGGTGACCTTGCCCAGGAGGGGAGTAGGGAGTTTACATTAGCCTTTTCATTTCCAAATGAAGTTACATTAACCTCTTCATTTCCAAATGGAGTTACATTAACTTTTCAGCAGCTGAAAACCCTATATTCCCTTCCTGTTCTTTTGCCCTTCCCTAGCTTGTTGAGCATTCTTTCCAAAAATCGAGACCTTTTTAAAACGCAGTGGGATGCAGGACAAATTGTTAAAAATTGGAACTGTCCTGCCAAAAGTGGGACATCTGATCACCTTATCTTAAGAACTTGTTATGATTATTCCAAAATAGTACATCAACATGAATCATTGATAAAGGAATTAATGATTTTGAAGAATTAATAGTGATCAAAGGGACATGGGATTTCAGACACTAAATAGTTACCATAAAACACTCTAACCAATTCACTACATTATTTGGACAAAGATAAACGTATCACTGTGATAATAAATATAGAAATAAGTGCTATATATAGTGATTTAAAGTATAATATTAATAAATAAGGACTAAATGAGTCTATTGATTGACAATGTGATAAAATGACTCAATCTGGACTACAATTTATATTTTTCAGTAAAATAAATGCCTGAAAAAAATTAAATTCTTTAAGAAAAACTATAAATAAAAAGTTAGAAGAATGTTGAAATATTTGTTGTCAGAGAGGAAGAATGCCTAACAATAAATAAGATGAAAGGATTCACAACGAATGTGTGATGTGTTTGAAAATGTCTATATAATAAAATCCCAACAAATGTTAAAATATCTGTAATATATAAAGAATAATATATGCCCTACTTATAACAAAGGCTTACCTATGTGATATGTGATATATTAATGTGATAGATTTAAATAAAATTCAAATTCACTGATCAAGATATGGGTGATAACTATGGAAGGATACCTTATAGAAAAAATACAGATGGCTAATGTATGTGCAAAAATATTCAACCACATGAGTAAAAGAAAGAAAAATTTATCTAACAGTGAGATTTAAAAGGATAACATAGCTTGGAAAATATTTTTTAAATTATATAAGTGTTCTGTTTAACAAGTTTGCAGCATAATGGTTCTCAATCCTGTTAGCATAAATTGTTCTTTTTAAATAAATATTTGTGGTGATCCTTTTGTTACTGCCCAACTGGGTTCTACTGTTTGCTGCACAAAAGGAAGCCAATACATTGAAATAACAGAGGTTTCAGGTGGAGAAAGAGATTAATCTCCCAGGACACCAAAAGAGGAGAAAGAAGGGATTTCTCATATCTGTTTTCCTGAGAATTTGGAGACTAGAGTTTTTAAGGATGGTTTGGCAGGAAAAAGACTAGAGAATTGTTAGATGGTATTGCTGATTGGATGGGTTGGGTGTGAAATTATAGAGCTGTAGAAATTGTCTTCTTGCCCTGAGTCAGTTCCTGGGTGGTGGGTAACAGTATCAGTTCAGTCAGTCTTTGGTATGGGCCACTGGTCTGGTGGGTCAGTTAGCCCATGAAAATGCAGGGGCTGTAAAATGTCTCAAAGGCCAGCCTTAGGTTTGACGTTGGTCTTGTTATCTATGGAAGCAATTATAAAGCTACAAATCTTATGACCACTAGTTACATGTTTTTGAGCAGTAAGTAATTATAGGAAAACACATTAGAGAATAATGGCTGGCTATCTTTTAACTACGCTCGTCCTTTTGCAGAGGTCAGACTCCTACCACAGTACCCATTTGAGGCCTTCTGTTAATGTTATAAATGGCAGTTTCACTTTGACAATTTTGAGATAAAATGTATAAATTGAAGGAATGCTAAATTTAGAGAAAAAATAAAACATAATGATCTAATTAAAATGTAAAAAAAAGTGATTAAATAAATTTAATAATAATGCTGATGCTAAATTCACTGATTTATGTGGTCTATCACATAAGATTCCTGGTGACTAATTTTTTTTTTTTTTTTTTTGCGACAGAGTCTCACTCTTTGGTCTTGAGTAGAGTGCCATGGTGTCATCATAGCTCAAAGCAACCTCAAACTCTTGGCCTCAAGTGATCCTCTTGCCTCTACCTCCTGAGTAACTGGGACTATAGATGCCCACCATAATGCCTGGCTATTATTATAAAGACAGGGTCTTGCCATTGCTCAAGCTGCTCTCAAACTCCAGAGGAGAAACAATCCGCATACCATGGCCTTCCAGAGTGCTAGGATTACAGCAGTGAATAACTGCATCTAGCCGTGACTAAGTATGTTTGATAAAGAATGGTATGAACAGATAAAACAACTAGGACTCCTTCTCAATCATTGCTATAAACTAACTTTGCTGAACTATTCCTTTCACATTATAATTGCATCAATAGAGAAAAATTTCTTTTGACAACATTATTTTTAGGTTTTTAAATACAAAAAAACCCATTTTGTATTGATTTTTCATATTTTATGCAAACATTAATTTATTATTATTACCCAGGATGTTTCTCCCATTTGAATTTAAAGTTTGCATGACTACAATGCATTGCTACACAGCTAATTTTCAAGAATACCTCTTATGAACTATCCTCAAAACAGTATCATTGCTGAATGAACTAGAAAAAATTTGAATTTTTTTTGTCAATAGACAGCTGATATGACTGTTTTATAAATTCCCATGGACTTCCCTGCTTTGTACTATTCATGCAGATCTATAAGAAATGAAACCTCAATTCTACCATTTTGAAAGTTTTTTTTTTTTAAACATTTGTGGTAACAGTATTTTGGTTTTAAAATTTGTCTTTAAATAATTTACAGCATGTTTTTGTCAGTTTTATGAGCTTACTGCTTTGTGATATATTGAATTATTCTATTGTTGATCACAGGGAAATATGTTGGTAGACTAGACATAGTGGTAAATCATTTGTAAATATGTTGGTAGACTAGACATAGTGGTAAATCATTTGTAAATATGTTGGTAGACTAGACATAGTGGTAAATCATTTGTAAATATGTTGGTAGACTAGACATAGTGGTAAATCATTTGTGAGTAAATTGATGAAGCCAATTTGTAATACTTAGGTTGAATGGTACAGATCCTTTCCTTTTATATTTGATATTTTATCTGCTTTTTAATTCGTTGAAGCATCATTGACAAAGCTAGTAGGTATGCATTAAAATTATGGTATATACAACTTTCATATTTGATATTCTAATTGTGATCTAATTACCATGAATGTGACTGCAACAAATATTGATTAATATGAATAAGATGTATTATTACTAAACCATTAGGAGAAATGTCACCTCAATAATATGATTGTCTGATATAGGGAATGAATTCTACAAATTCCGAACAAAACAGATAATAACATACAGTGTGCTTAATATGTCTTCGCATTTATATGTTTTTCACTTATTTAATACTAACAACTACCATAAGAGGTAAATACGTAATTCTAATTTTACATATGAAGAAACTGAGTAAAAGAAATATTAAGTAATTTGCACAAAGTCATACATATTTGGAGAAAAAAATAGGATGACCAGTTCCGGAGTTCATGGTCATTAGGCCAATTCACATACACAATTAATTAAATGTAGAATGTATGATAAATTGAATTCATATTGAAACACTATAGTATTTTGTTGAGGATTTTTAGATTTATGTTCATAAAGGATTTTTTCTTAATTTTTTTTTCTGGTACAATCTGTGTCCAGTTTTGGCATCGAGTTATTTATAAAGTATATTCTCTTTTTTTACATTGGAAAGATACTATATAGAATTTATATTATTTCTTTATTAGATGTTTAATATAATTAATTAGTAAGACCATTTATTCCTGGCAATTTCTTTTTTTATAAACTGTCAACAAATTAAATTTTGTTAATGACTAAATGACAATTTATTTCTCATTAAGTGAATTTTGGTACTTTGCTGCTTTAGAGAAATTATTCTCTTTCATGTAAGCTGTCAAATTTATGTGTTTAGGGCTGTTGGTAATCTTTAATTGTTATCCTTTTAATATCCATAAAGACTATAGTGATAATCCCACCTTCAATTCCTATAGGAATAATTAGTTTCTGCTCTATTTTGTTATTTGTATATCTGACTAAAAGTCCATAAATTTTATTAATCCTTTCAAAAGAATCAACTTTGGGGGATATTACATTGGTGGGTGTCTGTTTCACTGTTCCATGTATAATAAAGGCCTGAGTACTTCCGAGTACTTCCTGTAGGGAAGATCTAGATTTCACAAATTCCCTCAGTAGTTGCTTATCTATAAAAGGCTTCATTTCTCCCCTATCCAGAAAAGATAGTTTTGCAGGATACAAGATTCTAGGCTGGCCATTGTCCTATCTTAGAAGATTGAGGATGGATCCCCAATCCCTTCTGCTTTGTAGGGTTTCAGTTGAGATGTCTGCCATTAGACTGAGATGACTTCCTTTGTATGTTACTTGCTGATTTTACCTTACTGTTGAGAGGATGGCCTCTCTCATGTTTATTTTGGCCAGCTTAATGATTATGTGTTGTGGTAATTTCTTCATAACAATCAATTTTTCAGGTTTCCTTTGTGCTTCTTGCACCTGGGTATCTAGATTTCTATAAGGTAAGGAAAAATTTCACAAATAATTACCTGGGAATTTGTAGCCTTAAACACCAACATCTAAGAGACAGAAAAAAACCACAAACAAATAATCTCATAGAGATTAATTTAGGCAAAGAATTCATGGAGGAGACCTCAAAAGCAATAATGGCAACAAAAGTACATAATTTAATCCTGATCAAATTAAAAAGCTACTGAACAGACAAAGGCATAATCAAAAAAGCAAATAGAGCACCCACAGAATGAGAGAAAATATTCACATGCTATACTACTGATAAAGGACTGATAACCAGAATCAACAAAGAACTCAAGCAATCAGAACAACCAAACAACCTCATTAAAGGTGGGCAAAAGACATGAACAGAGACTTTTCACATGAAGATATACTCCTGGCCAACAAACACAGGAAAAATTGCTCTACATCTCTACTTGTTAGGGACATGCAAATCAAAACTACAATGAGATGTCAACTAACTTCAAAAGAATGGCTCATATGGAAAAAGTCTCAGGGAAATTTATCACATTAGCTATCTGCTTTCAAAAATCAGAAAGAGAGCACATCTACAAACTCATGAACCATCTTTTGGAACTGGAAAAAGAACAATCTAAGCCCAAACCCAGCAGAAGAAAAGAAATAAGGAAAATTAAATCAGAGATTAATAAAATTAAAAACAAACAAAAAAATTAAGAAAATTAACTAAAGAAAAAGTAATTTTCCTGAAAAAATAAATAAAATGGATAAATCTTTGGCCAGTAAACTAGAAAAAGAAAAGTAATATCTCTAATAACTTCAACCAGAAATGATAAAGGGGAAATAAAGCAGATGCTACAGAGATAAAAGAGGTCAACTCTGAGCCCTACAAGAAACTCTTTGCCCCAAATTTGATAATGTGGAGGAAATGGATCAATACCTGGAATCTCGCCCTCTCCCTAGACATAACCAAGAAGAGATAGATCTCTTCCAAAGACCAGTTTCAAAAACTGAGATTGAAGAAAAAATTTTAAAAAATCTCCTTACAAAAAAAATGCCCTGGTCCAGATGGCTTCACACCAGAATTCTATTAGACCTTTAAAGAAGAGCTTATACTTATGCTACAGAAACTATTCCAAAAATTCCCCAACATGTTCTATGAAGCAAACATCACCCTGATACCCAAACCAGGAAAAGACCAAATTGAAAAGGAGAACTTCAGACCACTAATGAATATAGATGCAACAATTCTCAATAAAATCTTAGCCAATAGATTACAGCTACACATTAAAAAAAAAAATCATTCATTATAATCAAGTAGGTTTCATCCCAGGGATGCAAGGGTGGTTTAACATATGCAAGTCCATAAAC
>NW_003852399.1:14197848-14280279 GCF_000181295.1 Otolemur garnettii
AAAAAAAAAAAAAAAAAAAAAAGATGATAAGATCCTCTCAATAGATATGGAAAAAGCATTTGATAAAATTCAGTATCTTTTTCTAATGAGAACATTTATGAATTTTGGCATAATTGACACATTTCTTAATCTGATCAAAGCCATCTATCACAAACCAAAAGTTAATATTATACAGAATGGAGTATAAAGCTTTTCCACTTAGAGCTGGAACCAGACAAGGTTGTCCTCTATCGCCATTACTATTCAACATAGTGTTGGAAGTTCTAGCCCACACAATCAGGAAAAGAAAGAAATAAAGAGCATCTAAATGGGAGAAGAGGAGGTCAAACTCTTGCTCTTTGCTGATGATATGATCTTATACTTATTGAACCGCAAAGACTCAACCACAAGACTAGTGAAGGTGATCAAAAAATACAGCAGTGATTTTATAGAGGATATAAAAAATAAATGCCAATAACAGCCAAGATGAACAGTTAATCAAGGACACACTTCCCTTCACAGTAGCTTCAATAATCAAAATGTAATACCTAAGAATATGCATAACAAAAGAGGTGAAGGACCTCTACAAAGAAAATTATGAAACCCTCAGAACAGAAATAGCAGAAGATATTAACAAATGGAAGGACATAATGCTCATGGCTGGGAAGAATCAACATTGTCAAAATATCTACACTAGCCAAAGCCATCTACAGATTCAATGCAATCCTCATTAAAATACCATCATCATACTTTCAAGATTTGGAAAAAATAATTCTTTGTAGAAAAAACCTGTATAGCCACAACAATTCTTAGTAATAAAAACAAAGCTGGTGGTATCTAATAGTATATCAGACTTCTGGGTATCCTACAAGGCCATAGTGATCAAAACAGCATGCTATTGGCACAAAAATAGAGACATTGACATTTGGAACCTAATAGAAAACCATGAGATGAAACTAACATCTTATAGCTGCCTGATCTTTGATAAAACAAACAAGAACATACACTGGGGAAAGGAATCCCTGTTCAATAAATGGCGTTTGGAGAACTGGATAACCACATGTAAAAGACTGAAACTGGACCTGCATTCTCACCACTTACAAAAATTGATTCAAGATGGAAAAAAGATTTAAATTTAAGGCATCGAAGAAAAATCCTCAAAGAAAGTGTGGGGAAAACACTTGAAGATATCAACCCGGGGAAAGATGTTATGATCTTTATGTTGCAATTTCACAGCAATTGCAACAATAACAAAAATGAACAAATGGGACTTAATTAGACTGAAAAGCTTCTGTACCTGTAAGGAAACAACAACCAAAGCAAATAGCTGATCTTCAGAATGGGAAAAGATATTTGCATATTATAAATGGAACAAAAGCTTGATAACTAGGTTCTACAGAGAACTCAAATTAATCAACACAAAAAGACCCAACAACCCCGTAGATGCCTAGGCAAGAGATATGAATAGAACCTTTTCTAAAGAAGACAGATGAATGACTAACAAACATATGAAAAAAAAAATGCTCATTATCCCTAATCATCAGAAAAATGCAAATCAAAACTACCCTGAGATATCACCTAACTCCAGTGAAAATGGCCCACGTCACAAAGTCTAAAAGGTGCAGATGCTGTAGTGGATGTGGAGTTAAGGGAACTCTTTTATGCTGCTGGCGGGCCTCCAACCTTTTTGAAAGGAAATAAAACTCAAACTATTGCAGATGCCTGCAATTCCATTACTAGGCATCTACCCAGCAGGAAAAAAAAAAATATCATTTTATCATAAGGAGATTTGCACTAGAGTGTTACCACAGCTCAATTTGCAATCACCAAAATGTGGAAACAAACTAACAAACTAAATGCCCACCAATCCAGGAATGGATTAACAAGTTATGGTGTATGTACACCATGGGATACTATTTAGCCATTAAAAAAACGACTTTACATCTTTTGTATTAACCTCAATGCAGATGGAACACATTCTTCTTAGTAAAGCATCACAAGAATGGAGAAGGAAGAAGCCAGTGTGATCAATTCTAATTTGAAGGCAATAGAAGAGCTATTACAAGCCCTGTGTTTGCTGCATGCAATCTATGTGCTCAGTATTCTTAAAAATGATCCTTATTTTTAAACTTATATAAAAACCTTTATAGTTTTTTAAATGTCTTGGCACATAGGAGACTCTTGAGGATGGTCTGCTATTATATGCTATAATATTAGTTACTCAAAATTGTCCATATAGTAACAAAATCGCTATTATTGGATGGTCCCCTTTTCCCACAGAGGAAGAAAAAAGCTTAAACAACAGAGTTTATAATTGACCAAACTGGACATTCCCATCTACATTTATCAACATATAAATTGTGCTACATTGCACCATTTCCAAATATTTATGGAATTTTAGAGCAAGGCATAGCAATGTACAAAGAACTCTGGAGAATATAAAATAAAATCCTGGTACATTGGTTCATCATGTCATGTTTATTATGAAAAACCAGCAAAAATCACCCTCATGTGTCTGATAAAAAGATTATGGGTTAAACAAATCGTGAGGATTAATAGTCTAAAGCACATACATTCTCATGAGCCTTGGCTACATATACCATATTAGTAATTGAATATGGGAATCTATATATATAGAATATATATAAATCTATATTTATATAGAATATATATTATAGAATAATATAAATCTATATTTATATAGAATATTTCTAGGCAGTAGGATCTAAGTGCTGGTGTGTGTAGTAGATACTATAATTTAGCACTGTCAAGATCCTTTTAGTTAATGCATTAAAAGTATGAAATATATTTATTGACAATCTATTCCATGTAAGTTCTAAGCTAAGCCCTGATTAAATAATTAAATTTTGTTTGAAACGGTACTCAAAATTCAACTCAGTGCTTTGAGGAAGGTCTCTCCCATTGGTTGATGGGGGTGCAACCAGTTGACAGCTTTCAGCTGTCAGGCCCATCAGGGTTGCAGAGAACTGCAGAGACCTGTTTGGTCCTTCTCTTGCCAGGGAGGCTCATGACCAGTGATTGAGGTGGGGAATCAGATTCAGGGCAAATCTGATGAGACATTTTCAATGCTGAGCTCCCTGTGGCTTTCCTACTGAATCCTAACCTCCGTTTCTCCAGTCTTGTTTTCTTCTCTTTGCTTTCCCTGGGGTTGATCCCACTTCTGAGTGTAAGCCCTGCGTTTGCTGCATGCAATCTGTGTGTTCAGAATCTGATTTCCAGACAACTCAACTCATGACGGAGCACGTGGGGGGAGACTTTGCTGACAGCTTAGCACTTCCCTTTTAGACAGAAAACTCCAAGACTTTCCCCTGGATACACTGAGCTGAGTGTTTGCTAAGAAATAGTTCTCTTGGAAGTTAATAATATTTTTCACACAGCCTTTTCCATCCTGGAATTTGGAGACCTGATATCTTAGAAGCTCTCTACCTTTTCACTTCTACAGAGACTTCAGTAAATCTTCTATTTTTAGGAAAGCACTAACAGAAAATAAACTTTAAATAATATATGGGCCTCATTAAAAAATTATAAGAGTTATTAGGACAAACTAAGTTATCATGGTATCAGCACAAACTTTAGATAAGTTAATGCCTAGCTCTTAGAGTAGGTATCCCAGACAAAATTGTATGTTCAGTTTCTAGACTTAGCATGAAGCACCATAGTAAATGGTGCTGTTGTGAAGGAGAGAGGGTATTTGGAAGAAAACTTCAGCATATCATCACCTAGATAGAAGTCAGGATGGCCCAGTGTTTCAGATTTTATGATCTTGACCTTATACTGTGATGTATCTCTAAACGGGAGGTTGACATTCACTCTGGGGATTTCCTGTCTGTGAAGATAAAAGCTCCAGATATAAAAATGTGTGAGATAATCTTGCACAGCTTATAAATCTGCAATGGTGAAAACCATAGGATTTTCTTTCCTTCCTTTTTCTTTCCTAGAGGCTTATGAGAACCTTTAACTTCCCACTTACCCTATAAACCTCAGTTTTTCTCACACTGTAATGCTGTATTTGCTGTGGAGCTGAGCAAGTTCGTCAGAGCAAATGTTTTCACTGCACAGTGTTGCTTCCACTGTTTTTTGCTGTGTAATTTCTTAGGTCAAGGAAATTTGCCTTTCAGGGAAGGATTTCCCTTCTCATTTTTTTTTTACCCCCAACCAGGAGAATCGCTCTTAATAAAATCTTAACCTGAAACTATATTTATTGCTTTTGGAGGCTAGAGGTGATTGAATATTACCTACTCACGTCTAGTACACATTATACTTTAAAGTTAGAATCTCACAAATGTAATGTGGTGTGTATGAAATGAAATTTTTGTTCGAATATTAAGTTTTCCATCATTCTTCCAGCTGAATTTGTTAGGGCTGGAGCTTGCAGCCTTCTATGTGTAAGAACTTCTACCTACCCAATGCCCAAAACTCTATGAATTGCAAAGACTCACGAATAAAGATACTAAATGGTTTGTTGGCCAAAACTGAAGTATGAAGCTACCTTCTCAGACTGCTATACTTAAAAACCAACCATACAACTACAAAACTGTGAGAGGTCACATCGTAAATCCCTGGGAATTATCCAGAAAACAAACACACACACACACACGCATACATATTTCTACTAGCCTCAGACAAAACATCAATGCAAGTGTCTTATTTTGTGATCCTAAACCTGCCTGCTGAAAAGTGTAGCACAATTTTGTTCATTAGAAAAAATTCGAACAGTTGCAAGGATGACCTGAATTCTCTTTTTTTCTATTGATTATGACATAAGGTTCAAGGGGTACCAATCTGTTATACAAATTTTAGAATCATTTAAAAATAGTATTGGGGTCACATAAATGGAACCAAATTATTACTGCTTACTGATGAAGCTAACATTTGAGAATATGCCTTGTGTCTGTTATGCAAGAAGGTTTGCTATTGCTGTACCTCCAAAGTAGTCACGGGCAATGTTGGACGTGTGTCTCAGGGAAGAGCTGGTGCCCAAAGAGGGAAAAAAAGTGACTAAGAGTAACTGTGCTTACCATATTAGTCTTTTCTCTCAGATTTGTCTATGAAATCCCATTCCACCTTTGCTGAGAAGTTAGAGAGAGGATGGAGAGAGGTCAGTGTTTTAGGGAAAGTCACTCCAAATAAAATGGTAGTGGGATAAATATAATTACAGAATAGAATGTAAATGTGTTTTACATATTATACTACCATAAAAGTAAAGATGCACCCCCCCCCCAAATGCAACAAATAGAATTAGACCAGTGATATATGTTAAGGGAGAAAGGTACTGGTACCTTCATAAGTAAAGGTAGAGACCAATCAAATAAGTTGGTTATTAGGTTGACCTAATGAGCAAGAACTAGAAGGAAAAATACCAATTTAGAGAAGGAAAAGAAGATTATGTAAGTTAAATTCTTTTCTTTGAAAATGGTGAAATAATAAGAGTTATTATTATTTTTAAATTTATTATTATGGTCATTATTAAAGTTAAAGAGCTAACTACCAAAAGAAACCACCAGAGGCAGCTGAAAGTAGTTTCTATGGTAAAGTTGGTCTTTTTTTTTGAGAGGAAAGGGCACAGTATAAACTATTCTGTACAATGTTATGTCTGCCATATTTATTACTTGAATGAAAAATGGAAAAAAAATTGTTCAGATTTTATGTAAAATGTAATTCCAATAGTGCAAAGGTTTCCTGTCTCCAATTTTATAATTGTATAATGAAAGGACATTTTTACAGAAATATAAAATGATACAGTAGGATTCTAACTTTTAATAATCAATTATAAATTAACAATTTCTTTAAAAAGTGTTTATTAATTAAAGAGAAGTTGTTTTGTTACAAAGGAACCCCAAATTTTCTTAAGAAACTTCCTTGATTTTTGAGTAAAACATGTTTCTGTACTTTTGTTATAACTAATGTACTTGTTTATTGCATTCTTTAATTCAATATTTAAAAAATATATTTTTTAATTCTCGTATCTTGTGCAACTATTTTTCCTTTTATAAGTAATTGCAAGATTTTTGTCTGAAGTATTTTATGGAAGTTTAAGGAACGAATGTATTTAGCTTTGGCCTTATTTATGAGTAAGAGCTCAAAATGAGAGTTTTAATAGAGATGGTCTCAACTTTCTGGGAACTCCTCTTCATTTTGGTATTTCACTGATTCTGAATAGCAAAAAGTACTTTAGTAATTTCTTATTTTATTAGTTTGATTATTAGAGTAAAATGACTGTCTGGAACTAATTTCCCTTTTGGAAAACAGTGCACTTGACAATGGGATAGGATTCTCAGTTGAAAGCTAGCTGTTTTTATGCCCTGATTTAAGAGGTGTGATTGGTCTCTCTAGCAGCCCTGACTCTTTCAAGTAAAATGGATAACATCCCGCTGAAACCACCTTAGCATCTGCTGTTGCAGGCTGGGTATTGAGACATAATTATTGATCCTTTTTTTTGTTGTTGTTGCCTTGTTTGTTTTAAAGCATGTGTTTTGACTGATCAAGTCACTGTTTTATTAAATACTTGGGCATAAGCGTCAAGGAGTTAAAAGGGTTTAGTCAGGGCCCCGTGGATTATTCATATGAGGATTATATACTTCAGAATAAATATGTCTGCCCGTTGGACTTACTCTAATCACCTTTGGGATAGGAGTTTTGTAATAACGCTGGAATGTAAGTGACGTACACCTAATTTATCACAGATTTATGGGCTTAGGGCCCTCACGCCACCATGATCTTAGCATATGTTTGGTCTCTAGAAATAAAGTTTTATTTGTACCACTAAAAATAAAACTAGTCATAACTTACATTTTCTGGAGAATTTTTACAGTGTAACTCCAGTTTGGTATCCTGACATTTCATAAATTGTATTTATAAACTGCATTTACATGTCCTTCATTATGTGTGTTTTACGTAGACTAATCATTCTGAACTTTTAGGGGATGCATCTGGTGTAAAAAGAAAATATAATTAAAATTTTAAAATTCTTCACATCAGAGTAAACAGTGGAAACAATGCAATGTGAGTATATATTAAAATTGCAGATCGCATGGCCAGGATGACACTGGCTGGTGTGCCCAGCAGAGCAGTTGTTATTATTTGCTCACCACAGCCATAGCAAAACTTCAATAAAGCTCTTTGGTAACTGAATAAATAAATAAATAGAAATAATGATTTCAATAATACCAAATTGCATTTTAAATAAAATGTACCAATAGAGAAAATTTTCAGAAGTCCAATTATTTTTCTAAACATTAATTCCCCTGAAATGTCTGATTAACAGCATTATGTAAGGGAAAATTTCTTTTGACTTCAGGTATTAAATGTAAAATGCTCTACTGTCTTAATTCAAAATGTTGAAGACAGAATATAACATCATAAAACTATAAACATGTTAACGGTGGAATACAACACTTGTTTAAAGTATAGAAATGGCATCACCTTATCTAAGAAGCATATCAAAGTGTATCTGATTAGTTTTCAGTGGCTAAATTAATTTATTTATGCTATATTAGCATGTCAAAAAAATACAGTTGGATTATTCAGCCAATATGTCTGTGCTTTTGTTTAAAAGAAGAAAGCACCAAAGTATAGATTTTTCTCTTCTAGCTGCACATTATGTAGTCAAATAAATTTAATTCACATGTATTCTGCTATATATTTATTCCATCAGTCTGGATTCTAGTTTTGAGAGATGTGGATACACAACTCATAAAGGGATTTTTTTTTAAATTTGGTTATTACCTGACATGCACAGAATCATCCTTTTTGTCCATCGTGCTGGCTGGCTGGCTTCTATATTACTGAAAATTGCAAATGATGTCTCTCCTTTACAAATTAATGATATTTTCATCCAACTCCACTTTCAGAGCTTTTATTAACCCTCCGTGACTCTCATTCCCATACATTTAGTGGTGTGTAAAGACTTCAATTATTTTTGGCCACTCAAACTTTTGAACCTTCTCTTTACATTTTGATTGTTTCTCAGAATGCCCTCAAACTAATAAAAAACAAGCAAATGGACAAAGCCCTTTGCTTCCTGTCTTCCTTTGCACTAGGAAGCAGAGATGCCACCTGTGATTTAAGTTATCTCACTCAGATAAAATCAGAGATACTATTCCTAGTGACGTTATGGCACAGACCAAGAGAAGCATGTTGCTCCTTTCTGCTGTTACTGGGTAGCAGAGGCAGTGTCCTTGGAAGCCCAGTGGTGGTGGCCACCGGTTTTCTGACTGCGACTGAGATACTGCAGCTCTTGGTCTCTCCCTGGCACCGTTATCAACACTGCTCCTGACAGCTCAGCCCAGGGTTAGCTTCTCTAGCCCTTATTACTCTACTTAGTGAGCCTAATAAATCCCTTCCTGCTTAGATTAGCCAGGTGGAATTCTCAGTCTGCTCTCAAGGCTGCAGAGGCACAAGAAGGCTGATTATGAAACATGCTGATTATTTTTTACCGGGTGTCACTAATTTCGCTTTGTTTACTTTTCAGAATCTTAATGTTCTGCAGACTGGTCTGGTTTTATAAAACACCACCAAATGGTCTTGCAAAGCAGCTGAAGCTTTTTGCTTTCCAACCAGAAATGCCTGAAATGGTTGAGAGTTAATACCCGTTGTTCTGCAGCCATAGGGACTGCTTTTTGTTTTGGTTTGTTTGTTCTTTAAATTTTAATCATTCTACAGGCATGTAGTGGGATTGTACTGGTTTTAATTTGCATTCTGTAGTGAGAAAGCATGTTGAGCATCAATTTTTAAGCTTATTTGACAGCTATATATCTTCTTTAGTGAGATGTGCACTCAGATCTTTTGAACTCTGTTATAATGATTGGGGTTATTTATTTCATTAATGTTGAGTTTTAAATATTCTTATATTTTAGATATAAGTTTTTTTTTTCAAGTACATGTTTTATAATTATTTTCTTCCAGGCTGTGACTTGACTTTTTATTCTCTTATAAGGGTCTCTCAGCAAAAAAAAAAAAAAAATAATAATAATAATAATAATTTAATAAAGTCCAACTAATCAATTTTTTCTTTAACTATTTATGCTTTGAGTATTATGCCTAAAAATGTAGGTCTAAACCCAAGATCACATACATTTTAATTTTATGTTTTACATATGAGTCTATAATCTATTTTCATTAATTGTATGCAACATGTTAAGGTTGTTTCTGTTTGTTTTTTGCACATGAATATCCAGTCAAGTTTAGATGTTGGAGTGAGTTTTATACTCTATGGAAGTGGAGCTCTTCACTTTTTGAGTTATATGTATTTCCCTTTACGGGTCATCTTGTCTCAATTATGTCCCTGCGTATTTAATTGAGTCATTCATTTCTTCTCACAGACATTTTTTCAAAAGGAAAATACAAAAGACTTACTGTGTTTGGTCATTTGCTAGATTATATGGCTCTGATTTCTCACTCTAAATTGTTCAATCACATTTATCTCTCCAAGTCATTACCCATGATATCTCACTTCTTCCTCAGAGGGTAAGTCTCTACTTGTACTTTAAGTTATAGCTCAAAAGTTTCCATCTCTGCAGAATCTTCCAAGATTTACTTCCCTGCCTCAGCAAAAGTATTTCCCCTCTTGTCAGTGTATTCCAGTGACATTTTGTTCATGTCACCATTATATCAGCATAATAACCTTGCCAGATTTCATTACCTTTATCTTTATACAAAGCTATGTCATTGCACCCATCAACACTACAAAATTAGGAGTCTTTGTGGGCAGTGGGTATGGGTTTTCTTATCATCTTTCTATAATATCTAATAGAGTGTTGAGTCCATTTGAATCACTTATTTATTTAATGATAAACCAGGCCATTTAAAAATAAACATGAAAATTGGGGGTATTTTTACAATAATTTCATTTCATAAATACTTTTGTAATTCTTTAAGTCACATAAAACATCCTACATGCTTAAGGAACGATTAAGAATCAAAACACAATCATTATGATAGAGGCACTAAGGCAAGGAAGCCTGCTGATGAACGTACACACTACTACACACACGCAAATACTCATAATTCACCTGCTCACACATTCTCATCACATTTTGTATCACAAGCAGAACCGGACACTGTTTTTATTCTGCATATTCTCTGTTGGTGACATCTGGCTTGCTACTCGGCTTCATGTCCTGCCCCATCTTCTTATCACCGGTATAGTTTAGATGATTTTCCTTTATTTTCTCCACCTTTTAAACTTACATTTGAACTTTGGTTGTATATATTTTTATTAAATAAAAATATATTTGTGTATCATATGTAGTATTAACAACAGTTTTTTAGGAAGATACTGAAATAATTGTGGAGTTAGAAAGAAGTCCTTGGTCAGCGCTTGTGGCACAAAGGACGCGGGTGCTGGCCCTGTATCCCAGAGGTGGCAGGTTTAAACCCAGCCCTGACCAAAAACTGCAAAAAAAAAATTGAAAAAAAAAAAAAACCAACTCATAGGGAGTGTGTGTGATATACACACACACTAATTTTGAGGCTCAAAGAAAGACATCCTTGGCCCATGTACTAGAGGATTTCAGCAGGGATGCTGATGAAAGAGGGCATTCTGAGGAGAAGAAGATGGAGTTCTTGCTTGAGAGAGGAAGAGAAATTCAGTCGCCAGGTTAACTAAGGTAATGTGAGTACTGGTCACTGATGCATGAAGCTCCTAAGTCAATCTTTGCTTAACAGATGTCCCGTTCAATGCTAGTTCTACCAGTTATTCTGAGGAAGCATATTCTAAACTGAAATAAGTAGGGAAGTACTTCATCGATTAGCTCATGGTGAAAGATAATACCTGTCTGCGTAGAAAAGTTATCAGATGTTTCCTATACTCAGGTGATTTGTCATATTTGTTTTGTCAGAATTTTCCAAACTTTTTGTTTTCTTTTTCTGGCCCATGGCATACTTCTAGACCATGTAATGAGCACTGGGAAATGTTGTATTTCCTTACTTTGTCTAATTCTGATCATTTGTCTTTTCCATTTGCCAGCAGATGCTTGGACTGGAATGTTCTTAAATTTGCTTTTCTGTTAATACTGTCCCAGAGGCACACAGAATTTATCTTTCTTTTTTTTTCCTTTTCTCCTGGAGAGTAGTGTTACATCGTGTATTGTAGTCATACTTAATCATAATAGTGCCAAAAGCTGTGCTAAACACGTGCAAAGAAACAGCCCCATGTTATTCTAAGGAGTGTGCCAAATTTGGGTGAAGTTCATGTACTTTATTCTAGCAAAGATTTCTGATATATGCAAAACTCCCAATACTGTTTTCTAACATTAAACTCCCAATAATTGTTTCTTATTATAAAAAAGAATAGGTAGTCATGCAAAATTCAGGCAATTTACCATTCTGCATTTTGTGCTTACACTTTGAATTGTATTGAAGGTATTATTATTTGTCCTCGATTTGTGTACTTTCTCTTCACAGAGATCCTTTTAGTTCATTGCGCTGAGATGTCTCTCTTTAGTAACCTCATCTTTTTTTTAAAATACCAATCTTAGTTTCATTGTTTCACCCAGACTGAAAAGAGAATGTGAAAGGGAGACTTTTTCTCACATGTTAGAAAAAGGCTTTATTTTTGTATTTTAGTCTTTTTTTTATAAAGGCACTTAGATAATACCCAGGCTAGTAGTTGTCCCCAATATCTGTTTTCCTTCTTCCATTATAAGAATTTAAGCTGGAAATACAGTCATAATGGTATGATAACTCTATTTCCTAGCCTTTCTTGGATCTAGATGTAGTTATATGATTCAGGGAAAAAAGAACATTATAGGAAACTTCACATATTAGCTGCCAGAGGGCTTCCTTTGCTTTCTTATTTTTTCTCCCTTTTTCTAAACTAATGGCTGGAGCTTAGATCCATTTTGAGCTATGAGGAATGCCCACCCTCATGGAAATTGCCAGATTCTTGGTAGGACCCATATGGAGTATGGCACTGCAATGCACCATCTTCTGACTGTGACATGCAAAACAGAGAAAAAATACACTTGCATTTGGATATCCCATTGTTTATTGTGTTTACTAGCACCCAAGCCCAATAATATACATACAGATGGGGATTTATTAGGAAAGTGGAGAAGAGAATCCTATTGGGCTGATAGCTATCCTACAGGATAAAGCAAATTTCTTATAAGAGTTCAATAGTTTATGTCATACTATGACATTCCTTTGCAAAATTAGAGGAATTATATGAATACTAATGATTTTTAATAAATAAACAAGATTCAACCAAATGTCATGGACAATCCTTTGACTACATACAATATTTAAAACCATAGACTATGGCTCAGTGCCTGTGGCTCAAGTGGCTAAGTCACCAGCCACATACACCTAAGGTGGCGGGTTTGAATCCAGCCCGGGCCCGCCAAAACAACAATGACGGCTGCAACTAAAAACTAGCCAGGCATTGTGGCGGGCGCCTGTGGTCCCAGCTACTTGGGAGGCTGAGGCAGGACACTCGCTTAAGCCCAGTAATTGGAGGTTGCTATGAGCTGTGATGCCATAGCACTCTACCCAGGGGGATAGATTGAGGCTCTGTCTCAAAAAAACAAACAAACAACAACAACAACAACAAAAACCCATAGACTAGGAGATTTAAAATCTAGTTGTACTTCTTACTGATGATTTGTTATATTAATATCTTCTCTGAACTTCAGTTTTTTTTACATATAATGAAATGAAGAGGAAAACTGTGAGCAGTAAATGAAAGGAAGTATTTAGAGCATATAAACATTGCCTGACCATGCCATACCCTTAATATTTGTTAGTTCTCTTTACATTCTCTCTAATGAATAAAATATTTTGTACTAAATATTGAAATTTGTATCAAAACAAGGATAACAAAAATATGAAAGTATACCAGGTCCAAAACTTATGTTTGTGACCTTGCCACCCTGCGCTTACATTGGCAGCACTGTGCAAACAACTCAGTACAGTTTCATAATCTTGGTATATCAGTGTTTCGCCACTGGATTAATGTCGGTATATGGTGCTGTCTTACTGAGTTCATTATTGTTGTTGTGTGTTTTTTTGTGTGCTGTTGCAAGAATGTCAGTGCTTTATTTAAAACAATGAACAAACATTAAATTTCTTGTTAAACTTGAGAAGAGTGGAAGTGAAATCAGGGACATGTTATAGTCCATATTTTATAGTGTAGTAGTTCTTAGTCCTTCTTTCTGGGGATAATGCTATGAAGAAAATGTCCACAGACAAATGAATGGAAGAGAAAATGTCACTCATGAAGATAAATTAGGATAATGGGCAGAATCAATGAAAACATTGCAAAAATTCTTCAAAGTGCACATCAAAATTTTCAGCTGACTATGAGAATAATAATAGACTGAGTAATCACCAACAGAGAAAGAGTTAGGAAAAAAATCTTAACTATATATCTTGGCAAACAATTCATGGCTCTTGTATCATGACCGTGCACCCACCAATTTACAGGGTACTATCCGTGAGGGAGATTTTAGCAGGTAAACAAATAACTTTATTAGGATATGCTCCTAGTCACCTGCCCTTGCCTTCAATGAATTTTTTTCTTTATCCAAAGGTAAAGGAAGACATTTTGATGACATTCAGCACATTGATGGTAATATGATGGCAGCTCTGATGGCCATTCTAGAAGAACGATTTCAAAATTGCATTAAAGGGAAGGCACTGACTCGCTTCCCAAGAGGAGTCCATGAAGATGACCGAATTGATATTCACCAATGAGGTATGCAAGCTCATGAATTTGATTGGCAGACCTCATAGTTTCCACTTTCATGAAATCCATAACATATTTAGTGGGAGAAAGCCTATAATTTGTCATCACATATTGCAAAACTCATCCAACTTTCTTGGTCTAGTCTTTTGTCATCCCAGGTTTCTTTTGCCTTGTGAAGCTTTGCTTCTTAATGACATACAGAGTTGCCCTAAGTGGAGAAACATACGTCCCTTAATCATAAGTCAGGTTGTTCTTTCTAAACAATCTGTTATTGAAGGATCATGGATAACCTACTAGAAATAAATGGTAATTTGGAATTTTAGTTGTAGCATTCCACATAGCCTCTCTCTGGAGCTCATGGTCCAATCCTTACCTGTGGTTCTTAAATCATGCCAAAATCACCTGTGGCGCATGTTGTACAGTGAGGCCCAAGACTTATCAAATTTGAATATCCTGGAGGTAAGACATTTCTATTATATTAATGTGTAAGAATAGTTTTGTATTTAACCAGGTTAGGGAACCAGTGTGCTGCTTGGTAACTAGGTTTTGACCTGCTTGAGTGAGATGCACAGAGAGGTCTCTTTTCCTCACTTCTTGGTATTTTACCAATCAGGACCAATATTTATAGATACTTTTTCCTTTTTCTGACTTACCCTGCTGGTCTCTTTTCCTGTTCTAGGATTAGTACCTGCCTCTGATGCTATACTTTGCAAGATCCCCTCTGTTAGGGGAAGAACTATTTCTTATTGCATTACAACAATGCACTAACTCACAGGGTACTGTCTGTGAGGGAGTTTTTAGCTAGTAACCAAATAACTTTACTAGAATACTGGAATATTAATCTCAACATAAAGTAACATCAGAAATGTATGCTGATAGGTGCATATGCCTAGTATATAGGTAAGAAAGGATAATTTTCCATATTTTATAGTTTAGTAGTTCTTGCACTTTATCATACATCAGAATCACTTGGATAGTTTGCTGCTCTCCCACAGGAGGTTGAGCTGGAATCTAAACATCAGCATTTCTAACACGTACTGAGGTGCTGCTGCTGCTGCTGTGTGTTCAAGTGCTAGGCTTTAAGAATTGCTGACAAATGAAATTGATAAACACATGATCCATGTGATAAACGTCTATAGGTTGTTCAAAAATAGGAAAGACTGCATTTGTGGTGGTGATCATAAGGCAGATGAATGGAACTTGCAGACAACTTTTTGATTTGCTTTGAGAAGAAACAAGTGAGTGGAGAAATTTCAAGTAGATTGAACAGTGTGAGGGAAAGTATGAACAGTGTGAGTGAAAGCCATGTGCATTTCAGGTATGTGTCAGAGCTGAATGAAGTGGATGAAGTACAATATATACAAAAGGAAAAATTTATGTTTCACGCTAAAGTTGTATAAGATTTAGCAATAACTATACAGAGTATTAATATAAATATAGAACACAGAAAACTTGATGGACTTTGAAGTCATATTAGTAAAAATCCCAGTTCTGTCCATTTATAGCTGTCTGATCTTGGGCAAATAGCTTAGTTGTTATGAATCTCAATAACTTCTTAAGTATAAAGGATTTGTTTCCTATGACTGTTGGAAAAATTAAATGATAAAATATGTACACTGACACAATGCCTCGCCAATGTACTCAAAAAATGATAGCTAAATTTATTGCTGTATTTTACTATCTTGATAACATGATTTCTCAACCCTGGTCTCTACTTGTGTGGTCAAGGACCAATTGTAAACCAGACAGTCTGGTATTTAAGGTTTCATATTATTATTGTCTACCAGCCAGGCAGTATGTCACTATGAGTTAGTGCTTATTTTTCTTTTAAAAATGCTCAATTCACAAATGATTTTCATTTTTTAGATTTCATGATCCAATATTTAAAAAAATATTTTTAAGTCATGAATATATGATAGTTTAATGTAAAAGAAGGTCTCCTCAAATACATTATTCAATTAATTCATGAATTTGGTTAATATAGACCTTGATTTTACAAAAGGGATACATTATTTTAATTATAGACATTACTTAGCAAATAAAGAAAAATACATGACTTTTGTTACCTTTGAAGTACCAAACGTGCACACAGAAGTTGTAAAGTATCTGAAGAAGGCCTTTCTTTTAAAGGAAAAATTCTATATATTGTTATGTGAATGTATTGAGCTTGGCTAATTTTGTCTATTTCTCAAACTAATTCAAATCATTGAAATGAAGGTAATTCTTCTCATTCTCTTTACCTATGCTGGATGTTCATTTCTTTGAGTGAAAATAAAATCAATGTGAAAAACAATTCCCTGTAGAAGATCATCATTCTAGTTTTCTTAGAGGCTTAATTAGAACTTATATTTTGGAAAATGTGACGGAATATTCAACATGAATACTACAAACTCCTGTTGCTAGACATAAACAGTGGTCTACTAGGTCATGTTGACTGAAGATTGTTAAATTTGTAAATGTTTTGAGACCAAGTTATGAAAATGGCTGTTATTTTAAGATTTTACATTATCTTAGCCTACACTAAAGTAAATTATAATAAATGGGTAAAAATACTCTAAACTCACCAATTTCTAGTTATTTTACTAGTATAAGTTTACTGTTATCTAAGTTTTTGAAATAATTCATGTCTATTGTAAATGTGCGGCTGTAGTACTTCCTAGTGGCATTACTATGTAGCTGTTCTCATTTTAGCATTCTGTGGTATCATGTTTGTCTGTTTAACCACAGAATACTTTATCAATTTTTTTTTTTTAGAGGTTCTAACTACCAATGTTTTGGGAGATTAATGAGGGAAGGAATTTAAAAGCCTTCATGTTGAACCAACAAACTTAATCCTATTGTTTTAGGTTTAACTTTCTAAGTTCTGATGCCCCAGGAAATTTTGTTTGACCATTTCTAAAGACTGAACTTCTGGATTTATGCCATAGTAGAAGACTATTCAATGACTATGCATAGTTGGTTAGGAAATCCTAGCCTAATTAGTTTATAAACAGACTTTTAATTACTCCACCTTGTTTGGTTCCCTCTTTACCATCACTTTCAAAGGACCTGGTAATACTGATTCCTGAGCCTGTAGGGAACTCTTACTATAAATTGCCTCTTGGCTTTCATCACTACTGGATAGGGAATCACTTTCCTCTGATCAGATTGTGAGCTGTTCTTCACCTATGTACTTTTTAGTTGGATTTAGTCCAATTTTATTATTGCTTTTCTCTTTTTGTCTATGCTTCCTTAGTTTATGTTTTTAAACATTAATTTATTACTACTTTAGTTAAGAATGTCAATTTTTTATAACTGTCTAGCTTCATCAGCCTACCACAGATAATGTGAAAGCTGGCATTTAGCAATAGTGGTGAATGAACCATTACTGCCTGAGGGGCAAGAAGAAGTGGTTACCAAGACCCCCAAAATAGTAGCTATATGAGGAGGGTAGGAGAAAGAAATGTCCTTTAGCAGAAAGGAGGTGCAAGGAAAACACACTTTAACTGACCTTGCTCTCTCTTGCTCTCCAGTCTCCTTTTGATATTTCCATTGTCCAAACTCAAATATAAGCCAAGGGACAAGGAAGCCTGAAGAGGCAGTCCCTAAATATCCATCTCTTGGGGGCAATGACAGGTCACAAACAGGTACCAACTGAGTTTGGAAAGTCAAAATTAAATATCTGCCTGAGAGGTGCATCTGGTTAACCAACAATTATCAATCATGTTCTGTAATCACAAAGTCTTTGGAAATCAAAATAAATATCAGGCCCCTTGGCTTGGTGCTATGGCTCAGTGGCTGGGGCTCTAGCACCAGAGCTGGTGGGTTTGAACCCAGCCCGGGCTTGCCAATGACAATGACAACTACAACAAAAAAATAGCCAGGCATTGTGGCAGGCACCTGTAGTCCCAGCTACTTGGGTGGCTGGGGCAAGAGAATTACTTAAGCTCAAGAGTTTGAGGTTCCTGTGAGCTGTGATGCCACACCACTTAACTGAGGGTGACATAATGAAACTCTGTGGCTCAGTGAGTAAGGCGCTGGCCCCATATACTGACAGTGGCAGGTTCAAACTTGGCCCCAGCCGAACTATAACCAAAAAATAGCCAGGTGTTATGGTGGGCGCCTGTAGTCCCAGCTACTCTGGACACTGAGGCAAGAGAACTGCTTAAGCCCAGGATTTGGAGGTTGCTGTGAGCTGTGATGCCACAGCACTCTACCAAGGGTGATAAAGTGAGATATCAGGCCCCACTACTCAGGGAAACTATCACTTAATGAAACAGATATGAAAGATATTACTACATGATGACAATTAAACATTTAACAAATAGATTCTAGAAGAGTACTGAGACCAATATATTATTAAAAAATTGTAGAAGGAAGAAAAATTCAAAAGTATTAAGAAATATTTAATACTAATTATTAATCACTCCAAATTATTGAAGGTTTTAAGTTTTTGTTTTGTTCTTAGATTGTATATTTATAAAATATGTTTTAGGAATGCATGTGTTATTCATTTAGAAATACAATTTTGTAAATACATGTATATCTAGTATTGAGTTTTTACTTTTAGTGTTTAATATTTATAATGTGCTTTTAAAATATGGTGTAACTAATTTAAATAAAACATATTTCATACAACATTTAAAATTGGTAGCAAAAACATAATCATAATCACAATTTCATTTCTGAAATTATTTATAAAAGAAATTCTCTAAATAAACTCTACTGAATTATTTATCATATATATTTAGTTAGTGTATATTAAGTCTCCATTAGTTATTTTAGCTAAATGTTGACTTGTTCCTGCAAAATTGAACTCTGTGTATTTGTTTAGCTTTTTCCATGGTCAAATAACTGAATAGAATTGATTTTTCCTCTAGGTACAGAAATGAGGAAGTTATTCTTTTATTTACTCCAAAAAGATTTTGAATACATATTCAAAACTTTATAACTTTCACACTCTGAATTTGCTATTCTGGTGTGCCTGGGTTTTTCTAATGTGTTTCCTGTATAAATAGACTAAGTGTTTAGCTCTGAAGTCAGTGGATTAAGTGTATTTTCTCATTACTCTTTGTTCAATTTCCAACTATTTGGGAATTTGCGTCTAAGGGACAATTTAAAGAACAATCTCTGTGAAAGTTGTTATCATCTTGTAGAACTGAAATGTCATTTCAATACACTATACAGAACCTCTATATTACTTTGGTAGAATGATTGCTTTCTTTACTACTGCAGTAGATTTTACACTAGAATTTGCATTTCAAGTTATCATGATCTCTAGATCATGGGTCACGACCCCTTTGTAACAATGAAAATACATTGGGGCATTAGGAAGGTTGAGAACCACTGATCTAGAGACACAATAGAATATATAGGGTTTAAACTTTATAAAGTGAAAGAAAACTACTTTTGATGCATGATTAAAACAATATATTTTGGATTAAAGGCTACAAAATAGCATTTCACCAAGTATATTTTATTTTATGTATTTCACATACACACAGGTACACACACACATACACTTTTAAACACTTCTCATGGAATGATAAGATCTTCAGTAACTTACTCTGTTCAGCATAAGGCTTGCCAAGCAGTATCAGATTTGGTGCAGCCAAACCAAGAATTGCCTTGATCTCTAAATGCCAGCTTATCTCATTCTTGTTTTTCACCAAAAAAAAAAAAAAAAAAAAAAAAAAGGGAGTATTGATTATATTATATGCTGGAACTCATCATTGGTCATTTTTATTATCAGAATTTAATTTTGGCAGAAATAACATAGCTGATTAAGCAGAAAATTGCTTTGCAATCCATGTCTGTCTAACTTTAGGAGAATTTAAGATGTTCTCAACCTTAGATTAACCCTATCATTTGGTGACCAGGAAACGTTTATAGAAGACAGTCTGCATGGAAAAAATGCCAATAAACTAGCGATGGTGCTGATGATCAACCGCATAGTTTCTCAACCTCAATATTATTGAAATCTCTGGCTGGAAAATTCGTTGTTGTAGAGAGCTATAGTGCATGTGTTAAGATGGTTAGCAACATCTTTGGTTTCTACTCAGTAACAGCTAGCAGCCTCCTTCTCCCAACATATGAAAACCAAAAATATCTCCAGATATTGCCAAATGTCCCATGGGTGGCAAAATTACCCTAGTAGAGGACCACCATTCTTATCTTTGGCTAGCATATACGGTTTTCTGGATATAATGCTATTTTTTTGCTTTTTTCAGTAAGTTTTGAGAAAGGCAATAAATTGCCTGTGCTTTAAGAAATAAGTGATTGAAATTGTCACTTTTTTTGTAGCACACTTACTGAGAGAAAACATCATCTTATATTGCCTGTGAAGGAAAAATGTAGCACCCTATAATTCAATGTCTTCATGGCAGCCAGAATGTTATTTAAAAAAAATTGTATATTATTAGCTCATTATTAATATAAAAGACTTTTCTTCATGTTTGGAAATTTTAAAATGACATTCATTAATGTGGTTAGATAACTGTGTGACTTGGCTTCTCTATTCATGTTCTGTTCCCTCTATTCTCCTACTTGTTCGGTGGAGGAATGCATTGTCAGTTTCTCTAATGCACTAACTTCTTTTAGCTATTAGAACACCGGCATAAGCCTTTGCTTCCAGCATGAATGAATCCTCAATCACGTATCTTTCCTTCACACAACAATTACCACTAGCTAATTATTACTGCATTAAGAATTTTTAAGATAATCAAGGTCTTGAAGATAACAACTTAATTACTATTTCCTCAGAATTTCAACATAAAATTGGTAATATTATTAGTATTACTACTATTATTATTATTTGGATAGGATCATTTTTCCCTCTAGTGTTATTTAAATAATTTTGATAAAAAGTTTTAGTATATTTAAATGTTATAAGCTTGTCTTCCTTGCTAGAATTTATACTATCTTTGAAGAACTAGTGAATTCTCACGTCTAGCTCCATGCTAAATGTATTGGAGAAAAATCTGGAAGGTGATTTTTGGTCTTCAGTGTCTTTTCTCATACACTTGTATTTAGTATTCCAAAATTTATGACTCTTATCTTTATAGTTCGGTATATATGTGAAAATATTTTGGCATGTCTGAATTGTTGAATGTGAAAGAAAAAGTTACAGAACTATTTGTATAAGTCAGAATCTACACATGCAATAATTTTACTGTTCTAAGATTATGATAGATGTTAGCTACAGATAAATTATTAAGACAAAGTTAGTATGAAATAGTGCTTAGAGGGAATAGTAATTGGTTATACTAACCTAGAACCATCTGTTATTTTAGGAAGTTTAGAGTACAGAGAGGATTAGAATGACTTGTATTAAGATGGAAATGTCAAGGCTGCCATTATATAGATTAGCTCTAGAGCAGGTGCTAATAACTTAGACTTGAGTCTATCATTTCCCATATCATGACTATATAAACACTAGTATATAAAATAACTTGGAAAACCATTTCAAATTATATCATCATCATGGACACTCAGGTCTTGTAACTTTTTACTTTTACCTATAAGGCTAGAAAGTACCAGTATTTCTTTTTTAGGGGTAGAGTGGGAGGTTGTTTCTTTGTTTGCTTGTTTGTTTTTCTAATACTATGTAATCTAGGTGAGATCTTTTTCATCTAGCTTCTGTCATAAGAGTGTCAACATGGGTAGAGAAACACAAAAACAAATTGTTTGCTATAAATTATACACCTGCAAGATTCACATGTTGAAATTCTAATTGCCAGTGGGATAGTATTAGGAAGTGGGGCATTTGGAAAGTAAGTGGGGTCATAAGGATGAAACCCTCCTAATGGGATTAGTGCCCTTCTCAAACGTATTGTAGAGAATTTCCTTTTCTCTTCAGCCATGTGATGTCATAGCAAAAAAAAAGATAGTATATGAATCAGGAAGCGGGTCCTCACCAAATACTAAATTTGCTAGTACCTTGATCATGGACTTCACAGCCTTCAGTACTGTGAGGAATAAACAAATGTTTGGCTAATAAGCTACTCCCTCTATAGTTTATTTGTTAGAGCACTCTGCATGGAATAAGACATCTTTGTTCTTGGTTTGCTCCTAAATTCACCTGGATGAATCTGTTAGTACAGAGGAAATAAAGGCACATTTGACATCTTATATTCAAATATAAAATATTGACACATAGGCAGACAGTAAAACATGTGTTGAATGAAACAAAAGGAGAAGGATGGAAGAAAGGAAAGGAGAAGTGAATGAGAAGAGAGAAATAATGACTATTTTATCTTGAACATAGATAGGCAAGACAATCTCTTAATGACTACTTTTTGATTGATCATAAACTGAGACATCTCAAGTTCTATTTTCATGTACTTATTTAAAATACTGAAGCCTTGATATCAGACTAAGGCTTGTCATGTTGTAAGAGTGTTAGACTTGGTCTAAACATACATAATGCAGATGAAATCTGGCAAATAAAAAAGATGCGTTTATGTTTGGTTTTCATAGATTGCAAATAAAAATTATTACTCATTTCAATTTGTATAATCTTGTTAAATTAAGAAAATTTTAATGGAAGATGATTTGTAAATATCCTCCTCACTGAGAAATATTGAGTTATTAAAGTCAGCCCTGTATGTTTGAACTTGATAGAGGATAGAAAAATGGAGATTCTTACTGGCCCTTCAATTTACTGCTTATACATTTATTCATTGTAGCCTTAATTTCTCATGGTCATGGTCTCTCTGTTTCTTTCTGGAAGAATCCCTGGGATCCTGTTGCATAATTTTATCTCCAGTGGTCTCCCTTCCTACCAGTTGTTTTCACAAATGCGAGGATCTGAAATATTGCCTCAAATTTCCTTTCCTTGGGATTGTTCTACCCTTCTATTTTTTCATATGAATTTCCTTATACTTTTGTGAGTGATTTTAATTAGAGTTTTGAAGAGAGCTTCATTTTTTGTTGTGGTTGCAGAGAATGGAAAGGGTGGTTGCTTTCTTAGTAGCAGCTGTGAGAAGGGAGTGAGACTACAAAGAGCACATTATCTCAACTTTGCTTACAGGAATGGTTTTAGAATGCACGGCATGAAGAGAAAGCATTTGTTCCCCACAATTATTTATTGTAGGAATCAATCAGCCCACCAGTGCACTGTTACTATGGGCCATCTGCTGGAGACAGAAACAGTTTTGTCACACATAACTCTTATTTATGTCTCATTCCTATCAGGGAATTTTAACTGTAGTTGTCTCTCAACAGGGGATTCTTGGATCATTAGTAGGTTAGGTGTTGTCTAGAGGGGAGAAAAGGGGAGAAAGAACATTCAAATAAAATTATTACCCCCCAATTACTCTCTTTTTTTCCTAAGCTAAATGCGCTCAATTTAACTACAGATGGGATTTAACCAGTTAAGTCAGAAGTCACCAAGATACTAGAGATTAGAGTTCACAGACCCTGAGGTTTCCAGATCATTGTTTAACCTGCTGTAACAAGTCATAGTGTTTCTATATTATTCTATGCACAAGAACAATGGTACACAATGGTGCTGTATTAATGCACAAATGTACAATGTACTAATGCATACTCTGTGTCTTCATGGAGGCATTAAAAGTTGTAACAAAAATTATCATAGGAATCTGGATAGCCAAATTTGTTTCAAGAGAACAATAATTATTTTTCCTTTTAGAAGTTACTCATTATTGCTGCACTTTGTTTAGTCAATTTCTAGAAAGTACTGAGAACATTTCTTTCTTTCCTTTCTTCCTTCCCTCAAACGCTTGGGCTCAAGATCCTCTTGCCTCAGGCTCCTGAGTAGCTGGGACTATACCTGCCTACCATAATATCTGGCTATTTCGGGCTGATCTTAAACTGTGAGCTAAAGCAATATACTCACCTTGGCCTCCCGGAGGGCTGGGATTACAGGAGTGAGCCACTGTGCCCAGGCTTTAAGGACTTTTCTTGAAACATTAATTCTAATATAGAATAAAGTATCTTTGTTTCTGGAGTAGTATAAGAGGCCAGTATTGTCAAACGATCTGATTTAATACTTCTGTTTTACTTTTGTTTCACAACCTTGAAGAATTCATTTAATTCTTTGGTGTTAAATTTCTTCATCTATGAAGTAAGTACACAGATATTTGCATAATCTATACAATAACTATACTGTAAGGCTAGTGTAGGTTATAAATACTTTATCAAATGAAACATTGTTATATTAAGGTGAAATGCATTACTTTTGTTCAATAGTGATGATCTAATTTTTTCCCTAATTGATGAAAATTTCTGGTTGCATTAAGCTGAAAGTTCGATATAATAGTGATGATAATCATTGGTGGTATTTGTCATTGGAAACATTGATGGATATTGAATTATGTGCTAATAAAAGAGCTTAGAGTATGTAATATATATTATGGTCTACAGGAGGATAATATTTATCTCCCAAATAAACAAAACATAACATTCTGAATTCATGGTTTTGAATATACTTCTAATATATATGTAGCATATTAAAATATTTTTACAACATAGTTTTATGCCAAGGAAATCAGAAGTCTTGTGTTTATATCACTTGGCAATGTTCAGCAGATTGTTATCCTCCATTGTGGAGAATTTGAAAATGACTTTATGCTGTGAAATTTTGAAAATGTTATTGCTGGCATATGGAATGGATTTTGGTGGTTGAACAAACAGTTGAAATTTTAAATGTAGTCAAAGGGATTCCCTTTATGACCAAAATGCATGAACATAAACACTTTTCTTTTAAATTTCTGCATAATTTTTCTATAATTTGGTAAGTGGAAAAGGATGCAAAAAACAAATTATAATATATAATAATCTAATGATATTTAAAAGATCTTTATAGAAACCATTCTAAAATGTACCATTACTTACTCAAGTGCTATTTTAAAATGTTTCGCTATTTCTGTCATCTATTTCCTGACTAAAAGGCATTTGTCTTGCAAATGAATTATATTAACATCTTTTGTTTGTGAATGGAAAATATTTTTATGTTGCCAACCAAATGACCATGTTGTATATGCAGTAACTGTAGGATTGAGGAAAAAAATCACAAAACACAGTTTGGCGAATCATATTGAGCAGTTATTATTCTGACCCACATTCCAATCTATGTTTTGGTGCGGAATAATAATCACATAACTGGAAGTGTAAGTGGGAGGCCTGAGATTCATTCAATTTCAGGCATTTTTCTAGGAGCTTGCCCCTGCCTATCTTCCATGAAGGCAAATGTCACATCAGGCAACCATGTTGCATTCTGCATACATACCTCAAGGTAAACAGGCTTTTAACTACCATTCCAATTAGTTGAGTAAATGTCATTTTCTAAATTAAAGAATATGGTTTTACATGAGTACTAATTGTTTTATAGTTCAGCTTTTCCTCCCTCAAACTTTAGAATACTTAGGGCAAGGATTACACATAAGCATAGAATTCTGTATTCGATAGTTTCACAAACCAGCACAGGGAAGGGGAATGAACCAGAGTGGAAGTGGCGGGTATTGAGGAAAACACAACACAAAGAGAAGACACAGAGGAAAGGTGGGATCGGGAGATCTGACTGAGCTGATGGCTGCAGCCAGCACCAAAGCACAAAACCAGCTTTATTTTATAGTGTCTCAACAGGGTTGTCTATGGGGAAGTAGCATACACAGTATGGGGAAGTAGCATGGGCAAAAGACATATCTTTGGTCTTACAGTATGATTGGAAAATGTAAATGACTTTAATAAAGACAATCACCCTGTTAATGGTTTCTACTCAACTTTGTTAACACATGATAAGAAAAGAAAAAGGAAAGATCACAATAAACAAGCATGGAAGACAACAATCTAAATACTCAACAAAATTGGATAAGTCAAATGTTCCATCATTCAATAAACTGTTTAAAATCTACTATGTATCAGGAAATGTTTTTATTGGTGATATTGAAATCGATAGTGTTGAGAATTATATGGGAAGGTTAAATGGGAAACAGCAAGTGCAGGGTAATACATTTGACATGAGGATGAGAGATAAATGATGGGAAAAGGAGGAAGAGATGCATGGCTTCAATCAAAAGGAGTTAAAATATGACTTTAAGTCAGGCAAAGTGGCTCACACCTGTAATCCTAGCACTGTGGGAAAGAACACTAGGGCACAAAATAGACATTTTACTGTTCTATCATGTGGAGAGCAGGCTGTGAGTGGCATGGCCCACACACCCTGGGGAACATTCAGGGAATGAAGCCCCAAGGGCTTGTCCTCCTTTCCCAAAACCACCATGGTCCTTTCTTCATGTTCCCTTTGCCAGAAGTAATTTCTTCATCTAGTTAATTTTTAAGAACTATGCAGAGATCCTTGTGATCTTGTTTATTTTAGATTGCTTATTAATACATCTTTATTGCATTTGGTTAATCTATTTTATGGAAATTTTTTTCTGTATAGATTTTCAAAATTATAACAAAGTTATATGATACTGTCAGCCACACATGGGTGAGGAACCTGTAATCTTAGGAAGATTTTAGCCTCCCCAGTCCATAAGTGCTATATTTTAACTAAATCTAAATTTTACATAACAAATTATTTTATTAATTGGTGTGCAGCAGAGAAAGATAAAGCTTTTCTTGCCTCTTTTGGTAATTAAAAAAGAGTGATCTTGAAATCAGAAGGCTGCAGGTTCTCAGCCTGCATGTGGTTTATGTATATGATTTTTATTTCTAGTACCTTGTTCTTGTTCTTATTTTTTTGTTTCTCCTCTTCATTTTTCATTTAATTTGTTAATACATATTTTAATCTTTATTAACTACCTCCTGTTTTATAAAAATCATTTTGTTTGGGGGTGTGTGGTTGTTTTCAAGATTATTTTAACAACATGCTTTGAACTGCTGTTTTAAATTTTTCTTTTAATACAAATTATTTAATGCATCATACATTGGTAATTAGGTTTTTTGTTTTGTTACTTATAAATAGCACATATATTCCCCCCATTCTTGTTTGTTTTCTATTTCAAGTATAATATTATTTTATTGTGTTTTATTATTTAGTATTTGTGAAGTATACAGCATTATTTTAAATTAGATCATTCATTAATAAAGTATGACCACTTTAATGAATATTCAGTTGTCTTCTGTGCATAATTTACACTTATTTTCTATTCACTTCATTTTATAAACTGTGCCATTATTCATTTACTTTTTTTGTCTTTCTGAATCATTTTATTTTACTTAGATGATTTCATTTATGGCCTATAGAGTTAGATTTTATTTTCTTAATTAAATCTATCATATTCATGTTTTAGCAAATCCCTTTAAAATGTATTTACATAAGATTATTGTTGGAGACTCTCAGGTAATTGTTCCCTTTACTACTGGGCAGATCCCCTTGGGATCTTTATTGGTGTGGCTCATCTTGTTTGCTACAATTGGGTAAACAATAATATATTTGTATTCTTTGCATAACCATTTATAGCATAGTTCTTAAACTTAATTCCATAATTAAGTAGGTTCAGGGTTCATTGTTTCCTTATTTATGTGTTCTGTATATTTATTTATTTCTTGGTTAAATTATGTATATTTATATTGGTATTTTTAGAAGTTTACACAGTTGGTGGCATCTTTCATTCTCCTTGTATTGCCTTCACATATAAAAAACAACTTGACTGGTTGGGGAACTCTTGGGTCACAGTAAATTTTTCCCAAAACAATGTGTTCAGTCTTACTAGACTTAAAAAAAATGCTACCTTAAGCTGTCCTCTATTTTACATATCTCCAACCCTCTAAACAACTGTTTTTACGTAATAAAAATGGGCATAGTTACAGGAAGATAGTTCATGTTTATGGACAGGAAGACTTGGTATTGTCAAAATGTCTGTAAGCTAAGTTGTTCTATAGATACAATGCAATTCCAATCAAAGTCTCAGCAAGGTATTTAGTGGAAGGGAAAAAAATTGATTACAGAGTTTACATAGAAAGGCAAAAGACATATAATAGCCAACACAGTATTAAAGTAGTGCAAGAAATTCAGAGGACTGACTTCAAAACCTATTTTAGAAGTATAGTAATCAAAACAGTATGTCATTGGAAAAAGAATAGACAAATAGATTTGAAAAATAGAATACAGAGCCCAGAAATAGACATACATAAATTAAGTGAGCTTATCTTTGACAAAAGAGCAAGGGCAATACAGTGGAGAAGTACATACGGTCTTTTCCACTCGTGCTGCTGAAATAACCGATGTGTATATGCAAAAAATGTGAAGAGAGATTTTCACCCTATACCCTTCACAAAAATTAACTCAAAATAGAAAACACACCAAAATGCAAAATTACAAAATTTGTAGTAGATAATGGGAGAAAAACTGGATATGACCCTGGATATGCTAATGACATTTTAGACACAATCCATGGGAGAAATGGTAATGTGAAATGTGTTAAAATCAAATGTTTCTCTTCTGTGAAATACTATATAAAGAATGAGACTGAAAGAAAATCTTTAAGAAAGATTTTTAAGTAACTATTATCCAAATACATATAAAAAAACTTTTTTAAAAAATGCAAAAGACTTTAGCAGATACCTAAAGAAAGGAGATTTACAGATGTCAAGTGAGCATATGAAAAGATATTCTATAAGTCAGATGTCATTAGAGAAATGGCAACTGAAGTAGCAATGAAATAGTACATACCCATGCCAATAGCCCGTACCTTGAACGCTGAGAGCACAAAACCTTGGCAAAGAACGCAGAGGAACAGCAATTGTCAGCCATTACTGGGGGACTACAAAATGGTACTGTTTAGAATGGTACTGTTTAGAATATAGTCTGGAAGTTTCTTACAAAAACAGACTTATTCTTACAATATGATCTAGCAGTCACTCTCCTTGGCATTAAGCCAAAAGAGCTGCGAACTCAGGTCCACACAAAAATCTGCATGTGGATGTTTGTAGCAGTTTATGCAGGATTGCCAAACTTGGATATGACCGAGATGTCCTTAAATGGTTGAATGGCATATTTGAATAAATAATATTATTTATCCAATGAATGATGAATAATATTATTCATCACCATAAGGAAATGAGCTATAAGCCATTCAAGGACCTGAGAGAACCTGAAATGCATATTAGGAAGAGCAAGAAGGCAGGTCGAATGGGCTACATATCATATGCTGTCATACTATGTATATTATGAAAAGGCAGAACTACAGAGACAGTAAAAAGAACAATGGTGATTGCCAGGGATTAAGGGGGAAGGATGAGTCAATAAAGCACATAGATTGGTGGGGGGCAATTAAACTATTCTGTATGAAACTACTGTGATTCATTTGTTAAAGCATTTGTTAATACCCAACACCAATATAAACACCAATAGTGAATCAGCATGGGTACTATGGGTTTTGGATAATGTCAGTGCAGGTTCATCAGTTATAAGTGTTCCTTGCTGGGGAAGCCATGAGTTTGGGTTTCTGGGGGAATATGGGAATTATTTTACTTTTTGCCCTAAAAAATGAAGTTTATTTTAAAGGAAAAAAATTATCTTCTAAACTACCTATTTTTCATTATGTCATTGAGCATTACAATTTTTAAATTTTGCTAATCTGACAAGTGATTGAGCACTCTCATTTTACTTTATATTATATTTAGTTATTAATAAGATTAACATAGAGATTTATCATTTGTATTTCCTCATCTATTAATTACCTATATGTTTCCTTTGTCCTTTGTATGTCTAATGACTTACAAAGACTCTTCATCTAACAATGATAGATTACTTCACTATGTGCTGTATTTGTCCTGCTTTTTATCTTTTAACATGCTCAAGGTATCTTTTGCCACAAGAAACTTTAATATGTAGGCTGTTCTGTCTTTTTGTTTCACATCAAGAATAATTTCTTGTGTTTTCTTTAATGTCTTTGTGGTTTGAATCAGTTTGGAATTTTATGCATATTTTAATTTCATGTTATATTTTTTATAAATGACTATACCATTTCCTGAATCAAATTTCACATTAATTTAAAATGCATTATCATCATGTGCAAAAATCTTCTCCCATTCCTAAGGCTGTCTGTTTGCTGTAGTTGTAGGAGGGCATTTGTTGGGATCTCACGTAATGTGCACAATGCAAGGGTGTATTTCAAATTTCAAAGAGTAAATTACAAATGTCTTACCACAAAAAATTAGTAAGTGAGGTGATAGCTACGTTAGTGCGATTTAAGCATTCCACGTTGTATATCAAATCATCACATTGTACTCAATAAATGTATACAGTTATGATTTTAATTAAAAATTAAATTAAAAAATGCATTGTCAGTAACTTTCATTACTTGGTGTTTTATATATTTTTTTATTTTTCTACCAAAATGTCTGCAAAATTCTTCACTATTAAACATTTTATATGGGTTATTATTTTCTAAATTTTTTAATTGGCAAAAAATGAAATATATTTATGATGTACAATATAATGGTTGGATATTTGTATACAATGTGGAATGATCAAATAATGCTAATGAATGTATGCATTACCTCATATACTTATTTAAGTTAATCTTTTCTGCAAACTTTTAATAATTTAAATATTGTCACTGGCATCAAAATGATGTGCACAAGTATATATAAGACACTTTTAATATGCAAAAACTTAAGCCCTTTATAGACATGGTATAGTTCCATCTCAGTACAAACTGATGTTTATGTATGAGAAAACTGAAGAATTGAAGGTTTAAATAGCTTGCTTAAAGCCACACCAGCAGATAAGTCTTGCTCAAAATCCAGTTTTTTAGCTATCATATAATATTAAGCTATTTAATATTAAATAGCTTTATTTTTTTAATATTTTATTTAATATTTACTTTCAAATCATCATAATGGGGAAGGTATTGCTTTATTTTATTTAATGTTAAAAACTCTACAGATTCGGGGTTTTTATTTAAGTCACTTATTCAATTTTGGTTATGTCTTTTTACTTTATTTTTCCAATTTTTTAAATTTTAATTTTATAGATATATAACAGCTACACATATTTGATGCATACAGGTATATTTTTGATATAGGCATATAGTGTATAGTAGTAAAATCAGGGTAGTTGTGGTATTTGTCATTCTCAAGCATTTTCAGTTCTTCACGTTGGGAACATTCCAGTTCCACTCAAGTATTTTAAAATATACAGTGAATTGTTGTTAACTGTAGTCACCCTGCTGTGCTACTGACTACCAGCTCTAATAGTCATTACATGTTTGAAATTGCTGTTTGATTTGATTTATTTCCTAATTCAGAAAAATCCCTCATTAACCTATTGGATTTCATTTTGTTCTTTCTTTCCTCTCTTTTTTTTTATTTACTTCATTTGTTTCCATTCACATTACAGGATTTTTTTTAATTGTGTTTTAACTTGATGCAATGAATTTTTTTTTTCAGGCCAGACTTTTGGGAATAAAATATGTACTACTTATATGATATTAATATATAATATAACATATTTTAAGAATTGTTAAGATTTAGATGTTATGCTATACAGATTTTTCCATCACAGATTATAGGAGACATGATACAATATATCTGTAATACAGATTAACACAGTAGGGAATTATATTCAAAGATTTGTTACAAACATTTAATAATTGTACATTAAAAAACGAATACATGGTGTAGCATCTGTGGCTCAAAGGAGTAGGGTGCCGTCCCCATATACCAGAGGTGGTGGGTTCAAACTTGGCCCCAGCCAAAAACTGCAAAACAACAACAACAACAATAAATATATCTAAAAAAGGAAAATGACAGAACTAAAGAACAGATAAATGATTTTTTAAAAAATCATAGTGAAGTGATGAATTAAAAATCACATATTTTTAGTTTTGAAAATCATAGAACCAAAATTGAAAGGGCATTGCATTGGGGTCAGATTTGCAATTCAATACTTATTGTGTGACTTCACTGAGTAGCCTAGCATTTCTGAATGTATTTTTTATCTGTAAAATGGGAAAGCAATACCTTCCCCATTATGATGATTTGAAAGTAAATAATGCTTACAAGAAATTTTAAGCTATGAAATGTGTCAGTATATACCACATTATAGTATAACTATTACTATTTTGATATGTAAAATTATCATCTGTAGTTGTCAGTACTTAGAAGCATAGTTCTTCACCTAGCTATTTAATTTGTCATTTTTGCAAGAGATCAAGAATATGCTATGTCATATCTCTATGGTTGGCACTATGACCAGTATTTTGCCTTTGAAACTCATAAAGCCAATAATAGATGCCTCTTGCAAAACTTAGGATTAATAAATGCTATTCCAGATACGCAGATGGTCAAGGACATGTTTCTGAATAGATACTCTACGCCTTACAGATAAATAAGAAGAAACGTGAGTGTAGGAGCTGGGATTTATCCAGCGAGGTCTGGCATTGCAGCAGCATGGAGTGTACAGTGAACTCCATGTGGCAGCAGTTAGCAGTAGCAGCTCATGAATGTAGACAGATTTATGCAGGGTGACCTTCATGACTCAATGTGCTTGGGAGCTTTGTGATTTCCACAGGGGTTACGAATGGGACATTCAATTGACAACCACAATGAGTGTTCTACCTCCTTGGCATTTTTAGAGCACATCTTTATGCATCAGAAAACCCCAGACTTGCACAGGGCTGCTTTCTGAAGAGACACACTACTCGATGAATTTTTCAGGGGATACAATTCATTTGCATACTGGTCAATTAGCTAGCCACTATCTTGGACTCATTTTTCAGCATGCTTGCTGCTACACTGACATCATGCACACCCAAACCTGTATCTTTGTGTTAAAAATGATTAAATCCATGCTAGGCTAAAAGGGGATAGGGTTTCATGTGACACCTATTTGTAGTGGATTTTAAGATAAAAATGTGATCTCAGGCTCAAAAGGCATTGAGTTGATGCAAATATAACAAAACATACCCAGACAGCTCCATTTTTCCTTCTGGAAAATGCTGCTGTTCAAGTATATAGGTGAAGTGTAACTGGCATGCTGCATCTAGACTTCCACAAGACACTTATTAAACCCAGTGTTAATTCTATTTTGAAAAAGTTGGAAGAATTCCAGTGTCTAAAAGCAACCTAATAATTGAACGGATTTCACTTGCAAAGCAGCTTTCCAAAGATATGCACCAGGATTCACCCTGTCTTTTTCTCACTCCTGTTGGTTTATTGGATGATGTTACTTAAGTGTTAAATAAATGCTCTGCTTAAATGCTTGCAGCATTTAAAATATTCACAAAAATTTTTGAAGGTGCGTCTTTAAATCATGAGTCCCTTTAATCCTTTAAATTGTTTTTAAAGACATGAAATATGTTTGTCTCTATTGATCTTCCATATTCATGAATTCTTTTGAACAGTTTAAAAAGATTTTAAAAGTATGTTTATTTTTCTTTGATCTTTTCTTTTCTCTTTTCGCTTGGTATAATATTCGCCTTGCTCTTAACGTATGCTAAGATATCCTTTCACAAGTTTTTTTTTTTTTTTTTTAAATTGTTGGTGATTCATTGAGGCTACAAAGAACCAGGTTACATTGATTGCAGTTGTTAGGTAAAGTCCATTATATATTTGTGTCCCATCCTAAAAAGGTGTGTCACCCCAGGCCTCCTTCATTTCTTCTCTCTGTTCTCCCATTCCCCATCCCCATCCCCTGCAAGCTTTTTACATAATCATTTTATTGATTAGCATATCAATTTATATGCATCTAAATTTAATTTGTATTGTGTTATTACTGTGCTTTAAGCCTTAAGAGAAACTGAGCTAATTTTCTTACCCTTCAAAATAAGTAATGTTTGAGTTCATCTTTTTAATGGTTTCCATAGAAAATTATGTATATTGAAAAATTATTAAAACCTTATGACAATTGAAGGCCTTATATTTTCATACATAATGGATTTGATATAGCCATGTAGTAGCAAAATCCTATGATGGGTCCCAAAATCTACTGTTTTCATGGTCTATATACGACCATGCCATATTTAATCCATAAGATCTTTGATTATGATCCATTTTACTCCCATGATTAGGCTATGTTATAAATCAGCAGTCCCCAGCTGTTTGGCACCAGGGATCAGTTTTATGAAAAACAATGTTTCTACAGACTATGGGGTGGAAAATGATGGTTCTGGAATGATTCAAGTGCATTACATTCGGGGGGCACTTTATTTCTAATATTATTACATTGTAATCTATAATGAAATAATTGTACAACTCACCATAACGCAGAATTAGCGGGAACCCTGAACTTGCTTTCCTACAACTAGACAGTCCCAGCTCTATCATCACCAGCTCAGCTCCACCTCAGATCATCAGGCATGAGATTTTCGTAAGGAGCAGGCAACCTCTATCCTCACATATGCGGTTTACAGTGGGGTTCACACTCCTATGAGAATCTAATGGTGCCCTGAGGTGGTAGGTGGAGCTCGGGTGGTAATGCAAGTGATGGGAGCAGATGTAAATACAAGTGACCTTTCTCTTGTTTGCCTGCCCCTCACTTCCCACTATGTGGCCCAGTTCCTACCAGGCCACAGATGGTTCTGGTCCACTAGCCTAGGGGTTGGGGACCACAGTTATCAATTAGAAGGGATTTTGCCTATATAATTCAAGTCCCAAGTGAGTTGACGCTATGATAAAGCAATTATTTAGGTGGGTCTGAACTAATCACATAGGTTATTTAAAAGAAGGCAGTTTTCTATGGGCCAGTACAGGAGTAGTCAGTGATGTGCTGCAGGTGGCCTGGGGGGAAACAATCATTCACACTGTGAATTGCCTAAGACGCAGAACTGCAGGCAGCATCTAGGAGCCAGAGCTGATCCTGGTCAATGGTGTGAAGGATAATGGTGACCTCAGTCCTGGAGTGGCAAAGAAATAAATTCTACCAACCGTCAGTGAACTTGGAGAAGTATCCTGAGCCAAAAGAGATCTGTAACTCCAGCCAACATCTTGATTTTGGTCCACTGAGAACCTAAACAAAGACTCAAGCAACACCATGCTGTGATTTATGACCTACAGAACTCTTGAGGTAATAAATTTCTATTGCTTTAAGCCATTCCACTTGTGGTGCTTTGTTACCCAGTAATAGAAAACTTATATGCTCACTGAGCAAATTTGTCCTTTGAAGTTTACCAGAATTGAAAGTCCAAGAAAAGTCTTCCAAGGGTTCTCCTGAAGGAAATGTATAGAATGCACAGGTTTCAGGTTCAGTGGAGATTGTTCAATATAATCTAGCTGATGAAGGTGATGGTCAGACACAGTAAATGCTTTTCCCTAAATCATTTGTAGGCATATTCTGGGCTAGAACCAAGGTCTGATGAATCCAAATCAATGCTTTTTCCAAAATGACAGCCAATATGCTTATTCATGATTGGAAAAAAAAAAAAGAGTGATGCTAGCTGGAGTTTTGTGTATATTATTTTTGATAGTTAATATAACTAAAATATCTTATAGCTGCCTTTATTCCTTCCTTCTTATTTTCCTTTCTGTTATCTGGGATCTAATCATAAATTGCATTTGACTATGATATATCTGTATTATTTTTTAGTTCAGAACAGGATCTTTACTTTTTACTTTCTATTTCATTTATATTATGAAGACTTTAGGAAAGTCATCTTATATTTCACATTCTGGGTGTGACTGTCCATATTTCATTTAAGTTTCTCTTTGTTATCTGGAGATTTTATAAATATAAGAAATCTAGATCTATTGGATAGACCTGTTATTAGATTGAGATATGCATTTGGCAGGAACACTTTATGTGGATGTGGGAACTCTATAGAGCACCACATCAAAGGTCACGCATGCTAGGAACATTCCTCTACTGAAGATGTGAAGTTCAACCGCTTGATTAAGGTGATAAATGCCACTCTCTGTGCCCCCTCCCCCATAGTAAATGTACATTCTTTTGCTCATAACTAGTGATTAATGTGTGGATCAATACTCTGGCCCCATGTGACTATCCTAGTACTCAACATCATTGTACTCAAAGCTTCTAGCATCCATTGATGAGCATTCTGAATCAATTATTATACAGTGATTTTATTTATTTTCTATGGCTGATTATAAAAATTACCATATTTATATGTAAAATATTTACATATTTTATTTGTTATAAAAATATAACATATTTAGTTATTAAAGCAACACAGATTTAATATGTCTTAGCTCTGAAGGTTAGACTCTGACACAGGTCTCACAAGTCTAAAATCTAATAGTCAGCAGAACTGCATTCCTTTCTGAAGACACTTGGGGAGAATCTGTTTCCTGTCTATTTCCAATTTTCTCAGGCTACTCTCCTTTCGTGGGTCATGGTCCCCTTGTTCCATCTTCAAGGCCAAAGACCTTGCAGTTCTTTTCACAGCATATCTTTTTGACCTTTCATATTACATCTCCCTCTGACTATAGCTAGGAAAGGCTCTCAGCTTTTAATGACCCGTACAATAAGATTGGGCCTACCCAGGTAGTACAGTAAAATCTCCCCATCTTGGGTCACATTGTAATCACATTTGAAAAGTCACTTTTGTCATGTAAAAAGTAACATTCATAGGCTTCAGGGATTAGCCTATGTTAGAAAATTATTATTTTGCCCTTCACAGGAATCTCATGATGTTAATTAAAAAATAACAATTCTATCATTCCTTTTGTATGTGTTACCTGGCATTTTCTGTAAAGAAAAATGAACTCCTCATTTTTTTTTTACAATGGATTCAGTGATTACCTGTAATTAAGTATGTTGTAATCACTTCTTTAATTTTACTTTTTGATGTTCTGACTGTCTCAAGCCAAGTAATTGTGTTTAGGGATCTTAGATAATGCTATAAAATTATTGCAATTTTCTTAGATGTGATAATAGCATTGTGTTTATGTGGTGGTGTTTGCTGAATTATTCAACCACAATAACTGCAACTTACTGAGAACAAACAAATCATGTCAGAATTTTAGACTGTTTATTCTAAGTGGAAAGTACACTGATATGCCTTCATTATTCTTTCAAATTTTATGTAGGCTTAAAAATTTCCAAACAAGAGAGAAAATTAATACATCAAATAGATGTTACTGCAATGTCAAAAAACTCATCATGATATAATAATGTTTAATTTGTTTTTCATATTTTGTTTGTAGTTAACACTCATCCTGAGGAGATAGTAAGAAAACAAAACTTTTTGTCTGGCTCACCACCATATTGAAGAAAAGGAGCAAATCTGATTCTGCCATCAACAATACTCTTCACTCATACCTACTTTCAGAATGAATCACCTCAAAATTCTCATTGGGACACTACTCAGTGTTAGAAATCAAATGTCACCATTTATACCATTTATGATAAAAGTTTATGATTCTTGAAAAGAAAAAGAGAGAATAAGGGCACATGAGAACTCTGTCATATCATGGAAAAGCATGCCAAAAATGTCAAAATGTCATCTTATTTACAGGACATTGGTGGAATAAAGCAATGACCATGGAGAGGCATGAACAAGAAGCACCTTGTTTGTAGTCCAGCTCTTGTGTAGTGTATGTGTTGTGAGAATCCCTGAAGCCCCCAAATTAGATAGAAATGCCTCTCATTTGATTATTCCCTTATAGTTTTCAAAGTTATGCCTCGATTTGATATTCACAATCCTGATACATAGGTAAGAAAAGTTACTTTTTCCTATAACAAATATTTATTGAGGTCCTATCCTATACTATTTAAATATGATACATGCACTGAGCACTTACTATATTATGGCTACTAAGCACGTGTGTGTGTGTGTGTGTGTGTGTGTGTGTGTACTCACTTGGTACTCATAATTACATGAGGAGCACTGTCCCCATTTTATAAAGCAAGGATACAAACACATAAATTCTTTTTTTTAATCTTATTTTTTTTATTAAGTCATTTGTACATAGATCACAAATACATTTATGCCATTATGGGATTCAATGTGGGGTTATTTATACAAATGGGAGTGCGTACATCCTACTAATTAACATAACCTTCACCTTATTTACCCACAGAACTCACATTGTCACCTACTTGTACCAAGGGCCCATAATCAAAGGTCCACAGAACCCTATAATTGGGATTCGAGTTCCTAAGGGAGGAAGAGTGTATAGTTTACATCAGTTTCTCAAAAGTAATGGATAGTCTTAATAAGTTCTGGGTCCTCCTGCTGTGTTAGTGGTTAGGGATCCACTGCCAATTATAACATATCTATAGGAGTGCTTCTGGTGTCATGGATGTCTGAGTTTTTCACCCAGAGTAGCTGGCCATGCTCTCTGTGCCTAATGAAGTACTTTTCCCATTATGCTCTTTTAACTGTCCAATAAATATAGCTGTGCTTCATGATTCTCTAAAATATTATCTATGATTTCATTTTATATGTAATACCTATTTCTTTACTTCCTACATGTAATGCAATCACTTGTGAGTTTCCAGTGTATGACTTTTATTTTTTGAGTTGCAAAACCAAATACACCTTTATCTTCCATGCAGTGCAATCTTCTATATGTAGATAAATATTCCTTATCAAACCCATAATAATATCCACTTATCTCTATTTGGTATATCACTGAAAGTATGGTACATAATTTAGCTAAAGCTCACATAAAAGACCCCAACAGAAACTAGACTATAGATTTTCTCCAAACAATAGATTTCCTTTTCATTAGTCAAATCGCTACCTGTTGACAGGGCAATAAAAGGCAAACCTGGCCATGATATTCACGAATGAACAAAGAAGACGAAACTTATGCTTTCAAGTATAAAGATTAACGTTGAATGGCAGAGAACTTATGGTAAGATGTTATCAGCCACCAAGAACTCAGATAGCAAAGAACTGAAGAAGAGGAAAGCAAAACACTATGGAAATTACAATCTTTTAAGCAAAATTGAGTCCTGTGACCATATGAGTAGGGGCCCAAGACACTGGAGAAGCAGTTGAGCTTCATGGAGAGCCTGTTTGCCTGAGGAAAGGTGCTGGCTGTGTCTCTCCAGGCTGTGCCCTTCCCAGAGGTCCCCTCTCCAATGGTTGCATTCTAACTTGGTCTTCTGGTCTCACTGCAGCTACTTGGAAGACTTCAGGTTGTAATCTCTACATTTCCAAGAATCTATCTTGGGTAGACCCAAGGTTAACATCCCATCCAAAGTGGAGATACTCTCATAGTATAAAGGTCATTCTGTAGGCTGCATATAAACATTGGCTCTCATGGGAGACTAAGCTTTCTCTCTTTTTAGCAAGAGAATGTTGCATCTGGCAATGCTGGTTTGGTTAACCCTTTCTCCTGTGTGTTTTCTTGTATAGAGCTATTAAATTAGCTATTTCTGCATTCTTCTTGTTCTAGCCAAAATAATCCAGAAATTCACCATCTGGTTCAATCAAGTACATTGTTATCGTATCATCTACTGTATAGTCGTCACCTTTATTCTTGAGAGTAGGGCTGTATTACACCCTGTATGCTCAGGCCATTTGATACATTTCTTCTTTTGTGACAGCTAAGCCAATCAGTTTAGGAGAAAATTCTTTCCCTTGATTTGCAAGGACTTCTTTTGTGTCCCTCTCTATGTCAAATGGTGATGAAAATCAGAGTTAAATTTGGCAGAGATGGAATATCATCTATTCCATTGACAACTTGAATAATTTTTTTTATTAAATTATAGCTGTGTACATTAATGTAATCATGGGGTACAATGTGCTAGTTTTATACACAATCTGAAATGTTTTCATTAAACTGGTCAACATAGCCTTCACGGCATTTTCATAGTTCTTGTGTTAAGACATTTATATTCTACACCTAGTAAACTTCACATGTACCCTTGTAAGATGCACTGTAGATGTGGTCCCACCAATTACCCTCCCTCCCTCTCCCCTTCTTTGGGGGCTATAATTGTTTTTTTTTTTGTTGTTGTTGTTTGTGTGTTTGTTTTGAGTTCTTCTAGACAGGTATCAGGGTAGTGAGTAACACCAGAATAAATCAGTACCCCCGATCCAAGTAGTCCTTGTCAGTTTAGGTTCTCCAGTATGAGAACGAGGGAAAATGGTCCTCAAGGAAAGGCTTTCCAATGCTTCACTGCCATTCCTTTTCCAGTTTTTCTGTTTTTTCCTCTAGAAGTACATCATTCCAGCCAAAAAAGCTCCTCCAATAGCAAACGTAACTGCTAAAGACATTCAGGAAACAGGCTATGCATTCTTTGAGGGGCACACTGAGTTTCTGCTTCTGTTCTGGTGGCTTCACTGTGGCTCAAGGACTAGGACGCCTGCCCCATATATCAGGCGGGTTCAAGCCTGGCCCAGGCCAAAACTGCAAAAAACTTTCATCAAGCAGAATGGCTTCCATAGCACATGTGCAGTCTCCTGGTCGGGCCCCCAAACCAGAGACCATAAGGCAAAGGATGCCATAGTTGGCTACCCAGAGGTGGGTCCAGGGTTAATCAGACAGGGGTTAGCAATAACCTGGCCGTGAACTTTGGAGACTGTGACTTCTCCAATGTATGACTTTTACTAGAACTTTCCATCAGTATATCATTTTAGTAATTGGAACAACTTTGTAAATGTATATTTGATGCAATGACCCTTGGTCTACAGTTTTTCTCTGTTTATAGTTGCTTCTTTCAATGGTTTATAACACATGTATTATAATTTATAGAATGCTGTTTTTGTGCCTTTTTTATTATTTATATTTAGTTTTATTAGAACATGGTCAGGAAGTATATTTTGCACTAAGCCTCTATTTTTGAAACTAGTTAGGCTTTCCTGTTTCTGTCTTCCTCTCTAGAACTGTGTGTGTATGTGTGTGTGTGAGGAGGGGAGAGAGAGAGAGAGAGAGAGAATGGAATATATATGGAACACACACATTCCATATGTATATATACAGTACAACCTCCATAGCTGACCAGCTCCCTATACTCCTACACTGACCACCTCCTTAAGTTGACCTAATTTTCACACACCAGCCATGCATGACTATATGTATCAGTACAGTAGGCCTAGTTCCTTGTATTGACAACCTCTGTATATTGACCAGTCCCTTGGGTGGTCAACATATGAGATTCTACTGCATATTCCATGTGTTTATACAGAGGGTACCTGCAGAATGTATACACCAGATAAGAACCTACTGTATTAAAATTGTGATCCTCAATATATATTGAGAAGTTTCTCTTGTACATTGTATATCTCTTGTAATTACAGAAGTCAAATGTGACTTGAGTATTACAATTTTAATACAATTTTTTCCTTTCTTAAAGTTCATACATATTTTTTGAACCCTCTGTATATAAAGACACACACACATACACACACACATATATATATATAATTCTTATTTTAAAATATGTGCAGACATTTTTCCCTACTTGCCCATTTAGAAATTTTAGTCTACAAATTCTATGCACATTTCTCATATTGCTGTGACTCTTCTCTCTATACATTTTAATACTGTGTGCTTGTTAGAAAAAGTTATATGTCTGCTGTACAAAAGGCCCCTTGTTAGACTACAGTTTTCTTGATCTGACAGCAGACTGTCTGGATTTTAACTTCTTCATATAAATATAATGACCTTTGTTTATTTTAGTTTGTTTTTTCTTGATAAATCATTATACATTTATACATTTTTATATTTATTTTTTCATAACCTGTTTCTTTTTGCAAGATTGTCTTGTAGTTGGTACATTGATTTTTTTTCTACTTGTTTTATTCACATAGATCCTGAAATTTCTCTTTCAGAACTTCTCTCATCTTTATGATTATAAGAGATAAAGTTCTTGCTACTCTTATAGTTTATCAAGTTCATTTTGCTCTCCTCTTTCCTTTTGCACTTTTGAAATAAGGTTTGTCTTTTGCTAACTCTTCACCTGACAAAATTTGAATGTATATAGTGATTTTTAGTGCCTAAGTAAAGCTAGAAACTGAAAATTACATCTCTAAGCTTGTGTTTATAGTTTATCAAATTCATTGTTAGTGATTCCACCTTGCACTGTAACTGTTTGGATTCTTGATTATTTGATAGGCAAATTTTGGGGAATGTTTTATTAGTCTAAAAACTTCTAATTATTATTTGTATATGTTGTTCTTTGTTACGGGTTCAGGATTCCCTCACTGTCCTTCTCATCTGGAAGAGTGAATCTGTAATGATTATTAGCCAAATGAAAAACAAAATACTGTTTCATAAATTTGAAATATCACCCATCAAAAATGCAAGGCATCTGGTAAACTAGTGGTGAACACAGTTTAATCTAGGGGGGCTGCCTAAGTCTTTCTAGTGCCTCTCCCTTAATTAGGAAATCAAAATGACACCAAGAAGGACTTTCAGAAAAGAGAATAGCAGGGGTGGCTCCTGAGTACTTCCTCCACACAGAAGGAAGAACAGAAAGCAGCAGACAAGAACTTTTGCTTGAGTTCAAGAAGCAAAATACAAGGTGACAAGAAGCTTGGCTTTCAAAAAGATAGTCCAAGCCATCACTGTGCACTCTTCTCACCAATCAGATTAGCCACACTGCACTTAGCGTAGCACAATTTTAAGGTCATATAGACAGTTGCCATAACATTCTCTACGTGGATAACACCATAACTCGCAAAAGAGGGTACACTTTATTCTTTACAAAGGTTGAAACACATTTATTCTTTACAATGGTTGAGCCAAAGGACCCTTGGCTCAGAGTCCAAGCCATCTCTGAGCACTCCTCTCACCAATCAGATTAGCCACATTGCACTTAGCGTTGCACAATTTTAAGGACATACAGACAGTTGCCATAACATTCTCTATGTGAATAACACCATAACTCGCAAAAGAGGGTACACTTTATTCTTTACAAAGGCTGGAACAAATGCCGCCAGACTTTTGTAATATTCATATAAATTAAACACATTAAAAAGCTCTAAAATCTGGTTGGTGCCTGTGGCCCAAAGGAGTGGGGTGCCGGCCCCATATGCGGGAGGTGGTGGGTTCAAACCCAGTCCTGGCCAAAAACTGCAAAAAAAAAAAAAAAAAGCAGCTCTAAAATATGAAATTCTCTATGCTTTTCCTTTGAATGATGAATAATTTCCTGAAAAAAATTATCTATATCCTATTCTAGGTTTCTATTGGGTAATTTGTATTTCATGTAGGTTTTAGAAAGTTTAAATTTGATGCTTCTTTTTTGTCTAAAATTATTTTTTTAAAAATGGCCGAATTTTATGTTGTTCCCACTATTTTTTCATTTTGTACTATCAAGTAATATTAAATACTTAGAAGTAGAATGACATTGATTGTGTCAACGATTCTATATTTTCATCCAAAATTATTTTATCACTGTGTTCAGCATTTATATAATTTTATTTTTACCTCATCTCCATTTTCTTTCTGCCAAGTATTTCTGTTCTCATTGGCATCATGCTGGTTTATCTTCTTTAAGTTGTAGGATTCCATTTTTACTTTTTCCTGAATAATGTTAGTAATGTGAGTGGCTGTTTAAAATTTTTATTCCTGATATTTCTCCATTTCCCTTCTTCTTTGCTCCCCTCCCTCAAACACATCATTAATATTTTAGAAATTAGTCTTTTAGAATTTATTAATTTAGCTGTAGGCATTGCTGGTTTGTATACCTAATTTAGTCATATATTTGATTGGAGAATAGAGAAAAGAAGTTGAGTCTATTCATAGATTCTGTCATCAAACAATTTATTTTTAAATTTATTGAATACCTTCACCCAGGGTTTCTCTTTTCTCACTCCTGTGATTGGTATGAAGTTGAACATCCAGACAAAACCTCAGATCTATGTAGATATGTAAAAATTTCTCTTTGTTCATATTGTTTTGGTCATAGTTACATTGTATAGTTTCTTCCTATAGCTTTTTCTTATGAGTAGGAAAAGATTTGAGAAAAATATAATGACTTGTCTATGAGTTAAACATCTACCCTCCTCCTGCCATTTTTTGTGTTGGAAGTAATCCTAAAAGAAACTTTCCTAATTCTTCTCATAACCTATTCATTCCCCTGTCTCAGAGTCTCATAACTCCCTTTCTCATTTCCTACACTATACAGTCTTCCTATGTGGGATCATGTTCACTGATATTCAGAATATTTCAGCCTGGTCTAAATTTTTGTGTAGTTGACTGAGTTAATTGTATGAGGATATGGCAATTCATTTTTGTAGGTTTTAGGCAGTGAGGCTATAAAATCATGAATTTATTCTGAAATCTTTCATAGGATTATCTTTCTTAACTTTTTATTTTTGTAAAGCATTACAAAAGAAGTACTTGAACTGAATGAATACATTGGATATGACATCAGAGTTCTCTTAATTTTGACTAGATGCCAAAATGTAAGGTCCACTCATATCTTCACTAGCTAAAGTCAATGGCTCTATGGATCTGCAAGAGTAAATTCTATACTGCCACCTGCTTTGCAGCAAAATGGCTTTTATCTTCTAATGCTGAATATAGTTGGTTTAAGAAATGCATTCCTTAAAGTGCATTTTGTAATTTTAAAATTTCATTCTTCATAGATGAGAGGAAGTGCTTAGTGCTTTAAGTGCACTGGCTCTAGAAATCATGGGTGAAAATCCAGATACGGTTAACTCATAAAGTAGATAAAATATCTTACATACAGCATATTTTTTAGTATTCTTGGGAACCAAAGGCAAGTCTTTGCTTTGTTGACCTTTTAGATCCAAGATCAATTTTTCTAATAAAAGGTACACCTTTGTACAATTTCTGAGAAGTTGCAAAAACCTTTACCAACTAGAGATGCCAGATTACAAATTTGGGTTACTGTCAGAGGGATAAAGCTTATTAGTTGACATGAAAACATCAACAGCAGTATTTGTTTCCTTCCCCAGTGCAGCAACTTTTAGAAATGGCAATTCCATTATTGATGCCTATCTTTTTGAGAATTCAGAATGTTTGAAGTACTCACTACACACATTACCCTGCTCTGGAAACTTAAGCAAGTATGCTCCGTTTAAGTGAATCACAATAATAATAATCAACTAATGTTCACTTAATACTTTATGCAAAGAATTGTATTTTAAATTGGAATGTATTATTTTAATCCTAAAATAATCCTGAAGAGTAAGAGTAAATTAGGCTTAGAACAGTGTGTACCTTGTTCAAGTTTACTCATCTAATGCATAAAATGGAAGATATAGTTAATAACAGTTCGTTATATTCAGGATTTTTGCTAAATTAGTAGATTATAGGAAAGCAGATGGAAAGTGGACCCGAAAGAAATTAAAAATAAAATGGCTAAAAGCCTAAATGACAAGAAATTAAACAAACCATAGATAAACCCAAAGAAACCCACACCAAGACTCATCATAAATAAACTTCTAAATATTAAAGACAAAAAAATTGTGAAAACATCCAGAAAGAAATGCCACATTGCCTGTAAGCAAAATAATTCAAGGGACAGTGAATTAATTATCAAAAAGCATGGAGAACAAAAGAAAATGCCCACATTTTTTAAATGCTTGAAGAAAAGGTGTGTCAACTGAAAATTCTGTATTGGGTGAAACTATCCCTAAGATGCACAGGAAATAAAGACATCCTGGTCAGTAGTAACATACTGTTAAATATTAGCTAAAGGAAGTTCTCCAAAAAGAAAAGAAATAATTTTCAAGTGTCACAAATAAATAAAAAAAGAATAATGGGAACAACAGTGTTATGGGAACATGAATAGGCTACCCTTTCCAGATATGTTTTATGTGTAAATTTTATTTGATTATTGAAATAAAGTCTGTAATACCCTGACATTCAAGATAATTGTATTTAAAAGGAGGATGTTAAAAGGATCTAAATGAAAATAAAGTTTTCATACTTGATTCAAAATGTTAGAATTGTAAAACTGCTAGACTGCTGGGCAGCACCTGTGGCTCAAAGGAGTAGGGCGCTGGCCCCATATACCAGAGGTGGCGGGTTCAAACCTGGCCTAGCCAAAAACTGCAGAAAAAAAACAAAAACAAAAATCAAAACTGCAAAATTATGATAAGTGACATGTTTATATAAGAATTTTAGGAGCAACCACTATGAAAACCAGAATATAAAAAGGGCACACTCATACCATCTACAAATAAATCAGAATGGAATTCTCAAAATCAACTCACTAAACCCACACAAAGCAAGAAAACGAAACAGAGCAATGAAAATTTGATGAAGTAAACAGAATCTAATGGTAAATTGAAGGACTAACATGCTAACAATTACTCTTCATATAAATCAAAAGACAGATACTGACAAAGTGGATAAAATATCAGACATGACCCAATTATATGCTTATATGAAAGGTTCACTTTAAATTCAATGAACTTGGGAAAGTGGAAGTAAAGAATACAAAAGGATATACCAAGCAAATATTAATTTAAAAAATGCAGGACAGGCTGCTGTGTTTCTCCCCAGTAAAGCAAACTACAGAGCAGAGAAAATTACTGGAACAAAGGTTATATTTAAGATCATTTTATTATAAAATTATAAACCAATCTAACAGGATCCTAAAAGTTTATTGAACAATAGTGTCTCTAAGTACATGAAGCAAAACTCAATAAACTGGAAAAGAAAGAAGAAAAATCCATAAAGGACTTAATTTCAATACTCTCCTCTTAGCAACTCATAGAGCTACTAGTTGGAATTTCAGCTAGAATATAGAAAACTGGACAACAGCATGAAACATCTGATGATATATATAATTACCCAACAACAACAGAATATAGGAAAATCTCTGAACATGTGGGAACTAAATGATATTTAAAAATATTCCATGTATCAAAGAGGAAATGCCAATGGATATTAAAAATTGTATATAATTTTAAGTAGCAAAGAGGAAATCACAAGTCAAATTAGAATACATATATTTTCCTGAAGAGAATGAAAACACAGTCCCTTCAAGGGATGTAGCTGAAATAAGATGTAGACCAAAATTTTTACCTTGGTTGATTATATTAAAAAAATCTGAAATCAATGACCTAAGAATTTGAAAAATAAAATCAAATTAAATCAAAGGGAACAGGAGAAAAGAAAAGTAATGTGTACACATAAATAAAATAAAAAGTGAATTCAAAATAATAAAATTATGTGGAACAAAAATGTTTTCTTTTTTTTTTTGGCCAGGGCTGGGTTTGAACCAGCCACCCCCGGCATATGGGGCTGGTGCCCTACCCTTTTGAGACACAGGCACCGCCCCAAAAATATTTTCTTAAGGCAAAATTATTAAGTGTCTAACTAGCTGATCAAAACAAGTAAGGAATAAAATAAAGTAAGCAATATCCCAAATGAAATAAGAGATAACACTGGAGACTTCACAGGCATTAAAGGCATGCAATCATACTATTATAAAATGTTATACCAACTGAGATGAAATGGACAAGTTCCTTAAAAGATATCAATTTCCAAAACCATATCAAGAATTAACATAAATACAAACAGTGATATATTTTCAAGAATTTAATAAAAAAATAAAAACTTCCTTTAAATTAATGCCAGGCATAATTTTACTGATATACTCTTAAAGCTTTAAAAAAGTGCCCTTTAAAAGATAGGGTAATGAACTCACCCAAACTTTCTTTTTTTTTTTTTAATGAGACCAACATTATTATGCCTCCCAAAGCAGAAAAAATCTATTATAAAATCCAAGTATAACAGCAATAACTATAGACCAATCTTTCTTTTAAACATAGATGCAAATGCCTTTAATGAAAGTTTGTAAAATAAAATTCATTCATATATTAAAAGGTAGCACCATGGCCAAGTGGTGTTACCCTAGTAATGCCAAGTTGGTTTAAACATTTAAATTCAAGTGTAATAACAAATGGAAAGATGAATATCAGGTGATGATCTCTATAAATGAAAGGAAAACATGTACATCATGGAAAAGAAATGCATATGCAAATTTAGAATAAAAGTGAACACCTCACTCTGATAAATAGCATCTATGAAAGATATATATCTAACGTCAAAGTTAAGGTATTTGAAAAAACATATTCCCCTAACATCTAGAAAAAAAATCTAAAGAAGTAGTTTCTGATCCCTTTCATTTGGTTTCCTTTTGGAGGTTCTAGTGAGAGCAATTTTTAAAAATGCAAATAAAATAAGTCTTAATGAGAATGTAACAAGGACACTTGTGTTTATTTGCGGAGAAAATAACAGTCTACGGAGAAAATCCTCAAGAATCTACAATCATATTAGGGTTAAGAATTTCATTTCAGATAGCATTTACGTTAGCATTCAAAATTTGAAATACTTATGCTTTTTAAACAAATCATATAATACCGATAAACGAAAACCAGAAAATAATACAGGGAGAAATAAAAGAATATCTAAATAAGTGCAGAGATGTGCCATATTTAAGAGATGGGAGAGTCAATATTTTATTATCTTAATTCTCATAAAATTGATCTATTAATTCAACAAAATTCTAACCATAATTAAACCTGAGTATTTGATTGTCTTGTAGAAACTAAAAAGTTGGACTGAAAAGAAAATTTAAAAGAAAATGTAATGGACCTGGAATAACCAAAATAGTCCTGAAAAAATAAGCATATGTTAGGTAATTCATACTATCTGATTTCAAGAATTACTATCCAGTTACTGAAATAAAATATTCTCAACATTTTGGTCTGAGAACTCCTTTACGTTTAAAAGAAAAAGTATTGGCAACCTCAAAGAGCTTACTTTTGCTGATTATATATCGATAATTATATTATAAATTATAACTAAAAATTATATTTATCAATTTATTTAAAATTAAAGTAAAAAATCCACTACAGGTTAAATAAATTTTGTTTAAAAAACTATACTTTTTTTTTTTTAAATTGGGACGGTGTCTCATTTTGTCAGTAGAGTACCCTAGTGTCATAGCTCACAGCAACCTCAACCTCTTGGCTTAAGCGATTCTCTTGCCTCAGTCTCCCTCGTAGCTGGGACCACAGGCGCCCATCCTAATGCTCAGCTGTTTTGTTGTTGTTTTAGCAAGCCCTGGCCAGGTTTGAATCCACTAGCCCCCGTGCATGTGGCCAGCATCCTAACTGAGCTATGGGCACCCCCTAAAAAACAATACTTTTCCAAATAAAATATATGAAAAAAGTAGTATTGCTTTACATTTTTGAAAAACTCTTTGATGTCTCACTGAATAAAAGAACCATATCTGTTTCACCTTCAATCTATTGAAATATGTTGTTTTGAATGATTGATATGAAACAATAAGTTGGTAGAAGAGATAATATTTTAAATCTTCTTACATGATGAAATATGTTATTTATGATATCATGTCAAATCTAGACAAGTGTAAATTTCTGAATGATCAGTCACAGGGTATAATCTGAAGCCATATCAGAGGACTTTTTATACTCTGTTAACATCTAAATATGAATTCTCATTTTTACTTGGAATTGATCTTTTATCTATGCATTATTTGTGGCATCATACTATAAAATCATAGTTTCATTTTTAATGTTGTCTTGACCCAGTTTTGTTTGAGGTCTTGACTTAAGGGTGGGTCAAGTCGACTCCCTTTTTTACCCAGCTGATTAAGTCCAAACATTAAAAATATATTCCTCACTGGTCTCTCACATTGGAAGTCACTATTCACTTTCCCTGAATGTCTCAGGGACAGATAATTAGAAAACTAGGAAAAATTCTTGCATCATAGCATAGTTGGTGCATGTAGTTATTTTTTAACAAATTCATTTAAGTGTTCAAAAACAAGCAAATTTAAGTATGTGGTGTAATATTGAGTAAAACAATTAATATACAAACTATACATTTATATGAAGTGCAAGAATAGGTAAAACTAGTCTTTGGCAATGAACATAAGAAAAAATGGCTAAGTTAGGGACAGGTTACTGATTGGTTTATGAGGCAACATTTGGCATAATGAACAGGCTTTTGTACTAATAGCTGGTGGTTACATGAGTGTGCATATATGCAAGAAGTCACCAAGCTGTATGGTTATGATTTGTGCATTTTCATGCATATCTGCTTTACTTCAGTGTAGAAGGAAAGACAATAACACTGACAATGTAAGTACAAATTATGAAATTAGCTGTTCTTACCCCAGTTTTTTTTTTTTTTAATTTCAGATTAATATGAGGGTACACATAATTAGGTCACATTGCTTGCATTTGTCAGGTAAAATCTGAGTGGCCGCTGTGCTGTTCATTCAGGAAGTGTGCCATTAACCCAGGTGTTGCACTGGTTGTGTGGAAACTCAACAAATCCTCTCCCACCTCCTTGTATCTTGAATTTAATTGAGTTTTTCTCTCTTGGGGGCCTATGGTTTTAAGTCTACTCTTTCAATTTAGTATTGAGCATATGTGATGTTTGTTTTTCCATTTTAGGATACTTAGGAGAATTTTCTACCAATCTTTCTAGTTTGTTATAAAAGATACAAAATCCCCTTCTTTTTTAAGGCTGAATAATATTCTATGGTGTACCTATAGTCATTAATCCATTCTTGTGATGAAGGAAATTGGGTTGTTTCAACATCTTTGCGATTGTGAATTGTGCTGCTGTAAACATTTGAGTGCAAATGTTCCTACAGCAAAATGACTTTTTCCTTTTGAGGAGATACCTAGTACCAGGATTGCAAAACCAAATGGAAGATGTACATTTTCCTTTTAAGGAGTCTCCATACTTCTTTCCGTAGAGGCTGTACTAGTTTTAAGTTCTAACAACAATGCATGAATGTTCCCTTTCCTGCTTCCATGCCAGCATCTGCAGCTTTTGGAGTCTGTGATGTGGACCATTCTCACTGGGGTTAGGTGATATCTCAAAGTGGTTTGATTGAATTTCTCTAATGATTAGGGATAATGAGCATTTTTTCATGTATTTGTTGTCCATTCATCTGTCCTTGTGAGAAAAGATTGATTCTGTTCATGTCTCTTACCCAAGTTTTAATGGAGTAATGGAATGATTAGTTCTTTTCTTGTTGATTTACCTGAGTTCTTTTTTTTTTTTTTTTCAGTTTTGGTCAGGGCTGGGTTCAAACCCACCATCCCCAGTATATGGGGTTGGTGCCCTACTCCTTGAGCTACAGGCGTCGCCCTTGATTTACTTGAGTTTTTTGTAGACTCTTGTTACGAACCCTTGGCAGATTCAGAGCAATATTTTCCCCATTCTGACGGTTGTCTGTTTGCTTTGTGGATTGTGTCCTTAGCTATGCAGAAATGATTTAACTTGATCGGGTTTCATTCATTTATTTTTGATTTTGCTGCAGTTGCCAATGGGGTCTTCTTCATATTTTTTTTTCCTAGGCTAATGAGATTCAGAGTTTTATCCACACTTTCTTCTAGAGTTTTTTAGTTTTGTGTCTTAAATTTAAATACTTTATCTAATGTAAGTTAATTTTTGTAAGTGCAGGTCCAGTTTTAGTCTTTTACATGTAGCTGACCAGTTGTCTCAGCACCATTTATTCAATAGGGATTTTTTTTCCTACAGTATGATTTTGTTAGCTTCATCAAAAGTTAGATGGTGATATGCGGCTTGTTACATCTCTAGATTCTCTGTCCTATTCCATAGATCTACATCTTTATTTTTTGTCAATACCACACTCTTTTGACTAAAACACTGTAGTATAATCCGAAGTCTCATAATGTGATGCTTCCAGATTTGTTCTTATTTTGTAGGATTTCATCAGCTATTCAGATTTTTATCTGGTTCTATATGAAGCATAGAACTATTTTTTCAAGATCTTCAAAGCATGACATTTGTATTTTAATGAGGATTGCAATAAATCTGTATATGGCTTTGAGTAGGATAGATATTTTAACAATGTTGATTCTGCACAGCCGTGATCTTGGGATACTCTCCATTAATATCCTCGGCTATTTCTTTTCTCAGTATTTCCTAGATCTCTCTATAGAGATCCATCACATCTTTTGTTAAGTATATTCCAAGGCATTTCATTTTCTTTTATGCTACTGTGAGGGATATTGTATCTTTGATGTGATCCTCAAATTACCTGTTGTTTGTGTATATGAAGGCTACTGATTTATAAACACTGATTTTATATCCTGAGATGTTACTACATTTCTTGACCACTTCCAGAAGTTCCTTGGTTTAGTCCTTGGGATTTTCTAAATTTAAGTTCATACTATAAGCAAACAGCAATAGTTTGACATCCTCTGTCCCCACATGGATACCCTTAATATCCTTGACTGATTGCCTTGGCTAAGACTTCCAGCACTATGCTGAATAGCAGTGGCACACTTGTCTGGTTCCAGTTCTAAGTGGAAATACTTTGATTTCTTCCATGCAATATGAGGTTGGCTATGGATTTGTTACAGATGATGTCTATCAGTTCAAGAAATGTCCCCTCTATGCCTATTTTCTTAGTGTTCTTATCACTAAAAGGATGCTGAGTATTGTAAAATGCTTTTATGCATCTATTGATAGGATCATATTATCTTTGTTTTTGCTTCTATTTATGTACCTACATATGTGGAACCAATCTTACATCCCTGGGATGGATGACCTGGCCATGACTTTTGGTTGTTGTTTCTGTGGTGTAGTTCAATCATGTTTGCTAATAATTTATTTAGTAGTTCTGCTTCAATAATTATTAGTGATAGCAATCTGTAGTTTTCTTTTTTTTATTGTGTCCTTTCCTGGTTTTGGTATGAGGGTGATACTTTCTCTGTAGAACTAGTTGGAGAGGGTCCCCTCCTTCCCAGTGTGTTGGAATAAGTTTTGTAATGTAGGTTTGTGCCCTTCTTTGAAAGTCTGGTAGAATTCTGGTGTGAAACTGTCTGGTCCAGAACTTTTTTTTGTTAGAATCTGTTTTATTGTTATTATAATTTCAGTTATAATATTGATCTGTTCAAGAATTCTGTTTCTTCCTGGGTGCATCTAGGGAGGCAATGCAGTTTCAGATTCTAGACTGAAATTCCCTAGACTCTCCATGTTTTTAAATTTCTGGGCATAAAGTTTTTTGTAGCATTCAGTGATCTTTTGTATCTCTGTGGTATTTGCTATTATTTTCTCTTTTTCTTTCTCATTGAACTTGCTAGACCTCTTACTTTTCTGTTTCTAGTTAATCTGACAAAGGGTTCATCAATTTTCAAACAACTGATCTTTTGTTAGACTTCTGAATGATTCTTTTGTTCTAGATTTCATTTAGTTCTGATTTAATTTTGGTTATTTCTTTTCTTCTACTTGGTTTAGGGTTGCATTTTACTTCTTTTTTCCATTCCTTGAAATGATTTATTAGATTGTTGATTTGCATTCTTCCTGATTTTTGGATGTGGGCATTTAACATGCTAAATTTCGTCTTAGAACTCTTTGCGGTATCCCACACATTTTGATAGCTTATATATTCATTGCTGTATTATTCAAGGAATCTAATAATTTTCTTCTTTTTATTCTCCTTCACCCAGCTATTGTTCAACATTAGTTTATTTAGGTTCCATGACTTTGTATGGGGATGAATATTTTTGTTGGAATTGAGTTCTACTTTTATACAACTCTGATATGAAAAAATATAACCTATAATTTATCTTCTTTTAAATTTATTGAGATTTGATTTGTGTTTTAGGATATGATCAATCTTGGAGGATGATCCATGAGCTGATAAGAAGAACACATATTCAGTAGTATTGGGGTGAAATGTTTGTATATGTCTCGTAAACCTGTTTGTTCTAGAGTTGTTTTTAAGTCCATTGTATCTTTGTTTAGTTTTTGCTAGGAGGATCTGTCCTGTTCTGTCAGTGGAGTATTAAAGTCCCCTGGTATTATGGTAGGATAGGCTATTGTGTTATTCAGACCAAGTAGTGTTTGTTTTATAAATCTGGGAGCATTAATATTGGGTGCATAAATATTTAGGATTGAAATGCTTTCCTGCTATACTGTTCCTTTGATTGGTCTATAGGGTTAAACTTTGCTTCCTATTCCTTTGTTGCTTTACAGTCAATTGTATCTGCAAAAAGGATTTCAATTCTCACACATTTTGGTGTTCATTGGTCTGAAATATTATTTTCCAATGCTTCTGTGTGAGTCTTGCTTTGTCCATGGAGGTTTCATGTTTTTCCTAAAGACAGCAAATATTTGGCTTGTATTTTTTACCAGTCAGCCAGCCTATACCTCTTTAGTGGTGAATTCAAGCCATTCACATTTATTTAAAGAATTGATAAGGAGGCTGGAGTTTTGTTCCTTTTGTGTGCGTGTCTGTCACCTTGCTTTATTCCTTGGGCCACTGTAGAAACTAGGCTTTGTCCTTTGGTTTCTGGGTGTCTTTCAGTTGTCCATTGTGTTCATTGTCATATAGTACTTGTCTGAGTACTTCTTTCAGAGGGGGTTTGGTAGTGGCAAATTTCCTCAATGTTTGCTTGTCAATAAAGATTTGATTTCTCCATCAAATATTAAACTAAGTTTTGCAAGATACAGAATCCTAGGTTGGCAGTTATTTTGTTTGATAAGATTGAAGGTGAGAGTCCAGTCTCTTCTCATTTGTGAAGTTTCAGCAGCTGTGAAGCCAGCTGTCACCCTGATGAGTTTGCCCTTATATAGGTCAGCTCCTCTTTGCCCTTGTAGGTCAGCTGCTGCTTACACACGGCCTCCTGCTGAATTTTTCTTTCATTTTGACTTTGGCCAGGTTGATTACAGTGTATCAATGTATCAAGGGGATGTTCTGTTTGAATTGAGTTAACCCAGGCTTTGTTATCGATACAGTAGGTGTATGTATGAAATTATGATAATGGTTGGAAAATTTTTAATTATAATATCATCAACTAGGGCTTCCATGCCATTGAGATTTTCCTCTGGTGCTTCAAGGATACCTTTTGCAGTGGGAAAGGGGACTGAAGACCCCATTCTTGTCAAGGGAAAACAATCCCAGAAAAATGGAAAAACGGAAATAAGCTGGGCAAGGCGGAATAAAAACAGTTTAGTTATCTTACTTCTAAACTAACAGTTAAATTACCTGTCTGGGTGGTTTATGCTTTACTGGAAGCCTGGCTTGTAAAGGATGCAGCTTATAAACATCCCTGCTGTGATCGGTAAGCACTCTAAAAGACAATGGCCATACCAGAAGCTGCTGCACACACGGAAAGAAACATTAACCAGGCTGAGCCCTGCCCAGTCAACAGTCAAAGCAAATACTCATTGTGGAAATTTGCATTATGGCCAGGATAGAGACCAAAGGCACAGCTCAAGCCCTGAAATATGGGCAGGAGAGATTGTACCCTAAGCAAAGAGAGAAATGTCTTCAGGGTAGATAAGAAGATTCATCTTTTCTGCTGATTCTTCAGAGGATGACTGATGTCATCACATTTGCTCCACAGAGAAACTAAAGGGATCTAACCTCCCCTGAGGAATTTGTGTGCACAAACAGGGGGCTGCCCAACATAAGGCTCAGTTTTTGGATTTCTCAAGGCTGCCCAGACCCTTAAAGTTAATGATTATAGATAGAATAAGAACTAACTTGCTTACTCACTGAAACTGCTGACGTTTTATTTCCTTCTTCAGCTTACTCCCCTTGGCTAAATTAAAAAAAAAAAAATAGCTTTCAATAAAAGCTGGGTGGAACAAAGACTCAGGGCCATTTGCTAATGCCCCACAAGCTAGCAGTGGATCCCTGTACCCAACTTTGAAAACTCTATTCTGTGTTTTGTTTCTTTATCTCTTGCTGCTTTTAACTTTATTCTTTCCTAGTCAGTTGCTGCCAGTTCCACAGGTCTTAAAGGATGCTGCCCTCCAGGGTGGGACCTTGGCATCTATAATTCATGTTTATATTCTTCATGTAATCACACAGTTTTCTAAGAGATTGCTCAGCTTTTACTCTCTTCTTTTCAGCCTCTTTAAATAAACTGAGTTAAGCTCAAGATCTTTGTCTTTAAACTTTGAGATTCTTCTTCTTCATAGTTTAACCTGTTGTTGAAACATTTTACTAGATTTTGAAATTCCCTGAATGACTCCATTTCCTTTAGCTCTACTATATCTTTCCTCCAATTTTTATGGAGATGTTGTCCTGTCTTTTGTTAACTTCTTGGATTAATGTTTGTATTTTATTTTGCTGGTTTTTCCATTTTCCTTAATTTCTTTTATCATTTTTGCCATCAATAATCTGCATTCCATTTCTGTCATTTCTGTAATTTGTTTGTTATGGGATCTTCTGCTGTAGCTACATTGTGATCCCTTGGGGGAGTTGATCTGTTCTGATACTTAATGTTGCCAACAGTTTGTTGCTAGCTCTTCTTCATGTGTGGTTTCTTCTTTATTTCCTTTCCCTACTTACTTCTTGCTCTTACTCCTTCTCTTTGATATTCTTTGCTTGTAGGCTTTGAGGATGAAATGGTGCTCTATTATTGTCTGTTCTGCTTCTGGTGTCCAGTGGTGTCAGTCTGTGCCTCTGTAATGTGTTTCTGGGTAGGATGATACAGATGGAGGTGGCTAGTTTCCTCACTTCCTTTCCTTCCCAATGGGAGTGGTGGGAAGATGTCTCTAAATTGCCATCTTGGAGGTGACCTGTGATGCAAAAGGACTCTCCAGCTGCTACTCTATGAATCCTCCCACTCCTCCTCTTTCTTTGTCTCTCTCTCTCCCTTAGTCTGTTGGGTGCTCATGGATCTATCCAGGCTTTTCATACCTTTTTTTTTTTAATCTTTAAATTTCCTTACTACAAATTTCCAAGGTAAATATTATAATTATGTTTATAGTTCTCAACATTTTTTTCATTTTGTTTGTTTGCTTATTTTTTTTTTCAATTTTTGTACTTTAAACTTCCACCAATGATACATAAGTACCAATTTTACATACTTTTGCCAACCCTGGAAACAAACTTTAAATGTTTATTTTTTTTTCTAATCTAAAGGTCATATATTTAATTTTTGTAATAAGTGGACTCAATTTGGACTTTAGGATTTATGTTTATTGTCTCATAGTTTTTTTAAGTCATGGTGAAATTTCTAAGAAGAAATAGTTCTTTTGTGATATTGAGAACAATGTTCAATTTGCTCATCTTCTGACATCCTTTAAAGATGATAAAAGTGACATCTATATAAATACTCCTTTTTACTGGTAACAGAGAGGCTTAGTGCCTTTTCATAGCTTTTTCTTTTAAAGGAAAAGGTGCAACTGAATGACTTTGATAGAGTTATTGGCAGAGGTGCTGATTGCCTTGTACTTTGAGCATCAAACACAAATATTGCTCATAAAAAGTATATATTTTTTCCAACACAGCTAAGTGCTTGTGGACCCTATTGAACCCTTTGAGTTTTGAGTAGGTCACCCAAACTTTGACATAAAGATTAATGAAAGGAGAAAAATTTATAAATGGTTTTGTTACAATAGTATGCAGTAAATGCCCATGTTGAAATAAGGAAAGAATTTTCATCTTCTAAACACATATTATTGCATTCTTATTTTTTCTTATTGCATGTTGTGGATCTAAAGACCTGTAATCCACGAATGACAACCAAAAAGACAGTGGGAAATGGTGCAAAAGCCATGTATTTAGCTATCACTCTTTCAGGAGATGAGGATTTGTGGTTCTTCAGTAGAGAATGGTTGCTAGTTAAATTGTTTTCTCTGTGAGAGTTATTATTAGAAAGGCCACTTTCCAGGGCAGCGTCTGTGGCTCAAAAGAGTACAGTGCTGGCCCCATATGCCTGAGGTGGCAGTGATACCAGACAGGTGGCACCCCAGCCAGCTCAGCCAAGTGGGGATGGAGGGCCCGCTGCCTCCATCTTGGTGGTGGTGGTGGTGGTAGCTGGCAGAGGAACCAGCAGCCTGCAGCATAGGTAAGCAGGGGGAGCTTCCCTCTCCCAGCAGAGGCTCCAGTAGCCAAAGGAACCAGACCCGAGTGGGGAAAGACACTGGTGATTCCTCCAGCGCATCCCTGATTGGTCTATTTTCAAAACCTGCTCCTGATTGGTCTATTTTCAAGACCTGAAAGCTCATTGGACAACTGCCCCTATATAAGCCCCTAAGCAGAGAGCCCAACCACAGACCTCCATAGACCTTTGAGAGAGAACAAGAGAACAAGGAGGTTTGGCTCTTTGTAAGAGCTGTAACAGTTATATTATGGCTGATCCGGCTCTGCAAGGAGATTTGGCTCTTTGTAAGAGCTTAACAGTTATGTTATTGCTGATCCTGCTCTGCAAGGAGGTTTGGCTCTTCATAAGAGCTGTAACACTTGTATTACTGCTGATCCTGCTCTGCAAAGAGGTTTGGCTCTTTGTGAGAGTTGTAACACCTGTTGAATAAAATGTCATAAAACCTAACCTGCTGATCCTGTGGTTTGTCACTTTGTTCTTTGAACCACTGAGACCAAAAGCCTGGAAATCCAGTATTAAAATCCGGTATCAGTGGGTTCAAACCCACCCCCCACCAAAAACTCCAAAAGAAAAAACAAACAAACAAAAAAAGAGAAGGCCACTTTCCTCTGTCCTTCACTAACTATGCTTGCCATGGCATGTAGAAAGGGACTGTAGAAAAACAAGTACATTATTGCATTTTAATTAGCTTCTATTCATTTCCTATAGGAAATAATTAAAAAAAAATTATAGACAAAGATTTAGAGTCATTCAATATCATAAAAAATCAGAGACTATTTGGAAATGATTATCATGCATCAGTAAAGATTTACACATGTGTAAATAGTTCATAGAAATATGTATGTTATGTACATGTATATGGATGAAATATATACATAGAGGAATTTAAAGAAGTTTATTTTCTTTTTCTTCTTCTCATTCTTTTCTCCCTCTTTCCTGTTCTTTAATGATTAGAAGCTAATAAGAAAATAATCTCAGTGTTACTATTACCAAGAAAATGTATAGAAGTATTCATTAATAGGAAAATTAACTGGCTTCCTTTTTCTTTTAAAATTTACAGTAGATTTTGATTCCCTAAAATGTGATTTAAAAAAAATAGAAAGAGTAAATAGCTTTTTCCTCCTTGCCCTTAAGCATTTGGATATACTGTTCTTGCTGCCTGACACGTTCTTTCCAAACATTTCCTTTTGTCATCTTTAGACCAGTCCTAGGCTCTCGCAATAGTACATGTTGGTGCATCTTTCTTCTTAGAACTACTTCTGGTCTTTTCCTTATTTTATTGGGTATTTTGAGGGTCTCACTCTTGAAATTATCTTTTTTCTTTTTCAAAAATTACTCAGTTGGGTTTGGTTAGTAGGGGCTCTAGAGGAAATTTGAGGAATGGGAAAAGGGAATTTGTCCTTCACTTTCTCTCTGTTCCAGAAAATGTTCCACCAATGAACATTCTTCCTGCAAGACCACAGTTCCCATTAGGTGACCCTACCTATGGGTTTAAAAAATTCTTGTTTCTCTATTAGTCCCTCCAACTGTAAGCTGCTATGGATCATCTTTGGTTGCCATCTAGTACCATTTTTGCCTTTTCTGTGGTTTTCTACTCAGTTGCATTAATTGGATTTTGTTTTGCTGACATAAATCTGTTAACTTTATTACCCTTTATCTGTTAATACAGTCTCACTGTTAAATACTTTAAAAAATCTCTCCACCCAGTTAGACTAAATCATAGAAAATAGAATTTTGTTCTTTTTTTTTTTTCCTTTTTAAATTTCCAGTTCTTTGCATGGGTCTTGACTCATAGAAATCCATTACTATTTTTTTTTTTTTTTAAGGCAGAGTCACAGACACCCTGGGTAGAGCACTATGGCTTCATCACAGCTCATAGCAACCTCAAATTCCTGGGCTGAAGTGATCCTCTTGTATCAGCCTCCTGAGTAGCTGGGACTACAGGTGCCCATCACAGTGCCAGACTAATATTTCTATTTTTAGTAGAGACAGGGTCTAACTTTGCTCAGGCTGGTCTTCAACTCCTGAGCTCGAGAGATCTACTCTCCTTGGCCTTCAAGAGTGCTAGGATTACAGGTGTGAGCCACTGTGCCTGGCCATGTTACTACTTTTTGAAGAATGAAAGGAAGGAAGAAATAATAAAATTTTCAGAAAGGATAGTGGGAGAAAGAAGAAAGGAAAGAAGGAATTTTTAAGTACTTTTTTATTTACAGATCATAAGAGGATGTGTCTGTGTAATTAAGGACAAAATACTTTCCCCTTCAAATATATTAATAGTAGAGTATAAATGTCTGAACACAACTATTAAAGAAGTGAGGTGAATGATACATTAACTGGTTTGATGTAAACATTCCAAATTATATATAAAATCAGCACATTGTACCCCATAAATGCAGTAATGTACACAGTTATGATCTAATAAAAAAAGAAACAAAAAATCACATAATTGAAATTAGATTTATATTTAGGGTGACAGAGGAAAAGAATAATGTTGCTATATTTAATAAGCTAGAGGTAGAAATGAAGAAGAAAAGTGGAAATATAAACATCTCTCTGCCTTAACCTAGTGATAACAAAATATTTAAAATATATATTTTTTTGGAATATGCAAAAGATAACCTATTTAAAAAATTTTTACCTTTAATTAGATGAAAAGTCACACAATTTGTAAAATTGGCAAGTTGTATTTTTCCTGTCCCAGGAAGCTCAAAGCAGCTGTGTCTTGGATTGCTCAGGGTCTGTCACAGATTGCTGTTCAGGTGCCTCTTCTGTCCTGCAGAAGCTGGAATAATTTTAGCTACATCTGCATTTCCAAGAATCCCTTAAGATTGGTTTTCAAGGCTTTTTGCAAAATCTCAATTAGGAACTGAGGTCGGGGAAGACCAGTAGCAGATCTATCACATCTTTGAGGGTGACTGTGTGCCAAGGCAACCAGGGTGTCATGTCATCATCAGGCCATCGTTAGTGAGTCTAACTCTGGAACCAGTACATGGATCAGTAGTGACCTGATTGTTTCATAAATAACAGTTCCCATTCTCAACATAATCTGTGATAAGAACTGTTAAAACAAAACAAAACAAAACTTCAGACAAATTAAATACAACAGAGTTTATTTAAGCCAAGAACAATGATGCACAGTTTGAGCAGTACTCAGAACCAGAAAAGGTTCAGAGAGCGCCTCTCATCAGCAAGAGTAGGAAGCTTTAAAGGCTGACCAGGGAAGCCAAGAAGAGAAATCAACTGGCGAGGCTAAACTTCACCTTATTTGGATGTGGTCTGGTTATTTAGTAGCTCATGATTGGCTAAAGCTTGGCTGTTTGTGATTGGCTGAAATCCAGCTTTTTTTTTTTTTTTAAATAAAACATATTTTTAGTTAAGTTTTGGTATGTTTACAAACCAAGTTAGATAACATTTTGTTACATGGAAGCTCTAAATACAGAGCTAGCCTAAGACTGATGATCTCTTGCTTAATTTAACAGATCTGAAGGTTGAAACTGGGGCTTCCTGGCTGATCCAAAATTAGCAAGAATTATTAAACATTAGATTCCTTGAGTTAAATCCATTTCTACTCAAAATAGCTAGAGTGCTTTCCATTACCCAGAGTTGAGCCCTCTCTGTACAAGATCAATTTGCATTATCTCAGTATCATAATAAAAGTTAATTAAAATTTATGTCTATATTTAATAGACAAAATAAAGATATGTTTGAAAGGAAATCTAAACATAGAGTTCCAGCTGCAGGTTTTTTGTTGCTATTGATTTTTAAAATTATTATTGTTCTTGTAAAATCTGAGAGGTATTTGTTAGAAGACATTCCACGTTTGAGATTTGGACTCTCACTGGGCTATACATTAAGGAAATGACAGTAAACAATAAGCATAATGGTCACTGTTCCTGTCATATAAGCATTTAAAGAGGAATACTTACATACATATGTACATATATATATTCTCATATATCTTTATATATGTACGTATTACTCATATATACACACATATACTATAAGATTTAACATGTATAGGCATATCTTTATATAATATGTTCAATCTCAGACAATCTTAGATTTTTAGAATATTTGAGAATCATCCAATTAAGTTGCATAAAATTGCAACAGAGTTATGAGAGAAAGTTACAACTGGCTATAAACACGTGCAATAGGATGATTTGACTACTTCAGAGTCAGAAATATCACCTTCAGAAAAAGATTATTAAGCTGATATTTAAGTATAATTTGGAGTTAACTGGAATATGTGAAGTGGGGGACAGAGGGAAAACTCTCAGAGGCAGAGATGACGTGTAAAGCCCTTAAGTCAAGAAGAATATAGTGTGATTCAAGGGATGAAACTGAACCATCATTGTCAGAAAACAGAAAATGAAGGCGTCTGGATGGAACTGAGGCTAGAAAGATGAGGTTCAGTAAGGTTCAACGGAGGCAGGGCAATGTTGGCTTTATTAATAGTTCTGGTTTTATTCTAAGAACAAAAAGGACAGAAAAATTAAGAAAGGGATTTCCTTATTTCTGTGTTTTCTAAAGAAGAGGGGATAATAGCAATATTAAGAGCCGGTTCATAGGATAAAAAATTATTATAAAGAACTTACAAGGGGCGTTTTTATTCTAAGCACACTTGGAACCGTGTGAGTAACAGATTCTTCTTTCAATTATTGTCTTTATTTGCTCTGTCTCTGACTTCACCACATTTTTATTTAAGTTTTTCTGGGTATTTTTTTCTGTATACTTTCACTCATTGGCTTTTCCTGTATTTAGATTCCCCTCTTTGCCATTAACTATTGAACACTCATTTTTCAATCCAACATTTATGTTACATTTATAAGCCAGCTGTTCTCCTTGTTTATGCTTTTTATATTTTAGTTTTGTCATTGTTTATATTTCTAACTTAATTCATTACTGTGTTATCCTAATTTAAAAATGTGTATGTTTTTCTGGTCTGAAGATCAGCTGATGGGGAAGAGATTAAAAAATATAGATCTGGAGTTTAATGAGTGCTTAGGTATTTTGGAATATATATTGTCATTGAGAATAGACACAAAAATTACTTAATATTTTAGAAATTTTAACTGTGTCTGTGATTTTGTCAAATTCTCTGGTGTTTATTAAAATAATTTTAACAAATCATAGATGTATAATTGTTAGATATATATACTATTAGTATATATAATAGTGTCTACAATAGTATATAGATGTATATACAATTTACATATAAATAGTATATTATAGTATATTAATAGTATATTAATATATATTATATATATTAATATATAAATAGTATATTAATACTTTTTAGTATCAATGGTCAATGCACAAGAATATCAGCGCCCTCAAAAGCAGAAATAACTTGAATGCATTATAAATGAGGCTTTCCATATTATTTCAAAAAACAACCTTCTCATTTCCATAGTGAGCTCAATCCAGAATAAAAATGTGAACTTGGTGTAATTGGTTACTTTATTCCACAAAGCAAACTGATAAAGTAACTTTTAGATCACACTTTTTTTTTTTCTTGCTCCAATTTAAACATCTGCAAGACCCAGGCATCTTGAAGGCTATCAACATTTATCCATTTTAAATGTGGAGATTTGTATTAGCTCTTGAAACAAATCCCACTCACTGACAGTTGTAAGCTGGAGGAAAATGTGGGAAGTAAATGGTGAATTTTACACAATAGATGCTAGTTTTAGAAACATTAAAGTCCTATAGAATGGCCCCTTGTTAAAAGAAATAATGATAAATGATAGAGATATAAAAAGTCTGAAAGAAATAGAAAGTGTAAAATAATTGATAGTATCAAAATTATAAACTTTGGAAAATCACCTTGTCAGGTAACCTGACAGCTCGGTGTTGCAAAAATCCAAATCTACCTTTCTACAAAAAACACTTTGATTTGTAACTTTCCCCAAAGCTAAATCTTGTTACCATAGAAATATCTCTAGTTTCTTCATAGGCTTAACATTTGCTTAAGGACTTCAAACCTATTGTGTTCCTAGTTTAATAAAAATTCTTTATTAATGAATGTCTTTGACTTAAATTTAACCAAAATCCTCAACATTATTATTTGTACATTTTCATATATAGTGTTAACAGGCTTAATGGCAAAGAAATAAAATACTGAAGCTATTTAAAAACTCCTAGTAAACTTTTAATGTGGTAAGCTTCATTTTTGACTTTTAGCCAGAGTAAGGAAAATATCACAGATAAAAACACTGGGCCTCCTATTATAGGAGTTTTTGTAAATTCAATATGGTTGATTTTTAAATGCTTGTAATTGTTGAAAACAAAGAACTTCATATATAATGAAATTTAGGACTTTATTTAAGAGTATCTAAAATGAAAGTAAGTAGAATTTTCTAATACTCTGTTTTCTGTTATTAAAAAAAGGGTAAATAATATTAGTTTGAGATACATGATATACATAATGGTATAGCAATAATATATATTCAATTATATATATTAAATGATCATTTATCTATGAATGCAATATTAATATTCTTATGTATTAAGAAAAAGGTAAAATGAAAACTTGTGCACTGAACCCCAGATTGAAAGCATACATATGTTTTAATTATTGTCACTCAATGATATGAATTCTAGAAGCATAACATAATTATTTCTTAGTGCTCACAGGAGTGAATAGAAATCATGCTTGCTCCATAAAGTTATTCCAGGGGAATTATTATTTTTTTTAATTTTCTTATCAAGCTCATATTGATATCCAAAAGTCATTTTGAAATTATCATTTTGTTGTACATTAACTTTTGTCAGTTTGGTTGATAATTAAAAACCAGATATGTAGGGCTCTTTAGGTGTTACTTTGCAGAAACACAAGGTGATGGATTATGATTTCAGAGGGACATATAATCCACTTCCTTGTGCCTTTTCTACATTTGTATTGATTTTAAAATGACGTAATTAGTGATTCTGAGTTTTCACAGTTATTAACCTTTTGCATTGTTTTCAGCATTTTATTTTAAAACATTTTAATACTTCATAATATTATAAATGGTGGTATAATTAACCACTTATAATCTCCACTTATATCCATCATTTTAAAATGACTTGCCTCTGACTCTGTGTTGTGTATGTCCAAACCATTTGACATTTAATTGTAGATATCAGGAATTTTTGTTCTTTTATTGGCATGTATTTTCTTAAAAGAAAATATAGTTGGAATATTTTCATTATAGTCAGAAAATTTAACATTAATGTCATCCTATTATCTAATCTATATTCAAATTTCTACATTTGTCTCAATGATATCCTTTGTATCTGTAATATTTTACTATACTTTTGATTACTCAAAAGTCTGATCATGCCTTCCTTAGGTTGTGTTTTATTGGATTCTTTGACTTAAAATATATCCCCAGGCTTTTTTCTGTTCTAAATATTTCATAAAAATGACATTTTAGAAGGAGCCAGGATAGTTGTGTTGCTGAATGTCCCTCAATTTGTATTTCTGTTTCTTCATACTTGAGTTCAAGTTGAACATTTTGGCAGAAGTGCGTCATAAATGATGTGGTGTCTTGCTCCGTCACTGCAGGGGCCTCCTACTGTAATTTTATCCTGTTGCTGATGAGGTCAGGTTTCATCCTAGAGTTAAGAAACTGTCTGTGTCTATTTTTGCTCTTCTGTCTCTCTCTCTCTCTCTCTCTTTTTTTTCCCCCAAAGAATAGTCACTTCAAATTTAATCTTCAATCTTGGCCAGTTACTCAAACCACAGTGCTGAAGTAGGTGTTCCTTCTTACAGCTCCAAATTTTGACGCCATAGCATATTCTAAATTCTAGTTGTCTACTTTGATATTCCCCCAAATTTGGTCAATTAAGATATCCACTTAAATAGAATATACGGAAGAATCCTAGCAATTGGTTTTCACTGATAATTTCCCATCTACACTGAAATATTTTTAAAACTGAATGAAGACACCATTAATCACCAAAACAAATTATTATATCTGTTAGAGTCTGAAACTATTTTTGCCAAGATAAACAAGAACAGGTTTGTTTTTGCAAATGGTTAAAAGCCTCCTTTATTTTTTTGAGTCAGAGTCTCACTCTGTTGCCCAGGTTCAAGTACTATGGCATCAGCCTAACTCACCACAACCTTAAGGGCCTGGCTTCAAGTGATCCTCCTACCTCAGCCTCCTTATTGGCTGGGACTACAAGCACCTGCCACCACATCGGATAATTTTTCTTTTCTTTTCTTTCTCTCTCTCTCTTTTTTTTTTTTTTAGTAGAGTTTGGTTCTAGCTTTGCTTAGGATGGTCTTAAATTCATGAGCTCAAGCAATGTTCCTACCTTGGCCTCTCAGAATGGTAGAATTACGGGTGTGAGCCACTGCTCCAGGCCTGGTTAAAACTCTTATAAACCACTGAGTGGGCTGCCGAAGCAGCTTCTAAGTTTAACTTTCTTTTATAGCAATGCAGAGAAACTCAAAGCTCTGAGGCAGGATGTGTGAGCTGTCGCCACATCAGCCAAGTCACACTGCTTCTGTTAACAGTCTGTGTTAGCCTCATGGATGTCTTGTGCCCTGTTCTGGACGTGTAAGTGTGAGACTTGGATTTGTTAACACAGCTATAATGTTAGAAAGCTCATCCAAACTCGCTTGCCAACAGACAAAATACAAAGAAAATAAAAGTAGCAGTCTAAGCCGCAGACGTGTTATGTGTTCACCACCACAAATTGTGAAATGAGAAAAACCCTCTGTCATTCCCCTGTGGGATCATCGTGACGCTCCTTGTGGGGACTCGGCTTGCGTTGCACACTCCCACACTGCTTCTGTCTTCCCCCCTTTCCCTCTCCCAACAGCCTTCTGCTGGGAACTGTTTCTTGATTAGACACTTGCCGCCTCATGCACGCTTCTAGAAAACCTTTTCTAAAACATATTTTTGCTAAAGAGCATTTCCACAAACCCTCACACTACATCTAACCACTTACCTACAAGGACACCCGAATATGTTCAACTATTATTGTTTTTTATCCACATGCTTTTGATAGTATCACGATGAAATGTTCATGTTCTGGGTTAAAGTCAAATCTTTCATTTACCTAAATACTATCTTTCCTTGCATACTAAAGATGTCACTTCAGCTTTTTCATCTTCCCCAGTCTGTCTCCCTCATTATGAAACCTTTCAGTATACTATGTACACATATGATGTTTTTTCCCCCAATCAAACAAAGGAAACACTTCAACTGTCTCCATATGACCTTCCAGCTATTACAAGACCTCATTTTTCTTTACTCTTCCTTTGTAAATCTCTTTAAGAGAGTTACTTTCTAACTAATCCTTTACCTCTAAAAATCAGAGTGCCCCAGAGCTCAGACCTTAGATCTTTCCTATCTACATTCCCAACTGGGTGATTCCATCAGCCTTTTAACTTTAATTACAATCTCTTTGCTGAGGACCTCAATTTGATTTTTAGTTCAGACTACTTTGCTGGTCTCTCTCTCTTTCTGTCTCTCTGTATATCTATATACAAGGTGGTCATGAAGTTCATGTGAAATTTAAAATAGTATGTAACTTGAAGTTGCACACAAGCTTTATGGTTACTTGTATATGTGTGTGTGTACCCTGTAATATAATTGATGTAGAAATTCAGGGTGTCCATGACGTTTGTATGCAATTTAAAACAGACAACTATAACATGTTGTAGTAATATATAATATTTCCTACATGGCATTTTTGCATAAAACCTAAAAATAAGCTCCTTATCTCGCTCTACCTGTCTTACCTAAACATGCTCCTCTTGCAGGTTTCCACATCTTAGTAAAGACAGACCCATCTTTGTATTTTCTTAACCCAAGATCTTGGAACAATTCTCCAAGATCACTCTCCATGTGACAAGTCACTCTCCATGTGACTGTTTGACTTTGAGTAATAGAAAGGGACCAATTCTATTTGATCCACTTTCAAAATATGTCCACAATCTGATCACAGCTTATCTCCCCTGTTATTTCTCACTCAAGTCACCATCTCTTGCCTAGACGAATGAGAAAGCCTTCTAGTTGGTTTAACAGGCTGCATCTTCAATGTTCTAGATCTAATTCTCAACAAAAAACCTAATTAACCCCTTTATTATAAATTGAAAGCGTGTCACTTCCTTGCTGAGAACCTAGAAATGGGAGTCTATCTATAAAAATTGAAATCCGGACAGTAAACTTCAGGGTCTTATAAGGTCTCTGCTCAATCCTTACTTGCCATTCCCACCTGCTAGATCATTATATTGAACTTTTACCACTATTTTAAAGCAAGTTTATTCCTACTCATTCTTCTCATTGTGAGCTATTTTTTTTCTCCTTCATGGGAAACACTGAAAGTGAAAAGACATTCTCAATTTTAGACCATTTTACCTTTAAACATTTGTTTTTACCACCTCACTTTTTCTCATCTCAGAAAACGATGGTCCCTATACCTTGGCCTTGAATTTCAACTCTTTCCCCTCTCCCGTACTTTTATTCTTAGCTTTTTTATGTTTGTTTCCTTTCTGTTGTCCCCTGTCTCTCTAATCATCTTGTGATAATACCTTGTATCTTTTAAAAAATATTTCCAGCTCGCCACCCTCAGGTCAAATGATAGAATTGCACCCTGTGGTTGCTGGTGGTTGGGTGGGCCTCTGTGACCAAGAGCACAAGTGAAATAAGTCATTACCTCATGAGCATTTTATTGCCACGGCATCTAAAAATGTTTGAGAAGGTGGTTGGTACCTAAGCCTGAGTCCTTGAGTGGGCAAACCTGGTGGATGTGTAGTGTGAAGAGAAAAACATTCTGTGGTTCTAAGCTTCTAAGGAGCTGGGGTTGCATTAGTGTTGCACAGCCTATCGTACCCTGGGAAAATTCTGAAACAAGCAACCCTTCCTTGGGTCTTTATTCTTTCCAAGCTCCATTCTATATCCTCTCCATTCTAGATCTCTTTCGTCTTTCTCTTTCAAATTGATTAAAACATAGTCTAGACCTTGTTTCTGCCCTCCCATTCATTTCTCAATGTGGCACTCTCTCAGACTCCTCCTTACCTTTTTATTAAAACTATTCACCAAGGTCTGTCACCAAGTAGTGAAGACACGGTTCTGCAAGGAATGGACTCTGAGATTAATCATGGGCTATTTAGATGATCGAGAAACTTGACAATTTCCTTTTGACCAACATTTTAGGCATTTAATTCTATAATCTTTAAGTCTATCCCAATGTACAGGTAGCTTTAAAAGAAAATTATTGCCTTCTCAATTGAGAAAACAAAATTTAAACCCTATTTAACAATATGCAAAGAATCGTAATCCTTCCTAAGTCATGAATTTGTAGCCTTAAAAACACAGACTTCTGACAAATATTCCATCTTGATTACTACCATTCTACTCTCTTATAAAGGAGACTAGCAAAAGATGGTTTTAAAAACAATAGTCTGCTAGAAGTGTGTTTTCCAGTGCCATTTATGCAAAGCTATCTATTTACCTCAGGTAAGATTACCAAAATGCTTCACGATTACAGGATTTAGCTAGCTTTGATGAGTTTGTACAACTGGAGTTTACACAAGAAACAGCGCTATTAAAAACCTTCTTGAATTTATAAAACACAAAATGAAGAAAATAAATTAGAAAACATTGTAGAAAGCACTTAGAAAAGCATATAGAAAAGGAACTAATGAAACACCAGTAAGCTAACTGATTATCTCCATCCAACGAAAGTATGAGAAATTATCTTTCTATTTATACTATTATTCTAAAAAATACTTTAAAATTGTTGTAGGAAGGAGTGCACTTGAACACAAGTGTTCACTTTGTTCACTTTGTTAACGTTGATATTTTTTACAAACTTATTTTGAGTTTTTAGCATGGGAATTATTAAAGTAAATTAGATGAAACATGGTTTGTAGAATCAATTGCTCTTTGAAGCATTAGAAGTAATTTAGTATAGTGTAAATTTTAATCAAAATCAGTAGAAGTAAAATATAAAAATCAGATTGATGAATGAAGGAAGGGGGAAAGCAAATGCTAAAATCGTGACTGCAGGAATCAGAGAAGAGAATACGACATATAATCAAAGATGAAGAATGATCGGAGAGATCTAAAATTACTCCAGCGTCACTGTTCACAGTACAGCAGCGAAGGTGGAAAAGAAATTTGTATTGATTGGTGTACTGGTTGTGTCGGTTTATTCTTTTCTTAAATATTTGTATCCAAATTTGTTAAATCTGATAATATTATCCAACAGAGATAATATTATCCAACAGAAGGTAAATAAAATTTAAGCACCGAGTACAAAATGAAGAATGAAGAAATTCAGAAAATAATTTTCAGACACTTTATAAATTATTAATTGACTATATTCTGCAATATTGGGGAAAACAAGAGCAAAGTAAAGTACTCATTTTTTTTTTTTTCCTCATTGAAGTCACACAAGTCTATCCTGAAATTGAAAGTCAACAGATAGGGAAATAGACACATCCTTCTATGCGAAGTCGAACGATTTATGTTTACGAACTCATGCTACAAAAAGTGCTTCAAACCTCCTTGCTGAATATCACCATGATCATCAGATGGCCAAGGGGAGTACTTCCAAGGTGACTATAGTGATATTTAGCCATGAGGTATGTAGCTGTTTTTCTATCATAAGTTCATGAACTTAACTGTCCAGCCTTGTATGTTTCAGTATAGAAGCTGAAGGCTATTTTCACGTCTGATGTGCCTAGTGCAGACAGTAAGTTATTGCTGGCTTTCCCTTTCAGTTTTAGAGTAGATTTTTAATTCACTGTCTTAAAAATAAAATATTCATAGATTTAGGTGCATTTATTTCTCTGTTAGAATTATTGACAATCTCTTGAACTTCAATTTCTACCCCACGGCAAAAAATAAAAAAATAAAACTTGTCTATTAAAAATAATTACTCCCAGTTTACCTCAGTCTCTTTGGGATAAAAACTGTTTAGTTTTCAGCATTCCCCTTGATTCTCCTCTTTTCTCTTGGTGAAATCTGCTCATTGGAGCTTATATAACATTGTGATAACTGGGCAATGTCATCTGGCTCCACATGTTCTCTCCTGGTCTTTTTGTGGTCAACGTAATGGAGACACTGTCTGCCTAGGTTTGCCTCTTTTCCCACGGCATCTACTCAGACTGTTGGGGGTCACGCTTGTATTTCTCAGCAAGGAAATGGATGGTGCTTTTCTCCAGGAGAGTGGCCATTTCCACCTGCATCTCTGTCCCCTAACACGGTAGACCTCTATCCTGAAGTATGAGTTAACATTCAACTTGTCTCCAGGTCTGGCAGGCCTAGGTTCTCAGCTAAATGGCATGCAACCATCCCCAAACCACTAACCAGGGCACTGCCCGCTACTTTCTAAATCCTCCATTATAATATATGGGAACTCTTGGACCCCTTCATGCAATATAGAATGAGGCAAAACTTCAGGTTGACAGAAGTCAGATACAATGCCAGACACTCTCTTTCATGGCCTGCCTTACCATGTTACTGTTCGACTTTGGCCAATATCAACATGTCGAAGGACCACTGAAAGTCTGCCTGCTTCAAGGGCTCCAGCATCATTTCCATGCAAGTTCCTAAATCATTAAGGTCAGTTTCCATATTTCAGAAACTCACCCTAAAGAATTAAATAGTGAAGGAGAGCCAAGGACATAACTATTCCAAATCAACTTTGCTTTGAGTCCCTTTCTTCTTGTTCAAATTCTCTCTGTCCACACAGCCACTTTTTGAACCATATATGCCTTTCTTTATCTCTTCAAAGCTGAAAAAGTGATCCTGTGCTTTATCTTATGTTCTTTTGGGGTTGTGAATAACCTCATCATCTGGAAATCTAGGTTGGGTCTCATGAGCTGCCTGGAGTCAAGCCAAGCCAAGCCAAGCCCCGTTTGAAATTCAAAGCAAACTTTTCTTTTTCTCCAGTGTCTAGTTATTACAAATCAAAAGTTCTTTGCCTTCAGAGTGAAAAAATCTCTTCAACAACTCAGGGGATGTCTTTGTTTTAGTCAATAGCCCGCTTCTTCCCGACACAGTGGATGGATTAGGAATGTTGGGTTACACAAGACCAACTATGACTTTGGGGATCAATAATTTTGTCTATTCACAGGCATGCTATTTAAAATCATCATCAACAGCAACAGCAAAGACACTGTTATTTCAATGGGAGCTTTTTCTTGTTTCTAAATGTGACAGTATGCTGTCTCTACTGGTGTTTTTATCATTTACTTGGGTTGGTATCAATGATTTACACAAATGAATAAAGCAAAATTTCTTCTATCAATGAGTTCATGCAGTAATGAGAATTACATTACAATATCAAAGAGAGATGCTCTTACTGTCTTTATTTTCTAGACCCAATAAATCTTCAAAAAACCAAATTCGTCAATGTTTTTATACCCTTGAAAGAAGTACTGGGGCATGAAAGTTTAAGCTCTCTCTCTGCTGGTTGGGTAACTCACTTGATAAGAATCTGACATATACATATTTTATAGAGATTGGAGTTTATGATATATAATATATATTTTCTTCAGGGTAAGAAAAAATTATCAAAGTTCTTTTTAGATTCTCATCTCCATTAAGTAGGCATACCTATGATAGGGCTCAAGTCTGTTTTGTAGAAGTAGTCTGGAAGAGGCCATGTATGAGCTTGGAGAGGCAGAGGGAATGAAAAGAAATTAAAAACTTAAATATATGGGTAAATATGTACATTTCCTTTACTTTATTCTTGTGGACCCCACTCATTTTTAAAATGTTATTTATATCATAGACTATACATATACAAGTATATATGAAAGTGAAAGATAGTCCCATCCTTCAGTGAGGTTGTTTTATACATGTGTAGTATATTTAGATCCTTTAGTCTTATTCTGTTTATTTATTTTTCTTTTTTTTTATATTTTTTCTTTTTTTTAAGATAAGGTCTTGTTCTGTTTCCCAAGCTAGAGTGCAAGGGTGTCATATAGCTCATGGCAACCTCAGACTCCTGGGCTCAAGTATCCTACCATATCACCCTCCAAGTAGCTGGGACTAAAGTGGTGCACCACCACACCTGGCTATTTAAAAAAAAAAAAATCATGTAGAGATAAGAGTCTTGCTATTGGCCAGGTTAATCTTATACTTCTTCTCAAGTAATCCTCAGCCACCCACATGCTAAGATCACAGGCATGTGCCACTGTCCTGGCTTCTTTTGTCTTATTCTTAATTTCCTCTTGTGTTCTCTCTGTATAAATGAGAGCATGAAAATTATCCTGCCTTGTACAGGAAAAATAGCATTAGCAATGACTGAATACTTTCCAGACAGCCTTCGTGTGTATGTGTTTATTGTGCATGTATAATTGTATATATATTATAATTTGTATAAATTAATGTTCACTTTTTGTGCTTAAAGTTCTGTGAGTCTAACAATTATATTTATAATTACAGTATCCTCCAGAATAATTTCACTGCCTTAAAATATCTTTGATCCTTCACCTCTACACCTGGAACTTCTCATTTATAGTACTCAAGTCGTGTTTTACTTCAGCAGTTACAAGAGTTGTAAGATACAGTATCAAAGATGACAAACATTTTCAGTATATATTGAGTGTTACAATTTTAATACAGTTTTTCTTCCTTAAGAAGTGTGTATACATATTTTGGTACCCTCTATGAATATATGTAGGACACTATGGATACATCACAGAAAGATCAGGTGAGGACACAGAGAAGGTGGCCAGCTGTAAGCCAAGGTGAAAGGCCTCAGAAGAAGCCAAACCTGCTGGCATCTGGATCTTGGACTTTGAGCCTTCAGAAATATGAGAAAATATAACTGAGTGCTGGGGTGTGTACCTGCAGGCCCAGCTATTCGGGAGCCTGAGATAGGAGGATTGCTTGAACCCCAAAGTTTGAGGTTGCTGTGAGGTGGGCTGACATCACAGCACTCTAAACTGGGGCAGCAGAGTGACAGAATAAGATTCCATCTAAAAAGAGAGAGAAGAAAAGAAATATGAGAAAATAAAATTTCTATTGTTGAAACCTCCCCGTTCATGGCTTTTGGTTATGGTAGTCCTACCAACTAACGTAGCTTATATATTTTGCATAGGTACAATGTTAAAAAACCAAGAAGACTAATTCACAGACTTAGAAGTCAAGGAAGGTAGTGGTTGCTTTTAGAGAAAAGAGAAGGTAGTGGTTAGAAAGAGGCAGAGAAAAGAATCCTTCACAGGGTGGCACCTGTGACTCAAAGGAGTAGGGCATTGGCCTACTCCTCCATATGCTGGAGCTGGTGGGTCCAGCCCTGGTCGAAAACTGCAAAAAAAAAAAAAAAATTCTTTACAGTATAGATTTTTAACATGAAATTATTAGCTACATATGTGTTCTGTGTGTTTTTGTACATGTGTTACACATTAACAAAATTATATATTATATATGTATGTATGTATCTAATAATTCTCATCGAAAAGACAATATAGCAAAGTGTTTAAGATTACTGATTCTATATTCTAATTAAGGATTTAATATAATTTTATAATGTAAAAACAAACCAGACCAGTAAAGCTCTTAATATTTTGAACAGAGAAGTATAACAGGGCACCTGATCCTCCAAATATTAAAATATATTCAAAGCTATATTACATAGTCATTTGAGCACCTTAACAAATGTTTTGATTAATAATTTATAATTGGCAGGATAACTGTGTAGTCTCTAAAATAATTTAATAAATTATATTCATGAATTATTAATTGTGAATGAATATGTTATAAAATAAATAGCACTCAAAAATTAACTCATCATTAATGATTAGTTTACATCCCTGCTTCATGGCATACATTTAAATAAATGTCAGGTGGATTTTCCCAAGTAGATAAGTTTGAGCCTTAAACTTGTATACACCTAAAACCTTAGGTGTATATTGGCTGCATCAGATGACAAGAGATGTTGTCATCAGAAACACAATATAACATTTTTAAAATGTTCATTATAGTAGAAAGCACAAAAAAATTCCAAACAACCACCTGAAAAATAGCTTTTCATATTCATGAATGAGAAATCATGACACCCCTAATATTTAAAGAGTTTATGTAAGAATTCAGAGCTCGGATTTAAGAGGGGACAAGTCTGAATTGGCGCTTCACGGCACATTCGCCATTTAACCAGGGACGAGTTACTTGATCTCTTTAAATATTAATGGCTGGTGAATTATACAGGAATCATAATAGTATCTACCTCTTAGGCTTGTTTGTAAGATTAAATAAGGTAAGGCAGTGCCCGGCACATTTTAAGCACTCAGCTATTATTGATAATATCACAACTGCTATTATTATTATATAAATAAATATAATTATTCACTATATTAATAATGGCATGAATATAAAATGATATATTCCTGTCAAAGTTGTTTTGATGTAGAAATTAAAATTTAAGAAAGATGAAGAGAAAATATGTGAGGTAACAGTTATGCTAATTATTGTAGCTTTATCGTGGTGATCATTTCACAATATATAGACATATTAGAACATCAAGTTACATACCTGAAATTCATATAATTCCTACTGATCAATAATATTTAATGAAGATTAAAAAGTTATAAAAATAAAAACTGCATCCTTTTGTTGGTAAGAATATGAATTACTGTAAGATTCTCATACACAGATGAGTCAGTAACCTAAAAAAAGGTCAATGTCCTTTCAGCTGGCGATGATATCAAACTCTTCTTTAAATCTAACACGTTTTAAAAATTTATCTGTTTCCTTCTTAGTCTAGTACTTGGTTTGATTACCTTTTTTCCCTCAATATCGATCATTTCCTTTGTTGTTCTGGTTTTGGTTTGCTAACTAAATTTCTATATTTTAAAACTTCTCATTCTTTTTAACACAGTTCATATATTTCCTTTTTAATTTTTCTTTGCAGCACTTTTTATCTCATCTCTCATTTCATACAATTTATTTTATGTATCATTTATCAACTTGAGAAATTTTTCCTCCCTCCCACCTTTTCTTCCTTCTTTTTTTCTTTATAAAATACAGAAATATTCTAGAATGTTCTTTTTTGTTATACATATTTAGCAACATTTGCTTTCAATTTGAAGTTTCGAAATAAATTTTGTATTTCTTTGTTTCTATAGATTAATTCCCGAGTTCACATCAGTCTATCTGTTACTTGCGCCTAATAAGTGTTGGTAGATGAATTTCTCCTTGTCTCACAGTGCACTTGGTTAGAGATGGCACCATCCTCTCAGATCCTGACCTGCAAATAAAGGTAAGCACACCACTGCACACATTGTAAGGGCCTAGTCTATACCAAGGTAGTTTAGCTCTGTTACAGTGATAATTTACTTTTGCTTAGCCAGTCCACATATTTTGAAATGGAAAATGTATTCCTTAGAAATATGATGCATTTTGGCCATTGAAGTATATAAAAACTTTCCCAATACACCATTCCTACAGCTCTTAGAATTAATGTCCACATTGTCCGTGAACAGTTTCTTTTGGCTTTATCCTAATAGTTCTTAACCAAAATATTCCTTCCCAGTGTTACTTAGCTACACTCCTCACCTGTCCACCCTTTCAGTGAGCTTGTGTCATAATTTAACACAGTTAGATTCAATTATCATATATCTTTTTGAATATCATGTGTGTTTGCACATGGGTGTACTGTATAGAACAGAGCTACCATTCTAAAAGCTCCTGTGTGTTTTTCCCTCCTCTACTCAGTCAGCATCTCAGAACCCACTCATTTCTGGCTATCACTGAACTGTTTTCCATCCTTTAGTTTTGCATTTTATAGACTGTCCTTTAAAAAGGAACCATGCAAGCATATAACCTTTGGGGTGTGGTTTCTTTTACTTAAAAAAAATATACATTTGAGATAAATTTATATTGTTCAGAGAATCAATCTTCCTTTTTTATTGATGAATGATATTGAATTCTTTGTATATAAAATTGGTTTACTTATGCTTCTGTTGAAAGATATCTTGGTTGCTAGCAGTTTTTGTGATTATGAATAAAGCTGCTATAAACTTTCATTACCAGAATTTTGTGTGAACATACACTTTCAATTTACTTAGAAAAATATCTAGATGTAAGATTACTGTGCTATACTATAAGTCTATGCATGATTTTATTAAAAAAGAAAAGGCATATCTAAAGCGACATATAATTTTTCATTCCAGCATTCTTAACAACACAAAATGGGAGTTCATTCTGCTCTACATTTTCATCTACGTTTGATACTGTCAAGTGCTGTGGATAATTTTAGCCTTTCTTTTTTTTTTTTTTTTTTTTTTTGAGACAGAGCCTCAAGCTGTCCCCCTGGGTAGAGTGCCATGGCATCGCAGCTCACAGCAGCCTCCAACTCCTGGGCTCAAGCGAGTCTCCTGCCTCAGCCTCCCAAGTAGCTGGGACTACAGGCGCCCGCCACAACGCCTGGCCATTTTTTTTTTTTTGGTTGCAGCCATCATTGTTGTTTGGCGGGCCCAGGCTGGGGATTTGAACCCGCCACCTTAGGTGTATGTGGCTGGCGCCTTAGCCGCTTGAGCCACAGGCGCCGAGCCAATTTTAGCCTTTCTAATAGGCGTGTGATTGTATCTCATTGTGGTTTTAATTTTTCCTTGTATCCCACAAATTTTCTTAAGCATCTTCTCATGTGTTTATTTGCCACGGTATATTCTTGATGTCTTACTTCCTCGCAGATGTTTTACCTTCTTCTATTGGGATATTTTTTCTGAATATTTTTCTGAAGTTATTTTGACCTTACAATCTTCCGGTTAACCAAAGCAGTTGAAGAAATTGAGATTGTTTTAGAAATTTTAACTGAATCATATCACTCTCATTCTTATGTCTCTCTCCCACTAAACATAAAAGGCAACATTTTTGACATGATGTACACAATTTAACTCCTACATTAGTCTTTAACCCTGATACCATGACCCACCACGTTGTATTCCAGAACATGTGCAGTTCATTTTCCAAATGTCCAGAGTTTTTCTCAAAGCAAAGATTTGGACCTGCTTATTCCTCTGAAACATCCACTATCCCTTCATATTTTTATATTTCCATTTAAATATCGCCACCTCTGGGAAGCTAATCAAAATTACACAAATAGAAGAGATTCCCATCTAATTATTCACCTATTATCCCCTATACATTTCTTTTCTTCTTCTTCTTCTCCTCCTCCTCCTTCTTCTTTTTTTCTTTTTTTTCTCGTAAGGCAGGTCTTGCTCTGTTGCCCAGGCTAGAGGTTGTTTGAGGTTGCTTGGCTCAGGGCAACTCAGACTCCGGAGCTCAAGAGATCCTTCTTCCTCAGCCTTCGTATTAGCTGAAGCCTCAGCTAATTGTGCAGTTGTGTGCCACGATACTCGGCTTCCTTATTTTTTGTATAGACAGGGTCTCAAATGCTGGTCTCCAGTAATCCTTCTGCTTTGGTCTTCTAAAGTGCTAGGATTGTGAGCATGAGCCACCAGGTTCAGACTTTCTCTACTGTCACTAGTCACACTTTGTCATTATGTACTTATTTTAAAGTGTTATGATATTTGTCCAATCAACTAGTCTCCATGATTGTGGTCAGGGAAGCCTGGAACTTATTATTATACAAATCAGCAAAAGACCAGGGAAACAAATAACATTCAATAAATAAGTAAATTATCCTAAAGGCAATGGTAAGGTGAAAGTTAGACAAATGTTGAAAAGTACTCATATTGATGGGAGTTTGAGTTTGATCTTGCTGTGTACTAACTATGTAAATATGCATGTATCTTCCACACTAGTTTGTCTCTTTGAAGTCCAAATCATTCTTCCTTAATAAGCAAAAAGCATCAAGGCAATCAGAAAGTTATCTGTAGTGTGTGGCTTCTGCTTCAAGAAGATCCACATAAGAATACGTTATCTCAGGGATTATGACCCGATTAGACAACCTAATAGCCAAAATCATTTTCTTCATGGGATTCAGTTTCTATTTTAAGTGTAGACGATGTAGGAGGGGCTCATTATATTGGTTTTCAAGGACTGATTTGTGTTAATGAGTGAAGCCCTTTAGTTGTTTCATTGTGCTTGAGCTTCTAGGCTGAAGAGTGAAAGCCTGAGGTGGTGTTGAAGTCTCAGCCTTACTATACTCTTATCTAGAGGGCTTAACACATACTGAGAGCAAATCACTATCTTTGAATATGTAAGCACTCATGGCCAAAAATATACAGCTGTAAAAATTTTTCACTCATTCTCCATAGGTTTTAATAATCATTCAGGCTGTTTGTATAATTAGCAACTTCCAGAGAACATTTTGTCATTTTACTTTAACCTCTCACCAGTGCCAAAACTCAGTAAACCTCCATGTCCCCCCACTCATAAATAGACATTACTAATGTTTCAACCAATTAAAATGAATATTCTTTTGTTAAATGGTTCCTATACAGAGAAAAGGTTTGATTCTAGTATATGCTGTAAAGGCCTGAAATAAATGTCAAAATTTGAATGGCAGGTTTGACAGTTGAGTTAACAGACTCATCTCAAAATAACACAAACCAGTTACAATAATCTGTGAACATGGCAGTGCTGTATGATGCTTTAATTGATGTTTAACCAGCTTGCAAATAAAATTTAAAAGTTTTATCGTACCACATCTGGGCTAAGTGCAAAAACAGAACCATAATGTGTAGGTAAAATCAATCAAAAAATAATAAAAGGACAGAATATAAATTACATATATTAAAACAGAAGGAACCATGTCACTGACCAAGCACTTTCCCAGCCAACCACTCTTTCCCTACGGCACCCTTTCTCTTAATAATTGGTACGTCCTACAAAGATTAGCCTCTCCGTGCTTTTCCCTACCACCTCATCACCACCTCGGTAATAGTCTTTTGTGCTTCTGCAATACTCTCTTTTATACATTCGTTGACCATATTTTGCATTATTTCACAAAGTTTGCTCTACTGACTGCTTGAGGTATACATGGTTCATAAACAAACTCAATTGTTTATTTGAAAAGTATATAAAGTTCTGCATACGTTCTCTATTTCTTTGAAATAAGTAATCCATACAACCTCAGAAATTTGCAATTCAAATCTGTAAGAAGTCTTTGGCAAGCCTCCAACTTTCTTGTTTTTGATTTTGGCTTCCTCCAGAAGCAATTAATAAGCAAGAAAGGGCCAACGAGGAGGAGAGGGCTGTAGAGAAGAGATAGATGTCTCCTGACTCCCTAGATTTCTCCAGGTGCCACACCCAGGTCAGTGGTCTTGGCAGCTCCCATGCATTTAAGTATTTGCCAGGTTACAGAAGTTTGGCCAGAAGGCCAAACTAACTGGCTGCTCCAGCCTCTAGTCTTCTCAGTACCTAAAAACAACTATATACCCTATGAAGCGAGGCTGCTGCTTTTCAACACAGCACAGCTGAACGCCTTTGCAGCTTGGTTCCATGCCTTGAAATTCTTGTTATGTCAGCACAAGGGCTGTCTCCTCTTATCTTCTTCTTCAAAATACGACCAGAAAGTTTTCATTTATATTTCCTTAACGAGTTTCTTACATATTGCCTAGTAAAACAATCTGTTTAATTTTGCCTGACCCAATGTTCTCAGACAGATCTTAGCAAAGTATTCTTTTTCCAGCTTTTAGCTGGTGTTTGATGCAAATACACTGCAAATACCCTGCAGTACACACTGACCTACATGTCCTCTTCTTATATGTGTGTTCTACATGAATTCTAGAGTAATGGATTTACAGAGCTGAGATACCATTTCTGTAATCTCGGTGGGCTAAAACTACAAGTTGCAGCTTCATACTCTTTAAAACCATATTCCCAATGAGAATAGACACTTATACACATAATATGCATACTAAAATTAAACTAAATATGGGGATAGAGCATAGTGGTGTCTTATATCAGGATCCTATTTCCATTCTCTAAGGAACTTGTAATAACCTCTAACCAGTTAACCAGTAGGTCTAAGGAGAGAGTTCCAAAAGATTTGCAGGTCTTCCTTTGTAAGCTTCGTTCAGTTTCTATTGGGATATCCCTTTTTTGCTACAGATCAACTTTTGCTGAATTACTTTCAGCATTTTATATTCTTAAATTGTTCGGTTATTTTTGAAAGTGCTAAGACTGCCTTCTCCTATACTACTTAATTTCTTTTTTCTCCTCATTGCTCCATGAATTTATTTCCCAAAATGAATTCTCGCATAAGTTTATCTATATTTAGGTAATTATATATTTATTTATTTGTACTATATGTGCTTTATATTTGTTTTAAAAATGGATTATATATCATGCATAGTCTGAAAATTTCTTACTTAAGATCATATCATCAAAATTCAATGCATGTAACTGGGCATGGTTTTAGGTAATAGGATCGTGGAATATCATGTAAAGATAAGACAGCTGAAATATTGCAAGAAAAAGATGTGACTCTATTACAGCTTTTTGTGCAGAGAAATCTATTATCTATCAAAATGATAAATTCACAAATGCTTTTTAAGAATTAAATCAGTACAGTGTACCTTTATACTACAGTATAATTTATGGTGATACAAAAACCCTAAGTTCTGTTAAATACACATTGGCTTTGGTTATGTTTGAAAAAAAATAGTGGTTAGATAGTCTTTTAAATTATATTTGCCTGTTGTCACTATCTTTCTTTCTAATTAATCCTCAACCTTACTAAAAACATGTTTTCTGACTGAAGATGGTGCTAAAGAAACATACATTTCCTCTTCAACTTTCCACTGAAATTGGTAGAAAAGCATCACATAAGAGGCAGTTAGGTATTAAACTAGACTCATTTCCAAGTCTAGGGTAGAATATTTCAGGTAGAAAGACATTACTCTGGTCTTGGTAACACTCAGTTTCTTGACCTTGGTGCTAGTTACCTACATGTGTTAATTTCAAAAACATTCAACTTCACAGTTGTTTTTGTACCAGTTTCTATGCTTGTAAATGTCAATACCATTTAAACTAACAAAAAATATACCTTCTTATAAAGCTTGATTTTCTATAGTATGTTAGTTTTAATAATGCAAAAGAATAGGCATTATCTTTCCCATCTTATAATTTTATTATAAACATACTTTTAGTTACCAACCATTTTAGAAGAAAATGGGAAATTTAAGTCTAGATGTAGGTTTTGCAACTTTGGCTCTCTTGGTAGTTTGTGCTGGATAATTTTTTGTTGGGGGGGTGCCTCTTGCACTGCAGGATGTTTAAAAGCCTCCATGGCCTCCAGGCACTAGATGCCAGTAATACTCTTCCAGTGTAGCAACTAAAATTATATCCAGACAGTGCCAAATGCCCCTTGGAGAGGAAAATTGTCATTAGTTAAAAATAACTGGTCCTGATTAACTAGATAGGACAATGAAGAAAGCTTGGTCAGAGTCTAGAAAAATGAAACCGATTCATTACCCAGATTAAAAACCCAGATGGAAACCATGCTGAAAACTAGTCAATGAAGGGAGTCGGATGAAATTCCATGATAAATGAGCAAAACTCTGGCATTTGTCATAAGATCTGTGTCCTCAGTCACAAAACCTACTTTTTAAATTAAAGAAGAAACTAAGTTGTTCTGTAGTATTTGTTTGACAAAAGAAAGATTCCTAAATTTACCATTACAAGTGCTGATTGTATATATTTCCAATGTCAAGAAATGCGTACTTTTTTATTTCAATCAATGAGTGTTATTTGTCTTTCTAAGTTCATTTACAGTTAATCATTTCTAGTCTTCTTTGCTGTTGCCAAGTATACCAGTGATTTTAAAGAACAAAGTTTTATGCCCCAAAGATATATAGGTGAAAACATTTGATTAGGTGGCTTCTTAAAGGTGAACAGTTCTGTCAGCTTGTTCTAATATTTCTAAGAAATCACTTATTATTAATCACTAATCACTTATTATTTCCATAACATTTTTAATGGAGCTACTGTACAATTTTTTGAACTAGGTGGGAATGTTAACCCCAGGTGAACCTGGGAAGTAAGGCAAGGGATACATCAGTGAGGCTATAGCCGCTGGCAGTTTGTGAAGATTTTTGTAGCTTATATGCAGTTAAAATTCTCCAAATTGTTTTGTGCTATTGTACTTTCTTTTCTTTCTTTCTTTTTTTTTTTTTTTTTTGAGACAGAGCCTCAAGCTGTCCCCCTGGGTAGAGTGCTGTGGCATTAC
>NW_003852399.1:14280514-14287266 GCF_000181295.1 Otolemur garnettii
TTTCCTTTTTCCTTTCCTTTCCTTTCCTTTCCTTTCCTTTCCTTTTTCCTTTCCTTTTTCTTTCCTTTTTCTTTTCCTTTTTCCTTTCCTTTCCTTTCCTTTCTTTTTTTGCCCTGGTAGACTGTTGCCCTAGGTAGAGTGCTATGGCATCACAGCTCACAGGACCTCCAACTCCTGGGCTTGAGTGATTCTCTTGCCTCAGCCTCCCGAGTAGCTGGGACTACAGGCACCCACCACAATGCCCAGCTGTTGTAGTTTTGGTTGTAGTTGTCATTGTTGTTTGGCAGGCCCACTGGATTCCTAGCTGCCAGCTCTGGTGTATGTGGTTAGCACCTTAGCCTCTTGAGCTATTGTACTTTAAAAATATTTAAAATATTTTCATGGGAGATTCCGTCTGTTTGTGTGAAATGCCTTCAAGAGATATCTATGCAAAGCCAGGCCCTCTATTTTTATTTTTATATTATTTTTGCAGTTTTTGGCTGAGGCTGGTTTTGAACCTACCACTTTCAGCATATGGGACCAGCGCCCTACTCCTTTGAGCCAAACCCTCTGAATGAGGCATTCACTACTACAGACAAGCAGCAGGTTTCCTGTTAGACTTACAGAATGACCACAGAGCAATACACCCACAGATCAACAGACAGGATCACATTGACGCTGCTCCTTCAGAGATGGGAGACATATTTATTACATTTTATGTGTAAAATGTCTTGAATTAAGATATGCTTTTTATTAGTCTACCTGAGAGAACATCTAATCCCTAAAATACTTGGGCCCAAAGACTGTTTAAACAATGGCACCATTAAAATAATACTATAACATATTTACTAGATATTATTATCTTTATTCTCAATCAAAGCTTTTAAAATGCTTGCAGAGTTATTTTTCACACATACAAGAAATCATCATATTGAAAACACAGTTTTGGAGTTTAAATGACACTGAGGCCTAACATATGTTCCCCATTCTCTATTTTCTTTTGCCTTACTCAATATTAATTTTATACCTACATTGGGGATGGTTTTCCCAGATATTAAAATTCTTGAGTTTTCTGAGTCTGTATTGATATATAAATGGTAAAAGAGATTACATAGAAAAATCCCAGCTGATAAAACATTTCACTCACCCCAGTGTAGCTTTACAACTCTGCATAAAAGGACTTTCTCTGTTCCAACGCTCTGAACTTATCACGTATACACACATAGGGTTTTGTGAATTCCAAGGGATTCTGAGCGATCTGGCCCATTGTGTGATTTTGGATGAGCATTCACGTGTGAAATGCCGTACATGATCAGAACACGGGGGAAATATTTCTGCCTCTCATTCAGGTGCCAAGACCAGTTCCATGTCTTGAATAAATTTTCCCTGTATAAACAGACTCTGCAAGGCAAATTCAGTCCAATCTCTGTGGTTTGTAATCTCCTTGGCTACAAGGGGAAATCTCCCCTATAAGGGCATTTTAGGGTTATATGTATTTTAAGGGGACAGACTATTGATATTTGTGAAAGTTTTCATAAGATTTGCCAGTCTTTTGTGATCACAGATACTTTGCTGTGAGAATGAGAACAGCGTCTAAGCCAAAGTCAGCCCTCGGATCGTCAAGTTTCTGAAACGTAATACTAAACTGTGTTTATTTTATGAAGATTTATGTGCAGCTGACTATGCTCCTTGCCTAGATCAAATACGTGTGTGATAATGTGAGCTGTGGTGGAGATTTGAAATTAATTATTAGTAGTTTTAGACTAGAAGCTCTGATAAAGAGTATGGTTGTTTGAGCCAGAAATGGAGAGAAGCTGATACTGATGGTTTTGTAACACGTTTCTAATGTTTCTAGGCAGCTAATATTTGATGGCATTTGATGATTTTATTTTTACCATAAAGACTTGTTTTGTAATGGTAGATATTTCCTCACTGCTATTTTGCCCTTAGTTTTCTTAAGCACTTCAAAACTCACTTGTCTTACTTATAATGGGAAGTAATAACTCTTGACATGATTATTTTGACAAAGAATGTAAGTACTAAGCAACTTTAAGGTAACTTAGTAGTTTGAAAGAAATTCTAGTTCAGTTTTGAGTTTTTTTCTTCTGTATATGGAACAGAAGACAATGGATCTACAAGAAATAGATGTTATTTATTAGACTGTGAGGACAGTGAACTATGTCCAAATACACTTTCATAACACTATCAACATAGTATATAGGGTAAATTGTTCTGGTGTGTGTTGAATTAATGGTTTGATGACAGAGTAGAGTCATATTTGGAAGAGAAAGAAAAAGCTGACACTATACTGTTACTCCAAATTATGGGCTATGGAATAGAGTATATACATGAGACTGGAATTATTGTTCCAGAACTTTCTCATCATAATAGATGCAAAATATTAACTTACTGACCAAAGTCTTAATTTCATGTACAGTGATTATATTCTTGCCTTTTAAAAAATACTAGAAACATAATTAATACATCAAATTAGATTAATTTAAGAATGAAAACATGATAAATAAGTACTAGATAAATTATTATCATAATATTACCCTAATATTAAAGAAATTCTTTTAGAGATATAATTTAGAACCTATCAGAACATCTTTTAAACACTAAAAAGCTCTATTAATAGATGCTTATAAACTCTATGCCTATGCTTTATACAGTTATGGAAAAGAATCCTCTATTCTCCCTACAAATGTGGAATGTTATATTCAACTTTGAGTTAACATATGACAAGTGCACTTTGAAAAAGTAACATTATTGAGTAATTCATAGCATTTGTTTCTATTATTTGGTGTAGCTTACTTACATACCTATTATAATAAAATGTGTTCTTTATAATAAGGCTTCAAGGTAGTTTTATATTATGACCTTCAAACATTATTTATTAAAAAAATACTATGATGTGGCATATTGTTAATAGAGTAATTTATTTCCTACATAAAATAACCACATTAGTTATATTGTGTTGTTAATTAACACAAACTGAATGCAGTTTCTACTTTTTGAAATTTCAACATACTGTAAAGATTAAGTCTTCTAAAGAATTTTAAAATTCTTCCTGTCTGGATTTTAAGAATAACACAGTATAAATCAAATACTGATTAATTTTTATAGAAGATGTTTAGCACTAGAGTTAGTATGCAAAATGTAAACCCAATTTATTTGAACTACCAAGACCAATATGAAAAAAAAGTAGCTGTAGATATAGAGGTAGATTTAATTTGCTTTAAAACTGGCTAAATGTTCCTTGGGAGGCTGCTCGTGTCAGATATTACACATACTCTTAGTTTCTTTGTGATATCCTCAAGCTTGGAAAGCTAGGGTGGGCTTCTGCTACATAACGAAAACAAAAGATAAATCTTTAGAAAGGAATGTAATATTTGTCATGGAGAATATTATTGATCAATGAAACACACAGGAAAACAAGGGAAAAAATCCCACATTTTAAAAAATAAATTCCCGAAGACTGAGATGTCAGAATGCTTTCAAAATTGATCTGAGAGAGGCAAAGACACTAAGATAAAGCATGCCCTATAGAAGAAGGAAAGAAAGATATTCAGGGCAAAGCACTTATGTAAAATACTCTGAGTATTGTAGAGATTTACTATCCATATAACTAAACACTTATCTGAGGCTTATGGTTGAGGAAAACATCATGCCAAATAGAGAGCACAAAACTAACAAATTGGCTGGGATCATATCAATACTATCCGGAAAATGAGTTTATAAGTGGGAAAATTTGTTAGTGTGATTCTGTTGTGTCAGACTGCATGAAGTCAACCTTGACTCTTCTACTTCCAGAGATTTCCCAGAGACTGGTTCCCATCTTGGGACCTTTCCTTCTCAAATTTTTAACTCTTTCAACACTGAGCAAATAATTTTTCTTTTTGTTTCCCAGAGAAAATCAAAGCTATTGCTCTTGAGTTACCACCACAAAACTATAATGTTGCTCTTCCTCCCTTTTCTCCTCATTTCTCTCTTCCTCTTCACTATCCTCTCTCTTTCTCTCTCCCCCCTCTCTTCTCTTTTTCTCTCCTCCTTGGTGCTGCTCTGCAACCTCCCTTCCCCACCAATAAAAACCTTTCTACAAAAAAACAACCTATAATGTTACTAAAATCTTACTTATCATTACTTTTATTGCTGTTATACACACAGTAATTTTGTTTATCCTATCTAAATAAAATTTCTCTACTATGATTTAGACATATCTTCTCCAAATTCATGGGGAGATTTTCATTCTATGTGCTCTCAGTTGAATCCTTTCACAAATATATGATTATATTCAAATCTCTCCAAGCTCTTAAAGTCCTCTTTGATTCCATGTCCTTTTCTTACTTATATATAATGGCTGATATTCCCATTAACAGCCAAACTTGCTAAAAACTCTTCACATTGTTTTCCTTGTTATACACACATTTCAGTAAATCCAAGCTTGGTTGTTCTTCCACTGCTTCTAAAATAGCTTTTCCTAACATTAGCACTCCTCTCTACATTACTAAATTCAAAGTGTGATTCTAAGAATTTGTCTAACTTAATTCTTAATGATATTTAGTAATCTAGTCTTCCAAGGTCTATAAAGAAGAAATTGAAAATTTTGTCTATTACTGATGGGAATAAAAGTTATATAGCCACTGTTGGAAATAGTTCTTATGGTTCCTTAATACATTAAACATGTAATTACAATATGACCCAGAAATTTTATCCTAGGTATATGCCCAATACGATTGAAACATTTTCAAATTAAAATTTTTACAGCAACAAATGTTGTCAGTCACAACACCATACACAAAAACTTAAAGGTGGAATCGACCCAAATGCCCATCAACAAATGAGTGGGTATATTAAATGTGATGTATCTTGCAATGAAATATTATTCATCTCTTAAAATAAATAAAATATAAATTAACCCTACCTAGTGAATGAACATTGCATCATTCCGAGTGAAACCAGGCAGAATAGAAATATTCATTGAGATAGAGAGCAAATTATTGGCTGTCAGAGACTTAAAGAAAAGGGGAATTGGACATTACTACTTAATAGAAATGGATTTCCTTTCATTTGATAACAATGTTCTGGAACTAGATAGTGCTGATATTTATACAACATTGTAAATGTACTAAATACTACAGAATTGTCATTTTGAAATAAAATTATCAAATTTATATATACATATATATATTACCACTTTTGTTCTTAAAGTTTATGCAGAGGTGTAAGTATTAATTCTACAGTCAGACTTGTTGGGATTTGAATCCAAAATTATTCACTTATTTCCTACAGGTCCATGATCAAGCTTTTAAATTTCTGAATTGTAAATTAGTTTACTATGCCATAAAATGATATTCAATCACCAGATATTTACTGAGTCAGAAATTGTGCTCTAAGATCAGGTAAAATAGGGGAAAAAATATACATATATATATAGATAGCATGGAAATTAGCATTTATAAGAGGGAATAGATATGAATCAAGTTTCTGCAGAAATAAAAATATAATAATTATTTATTTAAATTTTCACTATTATTTTAAAGAGATATATGCAATACAAGATTGCTATTATTATTCTTAAGCATATAATAGTCACAGTAAAATCTATTATACTCCAGGGTGAATATCTAATTGCAACCATCTTGAAAATAATAAGTGCAGTGAGTCACAGGGAGTTGACACACGGGTATTTATGACTAACTCAGTAGAAGTCTTTAGCACCTTTGAGATTTTAAATGCATACTTAAACAGGTATGAAACATTCACACATGTATATCACACGTAAAAGCACATACACACGGTATTACTGAAAATATACAGAACTTCTTTTAGTCATGTTAGAAAATAACTTAACTTTTAGGGAGTGCATACTCCCAGTGAACTCATAACTCTACTTTTCCTGTGTTTATTTTCTGTACTCAGTGTAAGGGAGTCCTGTAAAACCATAATGAACTTCTTTATGAACTTCTTAACAATCTGAAATCTATATATTCTTTCAAAATGCTATCAAACCACATGTCTTGGTGTATGCTAGGAAACCACAATTCCACGTTCAATATTTGAATTAAATCTCTAGGTGATGTCTGGCTACTTCAGATTTTAACCATGTATAATCCCTTGGTGATATGCCTTTGATTGTGGAACCACAAATTGAATCAAAATCAACCAATCTTATATTTAAACATGCTGTGATATATTCAAACACACTATTATGTAATAGATACTACATAATAACGCAAAATGTTTGAATTCTAAAGCTAGAATGATATGTTTTTGGCAAATGGCAGAGCTTCGTGAGCCAAAATATTAGGATTGCACCTTATTTGGGTTAGTACAAATATACTTTCACTGCAGGTAAAACAAGAGCACCAGAATCATTCTTATCGGTTAACTATAAAATCTGACAACTGAGAAATCATCAGTTCTCTTTTTAATTTGTGGTCTGCTGACATATGTAAGTTTTTGAACAGGCATTTGTTAAATAATCTCACTCCTTGAGTTCGGGCTTCCCAAGACTCTGTAGTAATAGCCCATAATGTGCTCACTTTAGTAGGATTTTCCTTTGCACAGATATTTAATTATTATTTAGTTTCTCCAGATTATTTTCATACAAAAAAATGCTAACAAGGTAAAAATACTTTAATAATTGTTAAACCAGCACTATTTTGCTCTTAAGATTTAAAAATTTGAAATACCCCTAGCAAGAGATAAACCCAGCTACTTACCATTATCTGATCTTTGACAAGCCAATTAAAAACATTGAGTGGGGAAAA
>NW_003852399.1:14288335-14302046 GCF_000181295.1 Otolemur garnettii
CCTATGGTCCATCTTACAGGGGTACATGTGAATCTTTCTAAATGTAGAATATAAATGTCTTAACACAATAACTAAGAAAATGCCATGAAGGCTATGTTGACCAATTTGGTGAAAATATTTCAAATTGTACAAAACCAACACACTGTACCCCATGATTGCATTAATGTACACAGCTATGATTTAATAAAAAACAAACAAAAAAGAATAGAGGACCTAGATATGAAACTTTCCTCACATTGCTTTGTGGTCTTTGACAAGGCAGATAAAAGCATATACTGTGAGAAAAATCCCTACTAAATAAATGATACTGGGGAAATTGGATAGCCATGCATTTCATATCTAACGTTCTTTTCTCCTAATAGTAGACAATTTGTTTCCTTTATTTTGTACTTTTTCCAACTGGGGGAATTAACATCCTCTCTCACTTCAAATGTCTTATGTGAGTGGAAAAATCATGCTTGTCCTGAGTACAATTAATTGATAAGAGTTTCTAAACATCTTACACCTATTAACACATTTATCTCCCTAACAATCATATTGGCTAGGCACTGTAACATTATCCCTAATCACTTCTGTGAATAATAAGGTCCAGCAGAACTAAGGGACTCTCCCAAGTCACATGATTAGTAAATGACAGAGTTGGGCTTGCACAAATATGTCTCTTTCTTGTGTTCAGTTTCTTACTGTTCAAGTAAAACTAGTCAAAGGTCTTTTGTGAATTTTTCACATTAGTGCTAGACTTGGAAAGGTCTCAGTCTAGGACTGCCAGAAGGTTATATTTTCTGCATAGCAGAGAAAGGCAGTTTGCGAAAATAAAGCCAAAGTAGAAACAGAAAGAGTGTTGAAAGAAAGACTACCAGTAGTATTGAAGATTTGTTCTGGTCCCTCCTGAATCCACTGTGGTTTGGCAGGTCAGTAAGTTTCTTTTCCGAGGCAATCAAAATATGTTTTCTAATATGCTCATCTAAAACAATGTTTGAAATATAACAAGTAGGCTTGCTGGCCCACTGAAAATGAGAAAAGAATGTTTGGAGGTAAGGGTTAGGGAGATAATAGGAGCAAGCGAACATATGTTGTAGAGCTCTGTAGATCATTGTACAAACTCTGGCATAGACTCAGAGTGAATTTGGGAGCCATTCCAGATCTTTGAGAAGACGAGTACCATGACCTGATTATTTTTTTTAAAGATTCACTCGGTGTTGAGTGTCAGAATTGAAAGAATGAAGAAAAGAAACCAGATTGTAGGTCCTTGATAAAAACCAGGTGAGAGGTGGTGTTGCATGAACAAGAGCAATTAAAGCAGAAGTAGTGAAAAGAGAAGGTGGAACCATCGAGGTTTCCTGATGGCTTACAAGTAGGATGCAAGAAAGAGAACAACCTGGAAGGATCTCAGGGATTTTAGTCTAAAGATCTAAAATTATGGGGATCAAATGAACTAGGGATTAGATTATATTAAGGGCAATACCAGGATCTCAAGAATAAATGAGCAGAAGCAATGGTCAACAGTATGAAATGCTACACATTATAATAACATCTGAAAAGGTATAATTTCAATAGTATGAAATGCTACACATTATAATGACATCTGAAAAAGTATCAGATAGATTTGGTTACTGCCGGTGACTTAGTGAGAGCTTATTCAGTGTAATAGAAGGAAATAGGTAAGACTGCAAATTCGGAAATAAGGAATGATAGTAGTATCAGAAATAGTAATGAAATTCATCTTTTCCAAGAAGACAAGCTCTGAAAAAATGGAGATAACATTGTAGTTCCAGGGGACATAGGCCTGCAGCAAATACAATATTTAAACATGATTTTACTGAAATGTAAGTTATTTATTTCATTTTTGAAATCCATTTGATTACATATGTAATGTGATAAATAGTGTAATGTACATATGTACATTCTTAGATGTGTGCAATGCTTACAGCTATAATTTAACTCTCCCGCATCACAGAATATTTTTCTTAGGATGAGTGAAATCAGGAGCAATTCTCAGTGAACACAGCTTTTTCACCTTATCAAATTATAGAGGAAGTATACTTTCTGGGGTTCCATCCAGTATGATTAAGATAATGAAATGTGATATCTGTGAGAGCATTTACTTTCTTCTACCTACAAATGTGTGTTTTCTGAAACTTTAGAACTACAAAAAGTGCTTGCAGTCAGCTGGTAACAGAACACTATTAGAAAAAATTAATACAAATTCATTGATGACACATTGTTTTGTTTTATTTATATATTGTCTTAGTTCATTTTCACTTTGGTGATTTTTTTTTTCCTAAGCGATGCAAGAACAATTTATACTAACTCTTTCCTAAAGTTTCTTAAGGTGAATGTGAAATTTTAAATCTTACTTTTAAAGTTAATACGTAACAATTTTTGCAGGTTTTTATTTCTGTGTGTGTGTGTGTGTCTGCAAGTGTGACAAAGATCAATGGTGGAACACTGCTTCATTGACCACTGATCAGTCTCAGTTTTCGGATGGGCAAATGATGGCTTAAAGTCAATTTTTTATTTCCCAAACTTCTCTGTTGCAAGAGCTTAATATGTGATAAATTTGGGGTCAATACTATGAATAAAAGTTGTCTGGTAGCAATTTCTTGGACCTTTCCTTACATGCCATTTGCTTCACATACTTTTCCTTTAAATTCATTTTTTTCCCCAGTTCTACTGCCTAAAATAGGGCAATACTATTATTATTATTATAGGTGGTTTTTTGGGTCATTGTTATATACAATTAAAACAAAGCCCATAACTTAGAAATAGGAAATAATCACTTGGAATGAGCTGCATCCCAAAGGACTGTGGGAAGCAAAGCTAAGATGCCTCCTTGAACGTCTTTTATAACAACATATATGTAAAGGATGTGCAAAATATTTTATACCCTCAAACTTCCTACTTCTAAGCTCTTGCATGAGATAGAAATAAATTTTCTATTTAAGTGACTCTTAGTGATCTTTAGGACTTATGACTGACCCTTAAATGATACATCATGATTCTCATCATGAATTTCAGAACAATGCTGTTTTGCTAAATGAAATATAGTCAATATTCAATGAAGTATATTCAATATATCTTTTTTTAAATTAGATCATAGCTGTGTACATTGATACTGTCATGGGGTACAGTGTGCTATTTTTATATGCAATTTGAAATATTCTCATCAAACTGGTTAACATAGCCTTCATGTCATTTTCTTAGCTATTGTGTTAAGACATTTATATTCTTCATTTAGAAAGATTCACATGTACCCTTAAGAGATAAACCATAGACGTGATCCCACCAATCAATATCTTATAATTACCATTCTATTTCAATAATTTTTTCCTAGCCATATTTTAATGCTTAAAAATGTCTTTAAAGTCTTATGTACAAATTTTGATAATCTGTGTTTTCCTTTTTGTTTTGTTCAAAGTATTTTAAAATTTCTCTTGAGATTTCTTCTTTGATCCATATGTTGTTTAACTGCTATGTATTTTTCAATTATCTTCTTTTTAAAAGACTTCTAGTTTAATTCCATTGTGGACCAAAAGCAGATATTATATATTTTCTATTCTTTTAAATTTGTTAAAATATGTTTTATAGCTCTGAATGTGCTCTATCTTAATGTACATGTCATGTGATCTTGAGAAGAATGGGCATTCTGTTATCATTGGATGAAGTAAGTAGCTGACCAATATTCAGTTGGCTGTCAGTGTTGCTGAGTTTATGCCTTTACTGATTTTCTGCCTGTTGCATCTATCCATTTCTTATTGAGGGAAATTGAGGTTTTCAACTATAATTGTAAATTCATTTCTTTTTCCTTAAAATTGGATTAGGTTTGGCCTCGTGTGTTTTGGCAATCCATTGTTAAACATATACATTAAGAATTATTAAATCTTCTTGATGAATTGACCTCTTTTTCACTATGTCATGTCCCTCTTTTTTCCTTTTAATTTTTCTTGCTTTGAACAGCAAGTCAGTTTTACAGAGGATGCACCTTTCCCCAGGGTAGCTTGCATCTGCTGACAGAGAGGGTTAGGGGGAGATCGGCCTGGATATTTTGTCCCAGTAAAGGATACTCTGATGTGCAGTCATCACTCCAGATAGACCCTCTTTACCCTTAGGGCTGGCTGAGGTTATGTCAGGCTTCCATCAAAGTTCTGTTTTTCTGATCAATCATGTTTTGTTTTGTTTTTTTCCTTTCCTTTAACAGACATCAATCCTTATTAAACATCTTGTCTTACTCCCTGCTTCTGGACATCTCCCCCAGTGACAGTCGAAACCAAAAGCATTTTTGATTTTTAAGGCTACACCACTCCTACCTGACTGGACACAAATATTTACATTACTGGTGATAGGTGGAGCACAGACAACCCCAGACTCAGATCATGATACAATTATTGTAATAATCACCAGTAAAGAATTTGGAGAATGTCACTAGTGGAAAAGTATGCATTAAGTGGTAAGATTTGTACAGTATTGCATAAATATGAAGAAAGGAATAATAGTAGAAATGGATCTGATTGCTACTTACCATTGCTACTCTAGGACGGTATTTCCCAACTAGGGGCAAGTCTACACTTTTCCACACCCCAAACCCAGGAAACATTTGGCAATGCCTGGAGACAACCTTGATTGTCATGAGAGGAGGAAGGATGCTACTGAGGTATATGAGATTCTACAACTCATAAGATAGCCCCCATAACAAATATTAATCTACAGTGCCAATAGGGCTACTACTGAAAAAATGGTCAGATAATGAACAGCTGAGTGTGAGTACTAGGCAGTGAAAGCTGGAGTGTCAAAGTTAGAGGCTATCTTTTGTTATACTGTAATCTTGCTTCCTATCCCTAGACTGAGTGGATATATATGGAATACATATGGAATATATATGCATAGTGGATATATATGGAATATATCCTAGTCCTGACCAAGGTCTGTGCAGCTGGGAGGAAGTCCTAGAGATGGATGCTTCCCTCAGTCTCCTAATTTGTAAGTGAGATTGACATATGGTATTTGGAATTTGAAGCAACCCCCACATTGTCTTATTTGTCTTTGGGGTAAAAAGTTGATGATGGAAAAACCCAAGTAGAAGCCTCTAAAATTAATTTCCATCCCAGAAAAAAATAGTAAATGATTGAAAACAAACAAGCCTATTTTATCCCAGGATGAGCATGGTGTAAGTTAGTGCCATCTCTAAAGATCTAATAGATGCGGTAGTGATAGTTTCTATCTAATTTTACTTAATTCAATATTCCAAATCCTGCAGAAAGTGGATATAACAAAGAAGACAACTATATTTCTGCAGGTTTCACTGAGTATTAGGTTCTATCTCAACTACTATACCAGATGCAGAATCTTTGCTAGAGCGGATTAATATGATCCCAGTTACTGGTTTAGTAAATATACTCTTTCCTGTCTCTATCAGAAAAGAGTATCAGAAATACTTCATAATCACATGGCATAAAAATATGCATACACAAACTTGTCTCACTGCTGTGTTAGCTTTCCTGTCACTGTCACAGTACAGAGCTGGTGGCCATCTGGATATATCATCCAGCATCACACTGATACAGGACATCAATGATATTATGTTGATCAGACTAAATGCGCAGCATGTCACCAGAACAAAGGATGCCATGATAAACTGCTGCAAATATTCAGAGCCTGCAGAATTCATGGAAGTTATAGGATTCCTATTGCTAAGGGGGGGGGGGCAGGGAATTTGTTTCAAGTAGGAAAGAAATTCTTATATTTTTCACTTCCTGAACTGAAAAGGGAAGTGGAAAACGGAAAATTTATAATTTTTTCAGCTTCTGGGGCCAGGCTACCTAAGGTGATGCTCTAGCTATATACTGGGTGACAAACTACATATAGGAAGGGATTTGGGAAGGTCTGCACTGTAGTTACCATCAGCGTGCTTTTGATGCTGGAGATATCGATGATGGGAAGAGATTCTGTGATGCTTGTGGCAAGTCCCAAGGCGTGATTATAACACAGTTTTAGTGCATAATTCTGGAGTTCTAGAGGAAGGTATCTTCAGCAAAGAATTATATACTTTTGAGAAATATGCTATTGGACCCCATGTCTGAGATACTGAGAACCATGTGTCTGGTACTGGTCATCATGTAGGGTTCTGTCAGACTCACCAGTTCATAAGGAGGCCAGAAATAAGTAATTGTAGAATGGCATGGTTTTTCCAGGATCACGTCCAAGCAAGATCATAGGTCATAAGCAGATTTCATGCACAGAGAAAACAGACTCTTGGGTCACACATCTAGCCTGCACCAAGTGCTCCTCCATTCGTATACATTGTACCAAGTGGGAAGGTTTTTGAAACTAACTGAAAGATAAGGAAAAACAATGAGTGAGTTTGGATGACAGATGGTTAGCTTGAAAATGGATGGTAACTGCAGGATACCCTCACTCAGGGACGATCAGGAAAGGGATTAGTGAAGAATAATCCTTCCACTCAGCAGTGCCATCCAATCTGTGTGTAAATAAGAAGTGTCCCAAGATTACATTACATATAGAATCTTGGGGAGTGACTAGTGACCTTGTGGTTAGATCAAGAACCTGAAAGAGATAGAGAGAAAAACAGAGACATTAGGAATACGAAATAGCGGGTCAAGCATACGTATGGGCATAGGAGAGTGGTAACAAAGTGTGAAGACCTCATGTAGCATATAAATGTCTGCCGGAATACACAGACCACGAACAAAACACTGAACAACTAAGTAGGAAAAATAACCACCAGCCCATTGATCATCAGACAGCCTGGACATGGACCACTCTAGGGCCAGGAAAATGGGCATGTGAGGGAAATGGCCATGAAGGCACAAATGGAGAGCGTGCCTGGATTCCTGTTTCCAAGGCTGATCTAATTACCACTGCCACCAAATAGTCAATTTGGAAGAAGCAGAGGCCAGCATAGAGTTACAAATGTGCTACAGTTCCTTGTTTGCCTATAGATTCACTATTTTTCTCTCTCCATCCTGAAGCAGTAAATAGTTAAATATTACAGGAAAATATAGTGACTTGTGGAATGTATTTGCCTTTTTTGCCTGTGCGCCCGATGGTTCTACTAAACAAGGGCATCTGAGGTGGTTGATCCATATGTGTGTGATTCTGCATAATATGCCTTATTCAAAAAACCCTCTTTACAGCAAAAGAGGAACAGAAGTTGGTCCCATTACTTATACCAGATATCACACTGCCCAGAGGTTGCTGACCTAATACAGTGTTAAAAGGGCCCACTGAACGCAGAGTTGAACCACCAGTTGAGAGGAAGTACTCAGGAATGATTGGATATCAGACTCCAGAAGCTATTTTCACTGACTGTTTCCATAACCAGAAAGAATACTTTGGTCCAGGAATCAAGGAATAAATGCAAGAATTTATTCTCTTATCCTCTTATCATAACTCCCAGTAGGTATTTTAAGCATCCCCGCATCACAATTGTGGGGTGTAAAAGAGAGTCATCAGTATTGTGCTAGAATAATGGATGCTGATCATCATAGAATGTATGTTGGGAAGCTTAAATCTGGACCCCAGGTGATCCACTTGGGTGATTCTTGCTACTTCCTTGCTGAATTATGAGTTTACATGAAGAGATACAACAAAAAGGATATGGTGGTGCCCAAGGTGTGGCATCAGGTTCCTTAGGGATTATCCTGCCAGATAAACCACTGATGATGACTTAGATGATAATTTAGGATTAAATAAATGCAGAATTTACAATGAAGGATGCTAAGGACGAGTATCAGTTACTTTCTGAAAATCAACCGCGGCAGAAGAGACAGTTTGTTTTACTGGCTTCCTTATTCTAAGTGTCGTAGAGGCAGAAGGGTCCTGGAGAAGCAGCTCCCTGAAGATCTAGGGCCGAAGTGGCTTTGAGCTGAGACAGGCATGAGTTTCAGTAAAAAAAAAGATGCTGCTCAGATCTTCCTTCAAAACCAGATTTGCTGCTCAGCTGCATCTGTTTCCTTTCCACTTTCTGGAGGTTAAGGAGTGATACAGCATTGCTGGTTGAATTTCTTTCTTCTGATGACGGAAGAAGTGGAGCGCACCTCCACAAGCTAATTGACAATTTTGACATTCTTATTTGTAAAGTCCCTCTAATTCTTTTTTACTTTTTTAAAATTGGATTTTCTACCTTCCTTCAAAATTGATTATAAGGACCTATCTTTATGTCCAGGTTATGAAAACTTCTATAATATATTTTTGGAAAATATATTTTCTTATGTTGTGGCTGTTACTCTTTTTATGGTGGTTTTTGAAGATCAGAGGATTTTAACTTTAACATGATCTAGTTGATTATTTTCTCACTATTATTAGTATATTTTGAGTAAATACTTAAGAAATACTGTGCACTCCAAGGATGTGATGATATTCTCTTAGATATTTAATAAAAGTTCTATTGTTTTACATTTTATATTTAGATCTAAAACACATCTGGAATTGATTTTCTGTGAATGATATGAAGTAGGGACTTTTTTCCTTCTTCCATGTTGATATCCAGTTGAGCCAGCACCATTTATTAGAAAGTTCATCTCCTTCCTACATCACATTGCCACAGTTATAAATAATAAATCTGAATATGTGTAAGAATCCTATTTTTCTACACTGGATACTGTGTCAATATACACTGTTTTAATACTTATAGCTTTAGTAAGTCTAGCTATCTATAGTACCTTCAAGTTCATCTTTACTCTTTTGAATACTTTGCATTTATCTATAAATTATACACTGTGATGTTTCTAATTTTCACACAGAAAACAAAGACTAATGATATTCTGATTCTACGATTGAACCTATATCTCTGTATAGCTAAGTAGATAGATCAATACATAGGTAGATGCTGGACCATTTAAACCTAGCCTATTTGTCTTAATTATTTTTAAAAAGGTACAGGTTATTCCTAGTTTTGAAAATATTCAGTCCAATTTCATCTTAGGTATCAGGGCATATGTCAGTTCTTTCTTTATCCATAGCTATCACAAGGAATTCCAAACTAAATGGATCCAAATAAAACTTGTAGGGTAATCTCTGCAACCTAAGTTTTTTCACGCTTATGTCATTTTAGTTAATGACACCTCACTCACTTATTTACAAAAATATTAACCGACTCAACCAATCTCTCTTCTTTTCTCTGAAAGTACAATCTCTTGATAATTTCATTCCTAACCTTTTGGTTATATTCATACGTATCACATGTCAGCAACATTCCGAACACAGCTTTTCTCCCAATTTGACCTTACTGATGCTGAAGATGGTGCTGATTGACACAGTCTAGCCTCTCTACCTGACATCGGAAATTAAAAACTTAGAAATTCTGTATTCGAACGCAATCTAGTAAAATAATTGAGAGTGCATAGCTAAGTTCAAAAGCAATAATAACAAATTCTCAACTATCCAAAATGAAAAATTAACTCAGAAATAATGTTGAAAGATCGCTAAAGCTGAGTGGATAACGGGATTAGGATAGTTAATAACAGCATAAGCATTTAGGGATTTTAAATTTTGGGAAGAAGAAATTGAGTCTCCAAGACTGTGTGAGGTGAAGACCTGCAACTGGGTTTCATTAATAGATAATATTCCCAAATTATTTTCTATTTATTAAATAGAAATTAAAATATCTGACCTAGGACACTACAATGAAGCCTGAAGTTATGGATATCTATGATAGAAAAACAGTCTCTCATAAATATTTTGTAATGGCAAATTCAGATCATTCATTGGCATGGGAATACAATACATATCGAAGACATTAATATGACAATAGATATAGGACCCTTGAAACCCATTAAACTCTCGGAAAAGGTAAACACAAAATAGCTCTGTTGAGAAGTATTTATGGCACATACACATGGAACTTCATAATCTGCAGCCTATAACTCTAGACAGCACATACTTATGCATTCTGGACACGCTTATGATAAGAAAAAAATGATTAGATAGTGTGAGAAAATGGAACAACATTGAGAAATTCATAATATTAAAAAATAAGTTATATGCCAGATCTGTAAATAACAATCTAACATCTTATTTAGATGTGTTATATATAAGATGTTAAAAATTGATGAGGGGATAGAAAGAATGAGAAAGGAAAGAACTGAATGCACAACAGATGGTCAGTTATGTAACACAGAGATAAAAGTCATAGAATAAAAAGCAGAATTACTGCAATAACTGCAGTCGATGGGTAGGTTAAGGAGTAGACTAGAAAGACATTTTGTTGATTATAAAATACACCTGAAGAAGCTGTCCAGAAATAAATTAAAAAAATAAAGGGATAGAAAATACAAAATAAAATGTATAGGTTATAGAAACATATAAGAGAATGACTAGAGGAAGATAATATTCCAAATGATGAAGTTTGAATGTTTTTCAGAATTGAAGAAATATATGGGTTCAAATTTTGAAGGATAAGATAAATTTTAAAAATCTATAGGTGGACAACTTTACAAGTAATATCACAGAAGAAAAAGTGCAGAAAAAGTGATTATTGAGTAACAAATAGATTTACAGCTAACTTCTCGTTGCAACCACACAGATGACAAAGGGATAGTATCTCAGTGCTCAGGAGAGTGACTATGAATCTAAACAAGGAGTATGAAGTGATAATTGGTAAGTGCTTCTAGAGTTAGAGCAAAATGATGGGATTACCAGTTACACACAACCAAAAGATTACATTACTCACAAAAAACCTGCAACTGAATCAAGTATGTAGAAAAAACAAAACTTGACAGAAAATACACAAAATATATCAGTACTCAGTATAAAAAATACAACAATGAATTCAGAAGAAAGGATAAAACAAAGCAATGTCAGTATATATATATATATACATATATACAGGCACAGTGTATATACAAACGAAGACATAACATACATCCAGATATTTTACAATTACAAAATATTACTAAGTGTTGCTAGTGAGTCATATGAAATAAATCTATAAAGATATTGGTTAAAAGAGCAATCAATGTAACTTGCCTCTGTGTACACTCAGTGAATCCCCAACAATAAAAAAAGAAAAGATATTGGTTATAGATTATATATGTACATCAATAAAACTATTTCTCCTGGAGAGGGACAGAGGGTTAGGAATGTGTTTAGGAAAGAGAAGAAATGAAATTGAATTATATCTGCTCTGATTTATAAAAAGCAATGTGAAGGGGAGCAAAGGCAATAAAATTAAAAGGAAGCCTAAAACCACAGTCCACATTATATGTTAAAAAGCTCACGACTTAAAATCAACCTAACACAGGAGAATGAAACCTTTTTTTAAACAGAAAAGCAGTTAATGTGTTTAAATATTTGAAATGGTTCACTGTGCCTCCACAAGAGCCCCCAGTCCTTAGTTTAGGTTAAAATCACCTTTGTGAACTCGGGTCTGCCTATTTCTGCAGCTAGACTTGCTATAACTATAGACAGTTGTCTTTCTTGAAATGTGCATATGTGGAACTTCTTTCAAGTTCCTAAGAACTTGTTTTATTGACCTTAACACATGGTGGGTTTTGTTTGCTTCGCAACTTCAGCATGGTAGTTCTTAAATATTCTTCAAAGTTTTAGCTGTTTCTTTCTCTCAAAATCCTTCCTTGACCTTTCAATCACTTTTCAAGCTACCCAGATCTCCCAAATGCTGTAGTTTTACGTTTTGTTCTGATACTAATTTACTGTTCTTCTGACTAGTTCTAATACTGTCTAGAGGAAGAGCTTGCGCCTCTCATAGTCAGCATTCATTCAAGTGGCTCACACAGCAAATAAAATATAATAGATACTCAAGTTTTATTGTGATTAAATGAACACAGAAATAAATCACATAATCTTTGAAAGTTAGCTTCAAAGATACTTCAGGATTAAATTTTATAATTTTATAAAATCCATGTATTAATTTCTGATTTTATAAATTATTTTTTATTTATGAAAATATACAAGTCTTAAAGTATTACTGAAGATTTGTTTTAATTCTGAGGTCAACAATTTTTAATAAGGAGATTCATAGATTTGGAAATAAGTCTAGACTCTGAGGATCCAGTTTATTTCTTCACATTAAATTCCTTTACATTTGATTAAAAAAAATTAATTGTGAGAGTCTAGGGATTGAGTTTAGTTTATGTGAATGAAGAGAAATCGTTTTTTAAGAGTTTCACATCATGAAGGAGTGGACAGAGAAACTTTAGGTGGATTGATGTAGTTTAACCCAGAACTTTGGAGGTTCCAGACAGGGGACTTAGTGTGTCCTCATACTTCCTGTTCAGTTGAGGGGTTTGAGAGGGTTCAGAAAGTAGTGGAGAAATTTATATTACATTTCCACATCAAGCTCTTCACCACTGCTGCTTCAAAACATTCTACTGTCTTAAAATGGCCTGACTCCTTCTGTTTTGGAATATGAGCTCAAAGACATTTTACTGTTAAGTATAGTTTCTTCCCACTTGAATACTTTCTATTTTTATCTTCTCTTTAGAAGTTACCTCACGCTCACAATTCATTCTTGATTCTTCCACTTGTTTCATACCTCACATCAAACCTTTCAGCAACTCCTGTGAGCTTCAGAATGAAAATGTCTTCAGAATCCCACCACTCTGACCATCCCCTGGCTACCATCTGGTTCTAAGCCACAGTCTCCAGTCTGCATTATTGTAACAGACTCCAAACTGGCCTTCCAGCTTCTCCTGGTTTCCTTACAATCTCTTCTCAACACACCAGATGAGGTAATTGTTCCCATGTAGCTAGTATGTTCAAATCTCTTAAACACCTACTCATTTTGCTCAGAGGGAATGCCAAAAATCTTAAATTGGGTGACAGTCCCCTCCAGGAACTAAGCCCTCCTTACCTGCTCTGCTCCTCTACCCTGTTCTTCCCTACTAAGCTTTCTCTCTGCTCTTGCTCTGATACCTTAGCTATAGTCCCACTTTGGAAACTTTGCACTGGCCATTTCCTCTGCCTGGAATTCTTTCCTGTCAGATATTCACATATCTATCGATATTCTCATATAGCTAACCTTTGTCTTCATTCAGTTCTTGATTCAACTATCTTCTCATTAAAGACTTTCCTGGCTACCTTATTTAATGTGGGCTCACCATCCCCTACATTACTCTCTGTAATATAATATTTCTTACCTTATCTTCTCTGGCTTTTCTCCTGCCTCCCTCCCTCCCTTTTGTCTTCCGTCCTTTTATCCCATTCCTCCCTCTGTTTACTGTTGCCCTTCCTCTGTGCCTTCCTCCTTCTTTTTCTCTCCCATCTTTCTCTCTCTCTCTTTTTTTAATCATCCAGTTGATCAAATGATTGCTTTGAATAATTAAATGATTATTTTTGCCAACTAGAATGTAAATCCCCAAGAGCAAGGCATTTTGGTTGCTGTGATTGGTGCTATACTCTAAAAATCTAGCCAGAACTATGACTATAGGCAAATAATAAATAAATTTTGATTAAAGAAATGAGTTATTTTGGCTTGGCGCCTGTAGCACCCTGGTTACAGCGCCAGCCACATGCAATGAGGTTGACAGGTTCCAACCTGGATCTGGCTGCTAAACAACAATGACAATCGCAACAACAACAAAAAGAATAGGGTGTTGCGGTGGGTGCCTGTAGTCCCAACTACTTGGGAGGCTCAGGCAAGAGAATCGCTTAAGCCCAAGAGTTTGAAGTTGCTGTGAACCCAGGGCACTCTACAGAGGGCAACATAGTGAGACTCTGTCTCAAAAAAAAAAAAAAA
>NW_003852399.1:14302066-14385285 GCF_000181295.1 Otolemur garnettii
AAAGAAATGAATTATTTCCTTTTCCTTTCTCTATTGGAGAGTCAATAATGCTTTTCCAAAGCTAATCATTTTGACTGTACTTAGATGCTTTGTAATATATGCCCCTTAATTACCACTGTACCCTTTTCTTTGATTTTTACTATTACCTGTTTGATGAACATATCCGGATTTCCAGGGCCCCAGAATAGCCTGAAGTGCTCCATCTCATTAGCATAAGGATACATTTTCAGCTACAGTAATTTACACACAGCACTCTTTTACCTGGACGCTTTCCATTCACACTTTATTCTTTGCTATCTTGCTTCTGTTTCTTAACACTCTTGAAATTGCCTGAATGACTGTCATTTTGGGCCTATTATTATCATCAACCCAAAGATTTGTTTTCAGTACTTAGATTGCTTGCTCTTGACAACATTTTGAGGCAGAAATCATTCTGTTCTTTGGGAAATTTCTCTTATGATTAGTGAAGTAGATAAGAATTAAATGAATCATATGCAATCATATTCACTCTAACTTCCAACTCTTTAGTTTCAAAATGCAAAGAGTTCTTGGAGCCTTTTCCTGACTATAAAATATATCTGCAGCTATCAAGAGAAAAGAGACCTGTTTTTAACAACCTTCGTTTAACACAAATATAACTTATGTTCATTATGCAATTGTCTATTTAATACATATTTATTGACTATGTAATGTGAATATGAAAATAAATTTACAAAGTTTGAGAAAAGGAAAGCAATCTTCCTTTTGTTAAATTAGTGTCTTATGTATTACAGTCATTTTATATAATATCAAGTATAATGTAATGCAAGTGAAATAATAATTTATAAATTCATGATACACATGGGGAAAAAACAGAAAATAGATTTTACAGAATCTAGAAAAAAATTGTTGCAAGAAAAGTAAAAGGTCCATAATAGGTTGAAAACTTGATTGACAAAATAATGCTTATGGAAAATTTATAGTTCATAGAGTTTTGATGTCATGTGAATCTTAAAAGCTTTTCATATATTCATACTACAATCCTTCTAAGGAAGCTAAACCTCAGAAAGTTTATGGGATTCATAGAAAAAATATTCAGCTTATGAATTTTATTTCCTTTAATCCATAGCACCTTTTTTTCTCCAATACTGTTGAATGTGTTTATGGAAGTTTGACCTTCCCAGGTCTCCAGTTTCTATATGGAGGGATTTCCAATAATATATTGGCTCTTAAAAATCAATCCAGAGACACCTGGAGATACTTGAGACCCTTTCACTGTGTCTATAATATCAAAATTATTTTTCTTAAATATTGTTATTTTCCTTTTTCTAAACTCTCATTCTCTCGAAGAAATAGAGATTTCCAGACACTGTCTGACATGTGTTATTGCCACAGATTGAATATAAAAATCTCACTGTCTTCTATGAAACAAGTAAATCTCATTAAGGAGATTGGGGAAAATAGAAAACGATATTTTTATTTACTCCTAACTTGTTTTTTGTAAAACTTAAGTATTTTTCTAAAACCATATTCTTTATTATAACAAGCTATTATGTTTCTTATTCTTAATGAATTAATAAATACATATTTTAAATATTTATTGGATTTCAACTTCCTATATTGTGTCAATGAATTCATCTACACAAATAAAAGCTCTTTGGGGTAAGTGATAATTTTATCCATATAAAGGAGCCGTGAGAACAAATGTTTGAGTGCTGCCCTAAGCAAATGTGAGTAGCGCTTCCTCTCCTCGACCCTCCCTTTCCCGTGGAAGGACAGTTGGCCATTATATCAGTGGTTTCCATCCATTGTACCAGATTTTGACTGCCACTTGTCATCATTCATGCCTGATTTCTTAATTGGTTGAGTTTGAGAAAAGGGGGAGAAGGAGGTTTTCTACTGTCCACTCATGAAATATATTATGTGATTAAAGACCAGAAAAATATGATGCCATCTTTCTAGCCAGCAAATATTGGAAGAAACACTCTCTTCAGGTGATAGTTTCCTTTATTCATAAAACAAACGTGGTGGTGGATTAGGCCTTTTTATGAATATTCTCACCCATTATTTTAAATAAAACCTATTTGTATGACAATTACATTAAACCAAAACATGATACTTCCTGTCCTGCAGTATCTCAAGTCCTATTTCCTATGAGTATACTTGGAAGATGAACATTAAGTTACCCTCAGCAACTGTATCTCTCTATATAAACTCTCAAACAACCAAGAATTTTCAGTTTGAAAAATAGTTTCTTGTATTAATAAAAGTTAATAGGTGCTTTGTTTCAAATTAGTGATTTATTTGAGAAAATTATTTGCTTAATGAAGGGCACAATCACAGTGATTTCTTTGATTTGATTACCTTTGATTAACATAACACTTGAGATTTGAAGAAAATCACTAGTGAGTTGGCATAAGAGTTTCCTACACGATGCAGCTTTGATATGCTGGGCAAAATTTGTTGAAAGTTATGAAAAATTAATCTCAGATTCTGAAACATATTTTCCTAGGTTTCCTTAAAGTTTTGAAAAATATTCCTGGGGAATTATTTGAAAGCAAAATTCTAAAACTTGTCTGGCTAGATTGGAAAATTAGTAAAGAAAAAAATATAAATATATGTAATACATATAGTATATAAATATATAGCATATATGTGATAATTTGAGGACTAATATAGATATATTATGTGAATGATTGTATACTTTAAGAATGGGGATAAACTGTTTTGGACTTTATCTCATGTACATATTTTTGAACTAGGAAAATGTTACATTAATTGTTTATTGAGTAGTTACGTTAGTGTTCTAAATACAAAATGAAAATTTGCAATATGAAAATTTAAAATAACTATGTTTCGTTATTAATACAACTTTTATTGAATTCATTGTATGTGCTGGATAGTGTGGTAGGTAACTAGAAGTCCAAAAAGTGTAAAATGATTTATTTCTTATAGAGATGAAAATTAGTGGGAAGCAGGTGATTTTAGAAGCATAAATGATATTAATGTTTTTAATTAAATAGAAAGCCTTATAGATAACATACTAAGAAAACACAAGTGACAATATAAATGATTTATTTCAAAGGCACCAGAGAGGGGGTAAGAACATGTTGTATTTAAGACAGTCTTTTTAGAATATGAGTTCTCCAATTAGAGAAAGAAATGGAAGGTTTAATGAAGACTGTACAGCTTTAGAAAGAATATGAAAGATTAAAATACTATGTCTGTCAAATTAGATAATATAGAATTAAATATGTCCAAATAGAAGAGACATGCAGAGGACATCAGCGGGGTACCACGGTGAGCAACACCGTTGTTGCTTGCCATATCTCCTTGGGTTGTATCTTTTGGTGGATTCTGACATAGTTTCAGCTGTCTGAGAGCTCTCTCTGGTGGCTGAGGCCTGCTCTGGAAGTAGAGTACTGAAGAAAGAATGGCCAGTGTTTTTCTAAATGAGGGTAGCAGGTGTATTAATACGCCAACTCCCTCACACTTTGGTTGGATAACTCTAAGGTCCATGTTCTGCAATGAGTTCTTGAATTCTCCAGCAAAATAAGGCTCCAGTTGCAGCCTGATAGTGGGTTTAATCAGCCAGTCTTCATTGGCTGACTTCTTTTCCCTTCCTCACTTTCCACTTGTCTGTTGTAGCCTGGGATTCTACCCAAATAAATGAAACTCACACACCTGACTGTGACAGACACCACTGCTGATGGAATGCAAACTAAGGCCCATGAATTTAATTGATATGTAATATTAGTTAAGAACCACTGAATCTTTTCATATCCTGTAGGATGATTTTATACTATTATCCAGCTTTCTCCTTTTTCAAGCTTGTCAGATGAGAGTATGACAAGTAATACTAATATACGATTCAGTGTAATGTGGAAACTGAACATTTTAGTACTATAGTCTAAAAATTTGATCTTCATTTTAAACCTTCCTCTTTAGTTAAAAGAGGCCACAGAGCTGGCTGCTTAATAGCAAATAACAGGGAGTAAAGTCAGTTTGAAAGTTTGTGTTCTATTTTATGTCATTTTCTAACTGCGTAATCTTGAATAAGTATTAACATCCTATTTTTAGCATGAAAACATAGGAAAATTATGAAAGTAAGATGAGCTATTCAACCCTTCACAGAGCTTCTAATATGTTCCTGATACTCATTAATTGTGACTATTGCTATTATAGTTTTCATTTTAGGATTAAGGTACTCAATATGCAGCAAAAAGTAAGTTGAGATTTTAGGTTTAAAATGAAAGAATGTATTTATTGTATAATGTATTATTGATAGGCTATTTTATCCCGTAGCCTATTTAGAATAATACTAATATTATAATTCAGTAAATTTTAATATGCATGTACCAGAGTCCGTTTAGTGACGTTCAAATATTTTCTCATTTATGACTTAACCTCATAAAAGAACTGAGGATATTCTGGTCAGCCAGTGGTGAAACTAGGGTAACCTTCAATTCGTCCTGGCTTGTCTGGTCCTAGGGAGTTTCCTATGACATGGAATGTTCAGGGCTAAAACCAGGAGCATCCAGAGCAAACTAGGATAATTGTTCACTCCCAAACAGAATATCAGCGGAGATAATTAACTTGTTCATTATCATGTCTCTTGTACATGGTAGTTTGGGTTTGAACCTCACTTATATTATTAAAGAAAAAACATATTTCCTTGCCTCTTATAATAGATTCATCTGCTTCATCTCTAATCTCTGAAGAAAAGTTCTCATGTTCTGTTGGCATAAACCTCAGGAGCAAGCTAAAGATACCTTAAATAAGCAGTCCCCAAACTTTTGGGCACCATGGACCAGTTTCATGAAAGAAAATTTTACCCTGGAGAGTCTGGGGAGGGTGGTTTTGGGAAGATTCAAGTGCTTTATTACTGTGCACTTCAATTTATTGTTATTACATTGTAATATGAAATGAAATAATTATATAATATACCATAATGAAGAATCAGTGAAAACCTTGAGCTTATTTTCTTGGAACTGGCTGGTCTGATTCTATCTTAAAACCTGTAACCAGATACAACTATGCCATTGAAGTAGGGCAGCTCCCCTGCCGCAATAACACCTGCCCCCACTTGCAGCTTACCACTCACTGGTAAGTCTTCAATATGAGTCTGCAAGCAATTGATATATTAAGGTCTCTGTGTAGTCAATCCTCTTTGCTAATGATAATCTGTATTTGCAGCCTCTCCCCAGCACCAACATCACTACTTCAGCTCCACCTCGGATCACCAGGCATTAGATTCTCATAAGGAGTGGACAACTCAGATCCCTCGTGTGTGCAGTTTACAGTAGGGTTTGCCCTCGTATGAGAATCTAATGCTGCTGCTGCTGTGGCAGGAGGTGGCACTCAGGTGGTGATGTGAGTGATGGGGAGAGGCTGTAAATACAGATGAAGCTTTACTCACAGGCTGCATGTGCAGCCCAGCTGGGAACAGCCCTACTGGAAGTTGGGGCCACAGCCTTAGAGCTGTGTTCTCATGATGGGTTGTACTAACTCTCCTGTAGAGAGCAGTTGTGGATATATAAGAGGATTTTTGCTGCTACAATTGGAATTAGTTGCATCATCTCTCAAAATGAAAAATTCTTCCAGTTTTAACATGACTTTTGAATGTCATATTCGTCTTTCATGAAATTGCCCATTGACTCCCATTCAAATATAAGCCGCAACTGTAATAGGTTTGAACAAATTACTGTTACATAAACAAGAGACATGAGGAACTAAAAGAATAGTCAGTACAATTTTATTATTAATACCCTATATATCTGAAAATTGTAATGAGGATTGAAAAGATACATTGTGAACAGTACATGGTAAAAGGTTTATTCACTTGGCAGTGCCTCTTTATTTCAGTCTTCTGGTCATGTCCTCAGAGGGTTTCACGTTCTATCTCATTTTACTTTCCAGTTCATTTAATATAATGCTCCCCTAATTAAAATACAATATTTTTGGATTTTATTTTTAATTTATAGAATCTGAATGTATATCTTGTCAGATCGTGATAGGTGAAGACAGGAGATTTGTTTTCTTTCTTTCCCTTTTTTTTTTTTTTCAATTTTGGCTGGGGCCAGGCTTGAACTCCCCACCCCTCATATATGGGGCCTGCGCCCTACTCTTTGAGCCACAGGCACTGCCCCAGAACATTTGTTTTCTATAGCATTTGCAGGCTATGCCATAACAGACAGAATTATGTGAACACTATCCTTACCAATGAGGACACTATATATTTTCTCCTCTTCAAAACTCCTTAACTTTCTCTATCATTTTATTTCTAATTCATTTAAAACTATTCTTTCTCCTACCATATACAAGAAAGTATGACCCTTTGTTAACTTATTGAAATAATGACCCTTTGTTAACTTAGTGAAATAACACTTCTTATTCCAGTATCAACATTTTTTAACTGAAATTGTTCTAATATTACTTCTCATAAAGCATATGTATGTACCCACATGAGGCCCCATCATTTTGTCTTCCAATATGGTATCTGAGTATTTACATACTAAAGTTCATATTTAATTGTAACTCATGTGCTATTTTCTCTCTATTGTATGACAGGGGGTATTATAACCATTTTAAAAATTACATGTACAGGCAGTCTATATTATTTGTTAATTTAATTTTAGAAGGGTAGAGTTGGCATTACAGGGTATTAGCTTTTTAAAAGAGGTATCTATTTAAGCAGGATCAAGAACACTGACATAGACGTCCCATGAGTTTGTCCTCAGCATAGGAAACTAATGTGTTTCCTTACAAATAACTATGATAGCTCCAGAGAAGCAGATTCATGTAATATATCATGTAATATACCTGCCTTTCTTTCCCCAAGAATGACTGAGTTTTTCAGTTAAAAAATTTACCTTTAAACAGGAAAATATATTCTTGAGCAGGAATTACTAAAACTGAAGTTATAGTGAACGAAGAGACAAAACAAAATGACATGACAAAACACTCTTGGAGCCAACTGGCAAGGTTTGTGTGAAAGGAAATGTGATAAGCGATGGCTACGAAGGTTCCCGGAGTCTTGTTAACAGAGAAAAGGAGAACAAGAGAAATAGGAGAACAAAGAACCGGGAACCTGGGGATGAAGTCTGGGAGGAATAGTAGAAATAATGAGGCATTCATGCTTGTAAAATAATACAATGGAAAAGATTAAGAAGCAAGAAAAGACTAAAATTTGGAATCCACATTTTGAAACACCTCAGTTGTAATTAATGGAGTGCTCACTGAAACCGACTTTGCTTGGTGATAGGGAAGGTTGCAATCTGGGAATATAATGAAGACCATTTGCCCAATAATATGCTTGTGAAATGTTGGTTTTTGGTATTTATCCAATGCCGAAAATTTTTCCCTCCCACTATGATTTAGCTAAGTTCCTGGAAATATGAATAAGAATCAACTAAGAAATCTTTCAAGGTCTTTTCTAGCATGAAAAATTAATAATACCTAATGAGTACTTATTTTGTGCTAGACATACTGGCCAGAGATTTTACATGTTACGGGCTTTACTCCTTTCAATGACCTCATGTTAAATATTTTACACACTTGATAGATGACAAAGTTGAGCTTAACCAAGTAATTTAACCAATGTCAGAGATATTATTTGTGATCAAGGTGAAATTTTAAAAACTGGCATAGCCTTATTTATTTAAGTATTCATTTCCTTTGTAAGTTTCACATATTTGTGCTCAAAATAGGCTGTGCCAAAAATAGATTTAAGTGCTATGGTACATTTTTCAGGCCTTCAGCAAAATTTAGCATGCTATTTCTCGGTTAGTTCCCGTGGCTGTAAAATTGGACCAAAAGAGCCTCAAAAAAAAATCTCAATTCTGTTTCTTCACTGCCTCTTCTTCTGCTTTACTACTTTTGTGAAATACAGATTAATACAGATTAATTAATACAGATTAATTAACTTGGTCTTCTATCATTAATTACATGACCATCTAACCCAGTTGGCTTTCAAGGTCATACAATTAAGTTCATGAACTCATCCTAGAAATAGTGTTATGTACCACATTGCTGACTGCTATTACTCTGGTCACCAGATGGCCAATGGTGTACTTCAAAGATGACTACAGTGATATTCAGCAATGAGGTAGTAGCACTTTTTCTGGGATGAATTCATGACCTTAATTGTCCTAACTCAAATATTGTTGCTGTCCTTCTTTCCATCTGGTATTTTTCTCTTTTTATAATTTTCTTTTTAACTTTTACAAATATGTAATAGCTGTACTTATGTATAGGGTACGGTATGTATGAAATACAGATACAAACATACAGTGTGTATTAATCAAATTTGTGTAATTAAGGTCTCTGTCATGTCAAACTGTTTCTTTTCCTTGTGTTAGAATCATTCCACTTTACTCTTGTAGCTATTTTGAAATATACAGTAAAGTAGTGTTAACTATAATTGCCCTATTGTGCTGTCCAACACTAAATCTTGCTCCTAATTATATTTTTGTACATTTTATCTCTTAATAAACTAGTTTATTCACTAATTATTTACAAGTTCCATCTTATCTTCCAGGTTTTTTGGTGGGGGTAGGGGGGATCATGTAATATTTGAATCATTCTCTTAAATTACCTCGAGTATGGATGAAAACAGCCATTGAATTATTATCCATGTATTATAGTACCATACTTGTATTATAGAGCTGTTACACTGACGCTCTGTCTGGACTTTCACCTTCACATAATTATTCTACCTCCACTCGCGCACCCACCTCTCTGTCATAAGCATGAAGACTATCACAAATCTGGCTACACATCTTCATTGTTGCATTTTTTTCTTTTTTAGTGTTTATCAGATGAAGTTAAAATTATCTCCAATGGCATAATTTGTACATGCTGACTTCATATCTAGCTCCTCTCCATTGACTGCCTTGAACAAATCCTGGGTAACAAGTGCTTAAATGTTTATTTTTTTCTAAATGTGCCATGTCTTTAATTATATTCCTGTTTTATGTTACTTTATCCCCTATCCCCCAATATTCTGCCCTAACCTCCCACACAAACGCTCCCTCTTGAGCAAATTGGCTGATACCCTTTCCTGAGTTTCCTCATTCTTTTTATACTGCAGCCTTTGATACATTGCATAGACCTCTTGTTTTTACACACGTTATATATCATTCCCCTTCCCTGTGTCTGTACCTCCATTGACTATTTCTTTTGCATATTTGTTTACCTATTGTCAGCAGATCATCTGGCACAACATAGAATTGAATGAAATGAATAGAGAACATCAAGTTTGGTCAGTTTTGATACAGAATGGATTTAGGTGTGTTTTTTTCCTCAGTAGTTTCAGCAGTGTACAGGTTTATATATGTACAGGCATTCTGATGACCAATAAAAGTCAAATTATTTGATTATCTAAGAAAATTGTCTTTGTTTTACCTAAAATTTCAACTAGGTAAGTTTCTAAGTGCATTCTCCCAGTGTTCTAAGAAGCTAAGCCAAGATCAGGGATGAGATGCAATGTAGTGTGACCAATCATCTTAGTTGTCTCAGGATTAAAGATTTTCCTTGAATGTATGCCTTTCAAAACTAAGAATGATAATAAACCCTCAAACAAATCAGTGCAGTAGGTCATCTGGGGAGGTATATAACAATTAACAAGTGAGTACTCTTAAGAGAAAGCAATGGGGTGGGGGGAGGAGTTATGTTAGGCAAATATGCTCAACTGGTGAATAAAGGACAACTTTCTGTGAGACACTGGCAGCCAACATTCAGAAGTGGTCAGGGATGGATGCTTTCTCCACCACTACCTTCAGCTGGAACACTCTACATGGGAATATTTTTATGGGTCTGCAGGGGGTGACCAATACTGTCCACTCTAAGCAATTACTTAAATAAAGCCAGCACTTTACTATTTTACTTTAGGATATGACATCAATGCATTAGACCTATTCTTTTAAAAATTGTCATCTAGAAAGATTAATATTGAAACCAGTAAATGTCCTTTGGCAAAAAGACTGTTTAAGTTCTAGAAATACCCACATCTCCTCAATATGTCTGTATAAAGCCTTTCTGTTTATGGAAGAATTAAAGCCTGTTCATCCTTCATAATGAAACAACTGACACACACTGCAGGGATGAAGATCTGATAGAATAAAAGACCAAGTTTATTCATTCTGTTTTTACCTTTAGCTGATGAATTTGGATTCTCTCCAGTCTTTTGGAGTACATGGTTAGTTAAATTGGGTTTTAAAGAAAGTTAACTATGTCTTTGGATGATAGTATATTGCATTATAACTCTCACTGTTACAAGTGTAAAGGGGGATGGATATTCAATGTTACAAATTTGATGAAATAATGATTCAGCCTTAGAACGACTATAAAAAATTTCCATCTGTTTTATAAAATAAATACCATTTTTGTTATTTGTGTCATGTTAAAGATGGGGCAATTCTTGCTGAATTTAGAGAGAAATAGTAGAAAGGAATTAGAAAGTTCAGAGATTCTAAAGCCAAGTGGAAATGTATATGAAACCCATAGCCAAGGTAAAAATAGAGTAATAAGGGGTAAATCAGTAGTAAGTATGGAGTCACCAAATATGGAAACCTAAGAGAAAAAAAAATGACCTAGGCAAAAACAAGTATCACCAAGATATCAAAATTCACAAGTAACTATACATACAGTTCTTTCTTATGAAGTGATTATCTATTCAATTATTCTCATCTGTTTGAAAGACAGAATTTTGTGTCTTTTTGTTAAGTACTTTACAATTTATCCTTTTAATTTAACTCACAATCTACCTTCCTGGCTTCAATTGTCTCCTGTATCCTATAGTCCAATCACCTTGAATCATTCAATATTTTTTAAATGTACCAAGCACTTTACTTCTCTTTGTCTCTACTCATGCTGTTTTCATGGCCTGGAAATGTTTCTCCTATTGCTCTTAAAGAAAATATTTATCCCTTTTCCAAAATTAAGTTCAAAAGTCACTATTTCTATAAGAAGTATCAAATTAACCCATGTCTCATCTGCATGTTTATAACATCTTACTAAAAGCTATTATCACACATCTCGTCTCATTAGTTTATCTGTTACCTCTTTAGGGAAGATACTTCGGTTTATTCAACGTAATTCCACAGGTGATTCTTGAATGTAATGCCCACCCTGTGAATTCAAGTATATCAAGGAATTGCTCAACAATAATTGCATAATCTGTACTTGCCTCTGAAGCCTTCCCAATTTGGGGGAAGCCAAAAATTGTATCAAATATAACTAATATTAAAAAGCCAGCTCAGTGACCATAGCTCAGTGGGTAGGGCACTGGACACATACACTGAGGCTGGCAGATTCGAACCTGGCCCTGGCCTGCTAAACAACAATGACAACTGCAATGAAAAATTAGACGGGCATTGTGGTGGGTGCCCGTAGTCCCAGCTACTTGGGAGGCTGAGGCAAGAGAATTGCTAAACCTCATGTGTTTGTGGTTGCTGTGAGCTGTGATGCCACAGCAGCCTACTGAGGGTGACATAGAGAGACTGTCTCAAAAAAATTAAAAAAATACCAATGCTTCATCTTGAAATTTCAAATTCAAGGAATATATCCAGAGGTGGTGCTGGCTAGGACCACTCAGGTCATTTTTCCCCCTAGGTTCTTTCTAGATAGGTTGTTACAGTATTCTTTGGAATACCCTCCATTGCTAGGTCAAGAGTCAGATAGATCTAGAAAAGAGTACCCACAGGAAGTATGGGTACCAGAAATGGCCAAGGAAACAGCTGCAATGGCAAATAGTCATGAAACAAATGTAGTGATAGCAAACAACAATCTTAGTGGTGAAAATTATTTTTTAATTAATTCATTGCATATTTATTGAGTATATACTATATGCATATGTATATATGTGTACATGTATATATATATATATATATAAAACAATGTTCAAGGAAATAGAATTACTGTAGTGAACAACAATAAAAGTCAAAGATATTGAAATTATGTTTTATTGGAGATGGGGGCAAATACTGGGCAAATAAATATATAAAGATATAAATATCAGGAAGTGACATGTGTTATGAGCCTCAAACAAAGAGAGTGCTTAGACAAGGGTTAAAGGATGGGTATTAATATTGAGTGACCAAAGATAGTGTCACTGATAGGTGGCTTTTGAGAAAAGACCTAGATGAAACAAAGGAGCAAACCACTGGAAGTCTGGAGAAAAAACAAACAAACAAACAAACAAAAACATTTAGGTAGGGACTGGAGTAAATGCTAGGACCTTAAAGGAAGAGAATACTTAACATTTGACTGACTGCATGAGGCTAGTGAAGCCTGGGGGGTATTAGTATCAGATGAAGTTAGAAAAGTATTTGGCTGTCAGCAAACAGACATCCTTGTAACCCATTTAAGGACTTTGCTTATATCCTTTGAACAAAAGAGATGGGGAACCACTGAAGGGTGGTGAACAGAGGGTGTTATGATCTTCCTATGTCTTTACAAAAGTACCTGTTTCCTTTGATGTTAAGAGACTATTTGAAGTGTACTGAGGCCACTTCAAAAGTTCATTGCAAAGGGGAGATGGTTTCTTTAAGCGGAGTGGTTGGGATAATAGTAGAGGGATGAAGTGGTTTTAGGACATATTTTGAAGGTAAAGCTAACAGGATGTGTCATGTCAATGTAAGAGAAAGAGGAATGGAAAATGAATCTGAGTTGTTGGCTTGAGTGATTTAAAGGATGGTGTCAATATTTCTTATAATTAGGAGGAGCTATTTCAGAATAGACAAGTATGAGTTTGTTTAGGAGATACTCTATTTTAAATGTTTATAAGATATCTGAGAACTTCTATTGAAGAGGCAAGTGACTATGACAAACGGATGCTTGTGTGAGATGTCTGAGCTAGAACTTTGGGTTTGTTGAATACATGAGACTTAACAAGATTATGCAGGAAGAAAAGAAATCTGAAGTCTGTGTCTCACCTATAGAGAATGTGGAGATAGGAAGGATTTACGAAAAACAAAATGAAGCAAACCCAAAATGTACCAACAGCAATGAAAAGGAAGGCATAGTAGAATAATAATCAAGAGAGAATAGTGTCCTGGAAATCATATGAGAGGAATGTCCAAAGTTGCTGATATGTTACAGAAGACGAGAGCTCACAATTTGCCAGGGTTATAACAACATGGCAGTCTCTCGGAAACCTTGACAAAGATCTTTCTTTCTTTCTTTCTTTCTTTTTTTTTTTTTTGAGACAAAGCCTCAAGCTATCCCCCTGGGTAGAGTGCTCTGAGTGCTCTGTCATCATAGCTCACAGCAACCTCCAACTCCTGGGCTCAAGCGAGTCTCCTGCCCCCACCTCTGAAGTAGCTAGGACTACAGGTGCCCGCCACAACACCCCGCTATTTTTTGGTTGCAGCCGTCATTGTTGTTTGGTGGGCCTGGGCTGGATTCGAACCCACCAGCTCAGGTGTATGTGGCTGGTGCCTTAGCCGCTTGAGCCACAGGTGCCGAGCCAACAAAGATCTTTCAATAGACTGATAGAACTGAACGCCTGAGTGGAGAGAGAACCCGAGTGATACCACACGTAGGCAATGATTTGCTATTAAGTGGCCAAGGATGAGAATAAGAGCAGCATAAAACCAAATGATAGGAACCACCTTAATTTAATTTTAATTTCATTTTAGGGTCCTGAATCATCAGTCAGCACTGAATGAATATCTGGAGGCCAAAAATACTGTATTTATCATTGATGCTACAGAAGTTCTCAAAAGATAGTACATCAAAGGAAAAAATTGTAAAATTTCATTCTTGGTTTCCTATCACAGTGACTTGTTTAGAGTAAGTCCTTGATTAATGTATATTGACTCTCTGTGGATAATGGATGGATATGCAGATGAATAAAAAGTGAATCTGATACATATGATTTTATGAGGATAATTCCCAGCTGCCACACCAAACTGTGAAGTGTTCCTAAGAATTAGAGAAATTATAGATAGTATATTAAACACATGAAATATTGGGCTTTGAGAATAAAGACAAAAGACAGGACAGTTGTCTGGTGGCTTGTGGCTAACCCAGTTCTCTCCCCTTTCTTGCTTGTAGCCCTTGAAGTTAACTGGAATTGTACTGGGAATGTAATATCCTGTAAGAGGAAAGAACCGTATGAAGCAACCATCTGGGCCTCATTCCTGTCCCTCCTAGGGAATGTAGCATCTCACATTAGGGAGAACTGCCCTGGAGCCCTGGGCTTTGTTCCTTCCAGTGGAATGCCAATGTCCTTCAAACTTTGCCCATCAAGTCACATTGCCCCTGAGCTATGTGACCCAGGTTAGGCTGCCTTTTGGGGATTCCTCAGGTGGGGGAAATGGGGACACACATTGTTAAGACTTGGTTGGCCCTGGGCAGTTTTCTTGAGCCCTGGGTGACAGCAGGCTCACAGTGGATCCCAGGTTTCTTTTGTCCTTTGCTGCTTATATATAAATAACAACCCTGCTTCATATGATCCCTTGTGTATGAGTATGTTCTATCTCACTGGACGCAGACATCGGTAGCACGGCAGCCCAAGACGCAGTTAGCAGAAGTGTTGGGACTCCTACTCCTGGGGGCTGGTGCAGTCATGGTCTCTTGTAGTCATCTATCCGGTGGAGGGCTTGGTTGTTTGTAAATCTGCATGAATTATCCTTTAAAAAGGTAAAATAAATCTGTATAATGTAAAAATCTTTTTACTACAGAGATGCTCAGCATCTAGAAAGACTGTGCATTTCAGAAAATTCATATCAGAACTCTCCACCTTGGCACTCTCGTATCATCATTTGCCATAACGCTAAGGACATAAAAACTCTCTCTGGATTTTCACTAACTAAAAAGATATGGGATCCTCTTTTCTGTGTCCCACTCATATGGGGATTTGTTTGATTTTTGGACTTGAAGATAATAAGTCATGTTCTTGCTGTGACCTCCCATTAATACTTGGAACACATCCTCACTTTGCTTGGGAACAGAAAGTTGCTGTGGGATTTCTGCCAAATTTCCACATGGCTACACCACTCCACCTGCTCCAGGATGGATCTGCTCAGTGCCGTCCACGACTGTAGAGTTGTCCTCTTCATACTGCTTGAGACTTTCAAATTCTTACTGGGTTGCTGGTCCTTCTACCAACTTCAACAAGAAACAGCTTTGTGTAATCCATGGTGTAACCTAATAATTTTGCTATGAATTATTTGGGAAGAAAGGCACAATGGCAAGAAAAATGGAGGATAGGGAAAGAGAAAAGCAAGAAGAAAGTCAGGAATGTCAAAATGAAAGAAACCCCACAGCATTCGCGTGCTTGTGGGAATTGCTTGCATGGAGCGTATTTTTCCATCCTTTCGGTTTCAACAGATCTAGGTCTTCATACATGAAGTTTGGGCTGGGCATGGTGGCTCATGCCTATAATTCTAGCACTTTGAGAGATAGGAGGAGCATTAAGGGGAAGAGTTTAAGACCACCCTGGGCAATATAGGGAGACACTGTTTTAAAAAAATAACAAAATTAAAAATATATGAAAAAATTATCTTTTACAAAGCTTTGGGTCTAACTTTCATATCTAAATCTGCCAATCGTTGTTTTTGCATTATTACATTAATGGATGCTATTATGATAAAAATATGTATCTTTAAATTTTCACACTTTAATTCGAATTAAAACTGAATGAATTTATATAAAATGTTATAAATTTGCAGCATTCTGCTTTCTTTAATCTTTTATGATAGAATTAAAACTAGATGAATTTATCTGAAATGTTTCAAGTTTGTAGCATTCTGTTTTCTTTAATCTTTTGTCCCATGTATTATATATTCATTCATAATAAATTTCAAGTTGTTGTATTACATGTCTTATAAGTTTTTCTTGCAACATTTTCAAGAATATTAAGAAATTTTTTTTTTTTGCCATTTAGTTTTCCATTCAGTTGTATTTAGCATGTCTGATAGTCTTCTTTTCTGAAGACCTTAAATTTCCTTCTGAGATAATTTCTTGATATCCAGAATGACTTTCTTTAGTGTTTTTTGAAGTTCGATTTTGCTGCCAATAAATTACTTTATTTTTTGGTCTTAATTTTTTTACCTTTATTTTTGGAATATATTTTCACTCACATAGAATATTGATTTGAGAATGATTAAAAAATTCAAAACTTTATCAGTATTCCATTGTCTTCTGGTGTTCATTGTTTTTAATGAGAAGTTGGCTGTATGTATGCTGTTGTTCTTTATTTATTGTGCCATTTTCTCTGAAGCTTTCAAGATTTTACCTTTGGTTCTGAGCAGCATAACTATTGTACTTGTGTGTCACTTTTCCTTGTCCTATCTATATTCTTGTATCATTAATTTTATGTCCTGAGCACATAAAATGATCCCTCTGAAATGATCCCTCCGTCTCCTATTACTTCTGCAACTATTTCCCCTCTCTTGAGGAAAAAATGCAATGATTGACAGGATAGGGTTCACTGCTCTGGAAATGTTACTATTTGCTATACATTCATTGTGATTAATAAAAACACAACTTTCTAACTGGTTAAATTGCCACCTGCTTGATTTTGTATAGAAACCACTAAAAAGGGTGTGAGTGGGCGGGGCCTGTGGCTCAAAGGAGTAGGATGCCAACCCCATATGCCACAGGTGGTAGGTTCAAACCCAGCCCTGGCCAAAAAACTGCAAAACAAACAAACAAACAAACAAAAACCAACAACAACAAAAGAAAAAGGTGTGAGTGTGATTGGTTTTCTAACAGTCAAGTACACAACTGAAACCTAATTGTCATGTTTATTATTCTCAGTGTTTTAAACTGTTTCAGGGGCAGTACCAAGGCTCATTTCCTAAACAGGTTATCATAAGGAATGTGAAATTAGAGGTGTGAAAATTTTTTGAGCTTTCAGCATTGAAGCACTTCTAGAAACTAACATATTGTCTTTAGGATAAGGTATGTCATTTGGGATAACTAAATTGTCAACTGAATTAGGAAATAAAAGTAAAACAAATCATGCTGATGAATTTTGAAAAAGAAAACTCCTTTCAGATTCTTTTTAGATGAAGTGTGTACAATGTAAGATAAGGGGAAAAGGGTAGACAAAATCTCCAGTCTAACTATATTTATTTGTTTTAGAAATGCACTGCGTACATAATTTGAAAATTAGATGAAAGTAGATAGTAACATTTAAATCTTCCAAAATATTTCTGCAAGTTCCTGAGTTCTTTTCCTCCAAAAGAATCACTCCCATTAGAGTTTTGTTTTCTTTTGAGAAATGTTTTGTGGCTAAACTACATGATTGTGTATGTATGTATTCCCATACACTAGATAGAATGTAAAATATAACTGATCACTTCATATTTTATCCATCCAAAATATCTATAAGGCAATACAAAATTTAATAACTTGAATGACCATGGAAATACTTTACCAACTATCAAAAAAAGATACTATGGGACTACGAGGTATTGGTATTCTGGCTTAATGGTTAGTTACAAAGAAAATCATAACTTACTGAATCTCACAAACCCGTTTCTGTCATACAGAAGCTTATTATGCACTGATCTGTAAAAGCTTCCCATTAAGGGCTATAAACTCTTCTGTTTTTTAGAAAATCTATGCACTATTTGGAACAAAATCTCCTAACAAATAATCCATTTAGGGCCCAGTGTTCTTTCAAGCCCCCCAAAGCATAGCTCTAATCTCTGCACACTACAATGAGTTTCTCATGCATACTAAAGTTATTTGTTACTGAAACTTACTTTAAACCTGAAATTAAATATTTCTAACCTGTCACTATAAATTTCTTTCCAAAGTTATTCTTATTTTCTCTCTATATTACCAAAGAAAAGAAATATATTACATGTAATAAAATGTGATTATAAAATATAATTATCTGAAATTAACATTATGTTCAATATTTTCATGTGTTTATTACATATAGGATACATATTTGCACATATGACAAGAACTGCTTTTAGCACAATGACAATATTAGCATTTGCAGAAGACATGAAATACTATACAGGAAGATAATAGTTACTATTCTGGTGTAGTGTTATAAATACAAAACCTGTTTACTGTATTTACAATGTATTTTCAAAGTTTTAAAATATCTATTTCAGGGCAGTGCCTGTGGCTCAAGGAGTAGAGTGCTGGTCCCATATACTAGAGGTGGTGGGTTCAAACCCAGCCCTGGCCAAAAAAAAAAAAAAGTCTGTTTCATTTAACATTATTGATACGCTACATCTCTATCAAGATGGGCATTATTATTAATTTGTTTTAGTGATACCAAAATATTTTAATTATCACCTGCATTCTTATAAATATTAAAATGAAGATTAAAAAAAAAAGAAATCTGGGAAATTAGCTACAAACTTACAGTCCATGAGGACCGTGTCCCTAAAAAGACATAAACTGTGAATCTTTCAGGAGCTAAAGAAATAACAAATGTAAAATTTTTAATCAATTTTTTGGGGGAAGAATCCATATTTCCTTGGGAAAATTAAATATACTCATCATCAGAAAAGTGTTTCACCCTAATGAAATTTGATTATGCGGTAGAGAACATAGCTTTTGACATTTAGGCTTCTTGTAAAATGAAAAATGTGAAACAATAAGTGACTCTAACCCAGCCCTTGAAAGCTCACTGCATCATTTGCTCAATGTATGCATCCAGCGAAGAATCACAAATGTGAAGCAGCTCATGAATTCCCAATCAATGCAAGCCTCTACAAAAGTCCTTGAAGCAGTCATATAGAATCTGCCGTATGCTGATAACTGCATTCAGAAAACTCACTCATCATAAGAAAGGATGATGAATCGTCATGCTGAGTCAGTGGTTACAAGTTGGCAATAAACTTGAAAATTGAGGTCATTTGTTAGGCGGCAGAGTACAAAGCTCTGCCTTGAAATTCAAAAATTTTTGTTGATAAAGTAGAAGTGAATTGTAAGTGGTTATAGAAAACTGTTCCTGGGGCTGCATCCTGCCAAGTGATACAGAGAGAGCAAGGAGATGAAAAATGGGTAAACCCAAGGCTTTGTGTGTAAGCACTAGATATTGTGCCAACAATGGGATCTCAAATTTCAAAAATGAACCAAATGGCCACCATACAAATTCCCTTCTTTTCTGGAGTTTATTCAGAGAAGTGAATGCCACAATTTTAAATCTCTAAAGTGTTTCATTGATACTACCATTGCACTAAATCACTGATTAAATTCTGCAGCTATATATTGAACAACCATATGCAGAAAGTCTGTGCTAGAGATTACAGAGTAAAGAATGAGGTTTTTGCTCTTAACAAAGAGATAGACTTACTAACTCACTCACTTAGCTCTAGCTAGGTAGTGACACAAAATAGTGTCGGTATTTACTTCCACATTCCTCATGCCTTAGTTGATTATAATATAACCAAGTTCAAAAATCCATTGTTATCATCAAATATTCACAGATGATGAAAGAGTCTGATATAAAATAAGTATAGTTCACTCTGAACTGTGGTGATTCGGCGTGACCCAAGTTCACCACTTCACTAAGCTCCAGCCAGGTAGCTATTTCTCTTGTCAAGGGAGTAATGACCTACCTCTGACCTCTCTTGCTCTTCCTCCAAAATTTTTGTGGTTCTCCTTTCCTTCCTTTCCCGGCCTCTCTGTCCTTCCTATTTTCTCCTTTTCCTTTTCAAAGTTTTTCCCACTGAAAAATGGAAATAATTTCATCACATCATGTCACTGACTTCAAATATTAAACACCCACTTCTAGGTAAGTGGTTTTTACAATGCAAAGTTGTAATTACCACCAAACCACGCATCTGATAAGTGATTAGTTTAAAAACCATGTATAAGAAACTCAGCTCAATAGCAGGAAAACAAATACCCTAATAAAAAATGAGCAAATAACTTAAACAGACATTTCTCAAATAGGAAAGAAAAATGGCCAATATGAACTAAAAAGAAAAAGTACTCAGCATCACTAATTGTTAGGAAAATATAAAGAAAAACCGCAATGAAATATCACCTCACACCATTTATGATGGCTTTGGCAAAAAGATGAACAATAACTAGTGCTGGTGAGTATGTAGAGAAAGGGAACTCTTTCACATTGTCAAGTGGAATGTAAATTAGTACAGCCGTTACGGAAAATAATGTGAACGTTTTTCCATCAACTAAAACTAGAATCACCATGTAATCTAGCAATCTTATTTCCTCGTATACTTGCAAAGATATTAGAATCAATATGTTGAAAGAAATGTTTTCATTTCTATGTCCATTGCAGCCTAATTGATGACAGTCACAATATGGAATGGATGAATGGGTAACAAAAATATGGTATGGATACTATTTAGCTTTTAGAAAGAAAATTCTGTCATTTGTGACAATACAGATACATCTGAAGGATAGTATGCTAAATGAAATAATGCTGGCATAGAATGACAAATACCACATGGCTTCACTTTTATGTGAAATCTGAAAAAGTCAGATTCATAGAAGTAGAGAACAGGGGCTGAGCTAGAGTGGAAACGGGAGAGAGAGAATGGGGAGTTGGTGAAAGAGTATAAAGTTTCAGACAGACATGAAGAATATGTTTGGATATTTATTGCATGATAGGTGACAACAGTCAATAATAATATATACTTTAAAATGACAAAGTAAATTTCAAGTGTCTTACTACAGAAATAACAAGTAACAAAATAATGGATATGTGAATTAGTGTGGTTCATTCACACTTTTCATTATTAATTTAGGCTTGTTCTCTATTATAATAAAAATGGCCACCTTATCTCTGGTGATGAAGCAAGAAGTGCTACCTTTGACCACCCCAGGACAATCATGGAATTTGGGGAACCCAACACAACTGCAGCTTTTCTCATGGTCGTCCCTTCTCCTGCAGAAGATGTGTACTATAGAGCTCTTTAAGGATGCTGCAACTCCCATCACCAACAGATTTCTCAAAATCTTGGTGAAACTTATATTCTTAGAAGCATTCCAGGAAAAAAAATTAATAAATAAAGAGAAGGTATGCAAATAAGTAGTTTATAGCAAATCCTCTCTAGTACTTCAGCGTTCCTAAGCCTTTCAATAAGTTCTTTTATAGTACAAAAAGAAACTGTGGAATTTTACTTAAAGTATAGGCCACTTTGCAGTCTAGTTTTCGGTCAACTGACTGAATAATATTTCAAAGTCCAGTATATCTGATCAACCCCCTCATTTAAACAGCTGTAGGGAATCCAATGTTATAGTCCTTCCCTTATTATCAACCCCTATAGGATCCATCCCTGTACACACCCCTGGCTTCAATCAACGTAAATTAGTAAACTTTGGCAATCTGCAAACGCTTTTGGTGTGTAACCTAACAATTTTACATAGTCTTTATTCCAATCCCAGTTTTGATACCACTAGGGAGTCCAATTAATGTGACTGTATTGTAGGAATTAGTGTATACACAATTGTGTGAGAAGTTATGGGAACAAATGTTAGAAAGTAACAATGAAGTCATCCAAGAGAGACCATTCTAAGCCCCAGTAGGGCGGAACGCATTTAATCTTACATCAAAATCTGGAGGCTATGGACATGCAGCTTTTGGACCAGGACTGAGACACAGGTGTCAAAGGCTTCCCTATGCAGAGTCTACAGCAAGTTGTTGGCTGCTTTGGGTTTACCTCTGTGAATGTTCTGTAAAACCAAGGAACGAAATGTAGACACAGGGCTGGGAAAGCAAGAGGGAAATGAAATGCACCACTGTCTTACCACTTCTCACCCCTAAAACCTTTACAAATTTGTTCCTGCTATTTACATAATTTCATTTTTGATGAATTCTAACTTGGAATAATTTAAAGACAGGGGTTCAGTAAAGAAAGTTTATGATACAGCAATCCAACCCCACATGGGCATCCCAAACAAAAACTTTGACAAGAGATAAGAATTCTGCCCCAAGTTTTTTCCCTAAGGATTAGCAGACCAACATGAAAGGTTCCTGCCACATACTGGACAAAAAACAGACATTAATGAAAACAGAACTGAAAGGCAGAGGAATTCCTTGATCCCATCTGTTAGTAGCTACATCATCCTGGATATCATTTATATGAGAAAAACAAATCTGTATATGGTTAAGGGTGTGTGAATTGGCTCTCTGATACATACAGCCAAATTATAATGGATAAACAATTTGATACTTAAGGGAATATCTAGAGAGACAATGTGGATCCTGGCTCCAAGATCATGGTGTCTCAGTAGATAAGCAAAGGATATGATGAATATGCAACCCTGGTGTATCCTGAGCCATGAGAGCACCAGAGCACTAGCTTCTGGGGGAAGATCTAGATAGAACAAGACATAACACAAATAAAAATCAAAAATTAAAATTAAGATAAAAAAGGTGAATTTGTTTTTTCATTGTTAGCTTCATAAACCCTGGGAAACCTAATTATCAACTCTGTATTCCAAGAACTTGATGATTAATGCTGAAGATCGTGTTTAATAATATAGGAATAGATGATGCCAGGGCTGAGAAGTTGCCCGCAGAGATATAACATTAATATCATGGAAGAGTAGGAATGTGAAGTATACACATCTCATTAATGAAGGCGCCTCATACATTTCATCAGTCTCCTGGATGCAAATTGAAGTATTGATCTGAGAAAGTGTGGGTGTGAAAGATTATAGGAGAACTGGAGTCTCAGCATTAAGCATGCCTCCTCAGGGCCTGGCCCTAAGTTAAGGATTAGGGATCAAAATGATCAGGCGAGCGGGATTGCAGCTGCATTGCTTCAGTGTAGAATAATAGGTTTGAATTAAAGCATTCCTTCCAATGATAGAAATCATACATCTCTTTATGAATCAGAGAGAAAGGTTCATGAATTGAAATAAGATGGAAGATACTGTACAGGAATGATGTTTCATTCTTAAATATGAAAAAACAAATAGGAAGAAATGTATATATTAAGCTTTCTCTGCCTATTCAAATCAATATCAATAAAATGTCTTCTTATTTCAGTTTTTATGAGATCTAGCTCTTAAGGATTTATTCCTCCAGCAGATACTAGATCGATTGTATACATTGTATACTCCTGGAAAGCAGGATGATGGGCTGATAGATGCCTAGATATGAATTTGAACCTTAGCTCTACCACACACTGGCTATACAATCTTGGGGAAGTTTTAATCTTTTTGAAGTTTTAGTTTCCTATGCTATAAAAATAAGCCGACTTCAATGTGTATGTTATAGAATGTTTCAAATGTGTATGTTGTAGATTGTTTCAAAAAGTAGTTATATAGGGCAGGGTGCAGTCACTCGCTCCTGTAATGCTTGCACTCTGGGAGGCTGAGGCAGGAGGATTGCTTAAACTCAGATTGAGACCAGCCTGAATCAGTCTGAATCAGTATCTGTCCCTCCTAAAAATAGAACAATGAGCCAGGCATTATGGCAGGTGGCTGTAGTCCCAGTAATTTAGGAGGCTGAAGCAAGAGGATCACATGAACCTAGGAGTTTGAAGTTGCTGTGAGATACAATGATGCCATTGCATTCTAGCCTGGGTAATAGTGAGACTCTATCTACAAAAAAAAAAAAAAAAAAAAAGAAAGAAAAAGAAAATAAAGAGTAGTTATATTCTTTAATGCTCGGTTGTCACGAAAAAAATAAGTAGATAAGTAGTTATAGGAAGGTTCTTTCTTTTTGGGGAGGAATTTCAGTGATTTAGGAAACTTTCTGGTGAAGGTGAAGAGGCCTGGGAATTGAAGGAATGTGACAGGACTACATCTCTGCTACAGCTAGTTCTGCTTTGCTCTGTTATTAATCTTGAGATTTCATATACGATTATGTTTAAAACTGTGGCTAATGACAGAATTTAAGATATTTTTGGATTGGATCTTTACAGTTAAGAGTATAAAAGTCCCCATGTTTCTTTTTTAGTTCTCATAACTGTTTGAAAGAGGTGTTTTTAATCTCTGCATTTTCGAGAAATAACATTAAGTTTTGAGTTTTAAGAGTTAAAACTGAAACCTGGATCTCTGAACCCTAAAATAGGGCTTTTGATACTTTAAATCTCTCAGGAGCTTTGTGAGGCAGTAAAGATAGTCCCAGAACATGGTAAGAGGCCTCAGAAGATGTGGCATTAAGCTGTGTGTTGAAGATTAGAAGACAGAATTTTCACTACTGTCTCAGTGCTGTTGTCTTCTTCTTTTTTTTTTTTTTTCAGTATCATAGGAACCAAATTTACACCACTTTTTTTTTTTTTTTTTTGCAGTCTATTGAATGGAAAGGGTATTAACTAACTTCCTAAACCAGGCAGTTTCCTTCGAATACTACATGAGCATCAGCAATTCAGGTGATAGCTCAGTTTTGTTATGCTTCTGATTTTAAAATAAATATACTCCTCAGTGAAATTATCTGGCTTTCAGTACTATTAAATTTCCACTGTACTTGGTTTTTAAAGTTTGAGAAGTGATTTATGAAATACTTTCCAAATTGTTTTTCCTTTGGTGAATTTTGAATGTTGTTCTTTGAATTGGTCTTCTTTTGGACAGAAAGAAAAATGCTTCAAACAAAGCACTCTAATATTTTTATATTATTGAGAGTTGTTTTTGAATAGTTGACGTATGCACATTAAATAAAATATATCAATTTTTTCTAAAGCTGTTAATTTGATAGTAAACTCAATGAATTTCTATATGTCTTGCTTGTATGTATGTTAAATTCATATATGTTATATGTTAAGTTTTGATATCTATATGTCTATGTATCTATATGTGTCTGTATCTTGTTATATGTTATGTTATCATGTAGGCACCTGTATTTGGGTATTTTTGTGTGTGCTTTATTACTCTTCAAGTTTTATTAACATATTCAATATGAAATAATTATTTCTACATTACTTATAGCCAAACACTTTGTTATTCTTTCAGGATTCAAATGCAAAGCCAAGAATAAGTTGGTCTAAAATATTTCACACCAACTAGACTATAAATTAAACCAATTAGTTGGAAAGATCAACGTGTCTACCATGATGCAACATACAGATTATAAACATTTGTAATATTTTATTTTTTTCTATATATAACTTTGTTCTATATCTAATTTTACCACTTGAGCTTTTTACTTTATTGTTTTATAATACTTTGGCTCTGAAATTTTTATGATTTTTTGAAGCGTTGGTCTTTGCATGCCCAGCATTGCTGTGATAATGATAATAAATTTTCATTATATTTCAAATGTGTGTTCTAGAAAAACAAGTTCCTAGAAGTTAATACCTTAAATATTAATTCTTTTATAAGAAAATATTCTATGGAATATTGAGATCAATTATATTAAATTTGTTCCTTTAGGGCTTAGAGTCTTGGAGGATTCAAACTAATAATTTTTAGGGAAAAATTTTAAGAAGTCTGATTTACTTTATGACATCTTTTCCTGTTACCTGTACATGGAAGGATGTGCTCAATGAACAGGGAAACTAGGAGAGACAATGCACATTTTGATGCTTCATTTATGATTCTATATCGTATTGTAAGGAAAATAGATTTTCTTCATAACATAGTTTTTTTCCTACGGAATCAGTGTAAAATATAATTCAGAGTATTCCAAAACTATTTTTCCTTATTAAAATGTATTCATCTGATGTATTGTAGTGTTTACGTAAGAATTGAATAGAAGGCAATAATTCAAAGGATACTCAAACTTATTATAGTTTTGCTTGCCTTGAACCTCCCTGAAACCCAGGAAGTTCTGGTGCCATGTTTGTACAGTCTGCAGAACCAATAAAATCTTTTTTCTTTATAAATTACTAAGCCACAGTTATTGCTTTATAGTAATGCAAAATGGACTAACCCAATTTCCTAGTTGGAAAACCTGGTATCCACCTGCATCGGAGTCTACAGTCATCACATCCTATTTTCAAGAGTTGAAATTCAGAGAAGTGCAGAAGAAGCCAGAAAGAAAAAGTCTTAAGAGTGTATAACTGCAGTCCAGTCATGACCAGTGGGTTATAGTCCTACCAGAGTTTAGGATATGGTTTGAAGATCAAATTACTTAATAAATGACCCATCCCTCAAAAGAGTAATTCTTAGATACTCTTTTTTATAAACACTGACAAATAACAGAGAGATACAACAATAAACATGGACTTTTCATATTATCTCAGAAACTATGAAGCCTTTGGTTCACTAATGCAAATGATTAAGCTTTCTGTATTTAATCACTAATTTAAAATAATTTTTATTTCAATATATTCAATTTACTAATGTTTTTAATATTTGTTTAGATTAAAATAATGGTGGCACCATTTTTTTTCTTTTTTTTTTTTTTTAGAGGCTGGCTCTGTTGTCCTTGCTAGAGTGCAGTGGTATCATCATAGCTCACTGCAACTTCAAACTCCTGGGCTCAAGCAATCCTCCTGCCTCAGCCTTCAGAGTAGCTGAGACTACAGGTGTGCACCACCATGCCCAGATAATTTGTTCTATTTTTGGTAGAGAAATGGTTCTCATTCTTGGTTAGGCTTATCTTGAACTCCTGACCTTAAGTTATCCTCTCTCCTTGGCCTCTCTAGGATTATGCCTGCTAGGATGACAGGCATGAGCCACTGGGCCCTGCTACCCATTTTCATTTTTTTTTCAGAATTTACCCAGTGCCCTAGAAATAACCAAAGTGAAAATTTCTCTTTCTTTTTCATAAGAGTCATACCTCTCCATAGATGTAAAAATTGTATACCTAACTGAAGAAAATTTGAGTTGAAAAAGATACCAAATTAATATTATTATGTGTAATACAGAAAAAAAACAAGTGAGCACATCTACTGAATTCCCTTAGACAATTTAATTATGAGCAATGTTTTAACCTGAAGCAGTTCCTTTGTATTACTACATGTTTCATTTTGAAATGTACAACATTTCCTGCATGAGTTCATTGAGTGTTAAAACTTTTGTTTGCTGTTATGGAGACACAGATGATGTGCTCTTTGATTAGGGATGACGTAAACCAATAATTTTATGGTGAAAGGTAAGCGTTTTGACACACTCATCTTTATTGTCTCTTTTTGCTAAACTTTTTATTTGAGGCATAATGCTTCTTATAAACTGTAAATTTGGCAAACGGGACATCTAGCATCTTGTCTGGTAGTAAAAGCAAATCATTATTTTATTTCAATTCATTTTTGAGCTACAAAGGAAAAGAAGCCACCCGCTGACAATAAATTATACATAAAAGCACAAACCCTAAGGCCAGTAAGTGACGAGAGATGACACTTTTCAATGTTAGATTTGCAATGAATAAATAAACATTACAGTCAGGCAGCCATGCTAGTTTGGACTTGAGACAAATTAAATGTTTTCTTGTTCTTCAAGTAAGCAAATCATTATAACGTCTTTTTTACAAAATGATGGTAGGTTTTTTATGTTTCTTAATATTATATTTACTGACAAAAATACAATAACGTTTTATTTCAAGAGGACCTTAAAATCAGTTGCATTTTTTCAGTAAGGCTTTATAAATTTTTTTTTCTATTATTTATGTTTGCATATGTACAGAATTTAAGAGGGTTCCTGAGCCATCTGATAGGTTCAGAAAAAGCTTCATAATCACGTTGCACTAGGTGGATGCCACCATTCAGGAGGTTAAAATTTGTAAGTTAAATGTTAGTATTTACTAAAAAAAATCCATTTGTTCAATTAGATGTCTGCACTAAAGGAGCCCCAGCACTGTGAAGCATGAAATAGATTTATGTTTAAAAGGCCCAATTTAAGTTTATCTCTGCTATTGTTGGGATTTGGCTAAGTTGCTGAAATGTTATTATTTTTCTTACAAATAAAATGTAATATTATGATAATTTAATAAAGTAACATATAAGAAAGTATTTTGAAGATGTAAACATAGATATACCCTGTAAATGTTGAAGTAGAAAAGAACTTAGTTTTCATATTATTAATAAATCATAAGCTTTATATTGATTTGTATCTGCTTCTGATCTAAGTACAGCCCAAATGATTAGCTTTGGAAAAGCATTGTGACCCTCCAGTAGTGAAAGGAAAGGGAAATAATCCTTTTTTTTTGAGACAGACTCTCACTATGTCGCCCTTGGTAGGGTGCTGTGGCGTCCCAGTTCACAGCAACTTCCAACTCTTGGATGATTCTCTTGCCTTGCTCTCCCAAGTAGCTGTGACTACAGGTGTCTGCCACAATGTCCAGCTGCGTATTCTTTACTTTAAGGACAGTTGAGCCCAAATATTAAGGGTGGCCTTTCTGGGTTTCAAATGAATGTCCTATGTGATCACTGAATACCTTTAACCCTGGATTACTGAAATTCAAACATTTCCCACCCCTGTGGTCACTCGGGGAGTCTTAAGCTTCCTTAAGCTTCCAGTTGTCTGGTAACTCTGGATCAGATTTGTGATGGTTCGCCCTGTGCACCGACTCCTTAGTGTTTAGCAGTGACTTCAGGGGATACCCTGGAGTTCTCTATTGCATATTGCCTCTCCTATAGGACACGGACACATGATTTCCCTCTCCCTCAGCCTCCTGGATTCATTAAAAACTGGATTGCTTCTTCTGTTTCCTCCTCTCTTCTCACACAGCCCAGAAATTGGCCAGGGAGAAAGCTAGAGCAAGTGTAAGGCTTATTTTATTGGTTTGCCCTTTCTCAGGATCACAATCTTGTGATGTCTCTTATTCATCATCTGAAAGTTTTCTTCATGTGTCTCCCCAGTTTTCTAGTTTTATAAGGTGAAAGGGAATATCTAATCCCTGATATTTCGTCATGCTCAGTATGAGAACCTTAGTTAACTATTTGTCTGTCTATTAGTTTTGCTTTTATATACAATTATTTCAGTTACAGGGCATTAGCATTCATTTAGTGTTCTTTTTCACCCCATTTAGTTAGATAAACTGAGGCTCCAGTGCAATTTGGACCTTTACCTTCTCTATGCTCTGTGTTTTGTTTGTGACTTATTTTAAGGTAGTTATTGTGAAGAGATTTTCTAGATCTGTTTTGGGGGCTTAAAAAAAAAGACTCCTTTCTTGTTATGATTCCCCTCTCATTTATAGATTTAGTATTCTGCAAGTTTATATTAATATGGTATTATATGCTATAATTGCTTTTTAAGATTTCTACTAGGAAAACTTTTTTGTAGGGGATTAAGGATATAAATGAGTATGTGGTTCACATCAAAACTCACCATGTCAGTGTAGTCAAGCCTGAAAGACTTTGACATTTAACATTATTTTGATAAAGAAAGTCATTTTTCTGATACTTATGCAGATGAAATAAAAATGACCATTTTTTTACAGTTTGCCTACCGATGTGTTATGGTTGTCTTATATTAAGAAATGATAAAAGTAAATTAAGGATGTCTTTTTTCTTCAGTAAAACATATGATTGAATGGTTTGATGGATAAAGTGAGAATAAATCGCTTTCTCCTGTTCAATTCAGAAATTTATAATCAATATGATTAGCTGACAACTTTACACTTGAAATGTGCTGATGAGCTTGTTTTACCTTAATAACCCTATGATAGTGACCACCTTATCTTTGCCCTTTAATTTTAAAATTAATGAACTAATCATTTATTGTGGTCTCTTCCACTGTTCTGCCCAATTACTTCAGTGCTGAATGGTACTTTGCATTTTGCTGGTCTGCTAGTCCCATAGCACACTCTTTCTCAACTTTTCAAGTCAACTGCAGGATAATTAAATGCCATATTTTAGCATCTTATAACCTTGACACATACATTCTCTTTTCTCAGTGCTTCAAATTAAGGGACAAATAATTACCTACCAGAAGCTATAGTGAGACATTACTATTTATAAAATGTTAATGTACTTTAAATGCTAAATAAGAATCACTAATAAATGGCTATTGCACCATACTAGTTAATTATATAGAATGTTAAGTGAATATTAAACTTTTAAACAATTTTTCAGTTGTGTGTATACTTAAGCATTTTGGAAGTTAAAACTTTATTTTGTTAATTTTCTGATTTTGCTTACAAATATGTGCATATAGTATATATTATATAGGTGTGTTTATATATACACTATATATATACCCATACAGAGAGATAGTGTGTTTTACATTAATACACCAATGAATGATAATTATATTAAGGAAAAAATGAAATAAATTAAGGAATTACATTTTAGGTAAATATTAGATCTCCTATTTTATTGAAGTGAGAACAAATTTCTTTCTCTTATATTATTTAAATATATAGGCTCTGTGCTTGTGGCTCAAGTGGCTAAGGCGCCAGCCACATACACCTAAGGTGGAGGGTTGGAATCCAGCCCGCACCTGCCAAACAACAATCATGGCTGCAACCAAAAAATAGCCAGGCATTGTGGTGGGTGCCTGTGGTCCCAGCTACTTGGGAAGCGGAGGCAGGAGACTCGTTTGAGCCCAGGAGTTGGAAGTTTCTGTGAGCTGTGATGCCACAGCACTCTACCCAGGGGGTCAGCTTGAGACTCTGTCTCAAAAAAAAAAAAATATATGTATATATTATTATGCATATATTTTAATATAAGGAATGCCTTATTAATGTTGGAGGAGTGGGTCAGAATAAGTGTTTCTGAAGAAGTAAAATATAAAAATAATTTCAATTATAATATGCTAGCCCAAGAAAAAATATTCAAGGAAGGAAAAAGACCATTTTTGGAGATGTCAAAGTAAGAAATATCTGAGTGCATTTTAGACCACAAAAGAGGGCAAGTGTCACTGAACAGACACTCACGCAGGAAGATGTTGGAGAACTCTGCTCAAGGGACTTTATAAATATGGAATGGCAAAAATGAAAAGGAGGTGAATTTTTCATGTGTTTATTTAATCATTCATTTAACATCTGTAATGCTGTTATTATGTTCTGTATTTGGGGATTGAGAGCTAAAAAAGCAGGGCCCATTACTTTAAAAAAAGTCAGGAGGCTAGTTAGAGAAAAGACACAAAGGCTTAAAATGCATCAAGTTAAGTGTCACATGATATAGATATCATTCCCAAGTGAAGTGGGTATCTGTCCCATGGGATGCAAAAGATGCCCCAATGTTATTATTTTTATACTCTTTCTTCTTAATATTGAACCATAGGACACTTTACATATTTAAGTCTATTAGATCAAAATGGCAGTTAAATGTAGTTGAGTCTGATAAAATTGATTACCAAGTTTATGCCTACAGTTTACACATCATGCAGTTCTTCTTTCCAAACTTCTTTATTAAAATCAACCTATTTTACTTCTTTTCAAGGAAAGATTTGTTTCATCCTTCTCTAGAATATTGTTATGGCACTTTTCCCAAGTAGAAGATATAGAAATACAAGGGAATAAAGTAAAAGCAGAATTAGAACATCCTTGCACCACAATTCGTACTTAGACTTTTAAAAAATTCTGATGTAGGCAAATAATAGTGTTAGAAACAGAATATCCTGACCAGAGATATGGTATCATGAATCCATGTATACCTGTGATTGATTTATTGACCCTTTTATCATTATAACACAACCATGCCATCCCCAGTAACATGTTTTGTGAAAGTCTGTCTTGTCTGAAATTAATACAGCCATAAGAGCTCTCTCTCTCTTTTTTTTTTTTTTTTGGAGACTGAGTCTCAAGCTATTGCCCTGGGTAGAGTGCTATGTTGTCATAGCTCACAGCAACCTCAAACTCTTAGGCTTAAGAGATCCTCTTGCTTCAGCCTCCCAAGTAGCTGGGACTAAAGGTACCTGCCAAAATGCCTGGCTATTTTTTGGTGGCAGTTGTCATTGCTGTTTGGTAGCCCCAGGCTGGATTCCAACCTGCCAGCTCTGGTGTATGTAGCTGGCACCTCAGCCGCTTGAGCCGCAGGTGTCGAGCCTCCAGCTCTCTTTTGAATGCACCTTGTATTGCATATCTTTTCCAACATTTTACTTTAAACCTATTTATCACTTTGAAACAGAAGTGGTATATTTTTCCTTTCCATTCTGTCAATATCTATTTTGTAGTCCATTTAGTACATTTACAGTGATATTTTTGCTGATAAGGAAGATTTGTATGTGCCATTTTGCCTTAAATTCTATGTATTGATGTCTTTTTGATTCTTTGTTCTTCCTTTACTTGATTTAGTTTGTGTTCTGTAGATAGTTAATAGAACAACACATAGTTCTCTTGTGATTAATTTCAATGTATAACTTGATATATCTTATTAGAGATTGGCTTGGAACTTATAAATAATTTAAAAGAATAGATGTTGGATTAATTCCAAATTAATTTAAATAGTATACAAAGCCTTGCTTTGTACCTCTTTCATCCTTGTAGTAGTGTTGTTGTCTCAGTTACATGTCTGTACATTATGAAATCCTTGACTCAGTTTTATAAATATTGTTCTATGCAGCTGCATTTTAAATCAAAGAGGGAATAAGAGTTACAAGTAAAAATGCATTGATTTTTTTTCTTTTTTGTTCACCAATATATTTTCTTTCTTTTTTTTTATTAAATCATATCTGTGTACATTAATGTTATCACGAGGTACAGAGTGCTGTTGCTATATACAATTTGAAATACTTTCATCCAACTGGTTAACATAGCCTTCATGTCATTTTCTTAGTTATTGTGTTAAGACATTTATATTCTACATTTGGAGAGATTCACATGTACCCTTATAGGATAAACCATAGGCATGATCCCACCGATCACCCTCTCTCCACTCATCCTTCCCCCTCCCCTCCCCTCCCTCTGCCCTTTCCCCATATTCTTGGGCTAAAATTGGGCCATAGTTTTCCTATGAAAGCTATAAGTCAGTTTCATAGTAGGGCTGAGTACATTGAATACTTTTTCTTTCATTCTTGAGATACTTTGCTAAGAATATTTTCCAGCTCCATCCATGTAAACATGAAGGAAGTAAAGTCTCCATCTTTCTTTATGGCTGCGTAGTATTCCATGGTATACATATACCACAATTTATTGATCCATTCATGATGGGCACTTGGGCTTCTTCCATGACCTAACAATTATGAATTGGGCCGCAGTGAACATTCTGATACAAATATCTTTATTAGAGTGTGATTTTTGGTCATCTGGATATATACCTAGTAGAGGAATTATAGGATGAAATGGCAGGTCAATTTTTAGTTCTTTAAGTGTTCTCCAGATGTTTTTCCAAAAGGAATGTATTAGTTTGCAATCCCACCAGCAGTGTAGAAGTGTTCCCTTTTCTCCACAACCACGCCAGCACCTGTGATTTCGGGATTTTGTGAGACAGGCACATGGCCTACAGTATATGAAAAAATGCTCATCATCCTTAATCATCAGAGAAATGCAAATCAAAACTACCTTGAGATATCGTCTAGCACCAATATATTTTCATTTAACAGTGATTTCTATTCCTTCATGTATATTCAAACTACACCCTAAATACTCCTAATTTCAGTACGATGGACTCATGTTAGTATTTCTTCCAAGGTAGGTCAGCTAGCAGTACATCCTATCGGTTTTGCTTTATCTCAGGACATCAGTTTCTTTGTTTGTAAAGAATAATTTTGCTGAATACAAAATTCTTGACTCACATATTTTTCCTTTCGTCCCTTTGGATATGTCATCCCCCTGCCTTCTAGACCACAGTTTTTGATGAGAAGGCAGATTTTAAAGATATTGAGGGTCTTTTTTACTAGGTGAGTTGTTTGGTAACTTTTTATATTTTTTTAAATAAACGGATAAAATTATATGTACACATCACATGCAACATGGTATTCTGAACTACACATTCATTGTGAAATTACTACATGTCCCTAGTAAACATATGCATTACCCCACATAGTAACATTTTTGTGGTCAGAACATTTAGCATCCATTCTTTTGGCATTTTAAAAAATGCAGTGTATTCTTAGCTATAGTTACCATGTTGTACAATAGATCTCTTAAACTTATGTCTGCTAATACACTCAAATTTTATATCCTTTGACCAGTAATCATCCCAAACCCTCTCAAACACCCCAAACCCAGGTGACCACAATTCAGTTCTCCAGTTCTTTAAGATTACCTGTTTTAGAATGACTATTATCACAAAGACAAAAGATAATAAATTTTAGTGATGATGGGGAGAAAAAGAACCCAAGTGGACACTATCGGTGGGAATGTAAATTAGTACAGCCAAAATGAAAAACAGTATGGGGGTTCTTCAAAAAAGTAACAATAAAACTACCTTAACTACCTTCCTATAATCTAGGAATCCCATGTATGAATCTAGAGGACATTGTGTGGAGTCTTTATTTTTAAAGCAAGATTTTTTTCTTTGGATTTAGAGAATTAGATGATGATGTGTGTCTAGTATGGGTCTCTTTGAGTTGTCTCTCTTGGAGTTTTTAAGCTTGCTTAATAGTTGCACAAGTTAATACATTTAATAACATATGAGAAATTTTTGGTCTTTATTTCTTCTTCCAGGACACCTTCTATGCATATGTTGTGGTATCATATCAACATATATGTTTTTGTTTATGTTTCCTTTTATTTTTCCTTTTGGGACCTCAGACTAAATAATATTAACTGACCTCTGTTTAATCTTAACTGACTTTTTTTTGATTAACTGGTGCTGACTTTTTCCTTCTGCTATTCCATCTGTGTCCCTGGATCCTCCAGCAGACTTTCATTTCAATCACTGCAATTTACCTCCAGCATTTCTCTTTAGGTCCTTTAAAAAATCATTTATATTTTATTTATTAACCTTTTTTTGTTTGTTGAAATCGTGTTCACATATTTTTCTGATTTCCTAGACATTATTTCCAATTTATAACACCCAATTTAAAGTCTGTCTAATATTACCAATATTTAGACCTCCTGGGCTACATTTTTTGTTGCCTGCCTTATTTCCTGTGAGTGGCACAGACTTTTCTGGGTTTTGCGTATCTCTTAAGGTTTTATTGCAAACTGTACTAGCATGGTTATCAGAGCTATCATCACATAAGGTCTGACAATTAAGTTTGTGAACTCATCCTAGAAAAAGGGCTACAGTCTTCATTGCTGAATATCACTGCGGTTACCATTGATGTACTCTCCCTGGGAATCTAAACAACAATGCCAGAACCTAGTCTACCCTCAAAGCAATTTTGAAACTCTTTTTCTGGAATGACCATCACAGGTATTGTTTTACTACCACTTATACTCTAAATGTCCTCAAAATTACTTTCAATATTTCATTTATCTTCAGGTAAATCAAAGTGTCATTGAGGGCCAGAGGAAGGAAAGCAGGGAGGGTGTTCCAATATGGTTATTTATTTACTGGCTAAAAACTCTCCCATAGATAGTGCCATGTGTGCTGATAACATTGTTGTCGTAACATTGTTGTTGGCGAAGATATTCCTGTTTTTCTGTCAATGTTCCCTTAGTCTGCTCTGCTTCTCAAAGGCAATGATTTTGATGCACAATTTGATAAATTTGTAAATGTTTTCATTAGTTCTGTTCATCACTAGACGCTGAGACCACTTCTCATCAGTGACGCCTTCTCTCCCCTCAGAAAAAATGTTTAATCCATTTGTTCACAACTGTTTTTTTTTTTTTTTTTTTTGGTCATTATCCCCATAAACTTGTACTGACATGTCCCTGATTTCACTTCCACTCTTGAAATAAGAAATTTCATGTTTGTTCGTTGTTCTAATTCAAGGTCTGACATTCTTGTGGTACCACACTAAAATATGTATTAACAATACTGAATGCTACTCAGCACACCAGAGCGGCATGTTGATAAGAACACAACTGTGAGACACTGAGAAACTAAGGTTATGAAACCTTACTGAGTTGTTTGTTCATTGCACCAACATAAGTACACAGGGGTATGGTTGTGATCTTAATTGTCAGACCTCGTGTGTGTGTGTGTGTGTGATATAGACACACACCCAGAGGGTGACACAAATTTACACACATTGAAGAAGGAAAGAAAAAAACTATTAAATTTGTTTCATTGACTTCTGCAATTACAAGAGGTGCTCAATGTGATTTGTATTCATCGTTCATTAATGGTATTTATTATTACGTGTGTGTATGTGTAGACAGAGGGAGAGACAGAGAGATAAACAGGCAGTATTCCGAAGAAATTAGGAAAAATTGCAAAAGTGATACAAGTCCTATAAATTCAGATAAGCATTCTAACATGTCGCCATAAAGGAAATTATTCAGAAGGTAACCAATTTTCCCTGAAGTCACACAATGCGTGACCAAGCCAAGAATTAAAAGGTAAACCCCATGTCCTTGTACTGTTCTCTTATCACTCCAACATTCTCTTCCTTCTCAAGTTCCACCACCGCCATTCTTTTTTTGTTGAAAGAAAGAAACTTCCCAGGGCATGTTGGAAAACCACATTTGCCAAGTGCTATGGCGGCAACTCTTTTCTGTAGAATCTTTTTGCCTTTCATCTGAATTTAGGTCAAGACAGAGCTGTTAATGGCTTTAATTAATCCTGAATCAGAAGGAATCAATTTTAAAACTACTCTACATTATGAGAAGACTAAAATATCCACAGTGTTTTTTTCTCTAAAGATTTTCTAAACGGCAGAAACTATAGTGAAACTGATAGTCACAGTCTTACAGTTAAGTTAAACTCCAAGTCCATTATTTTTAAAAAATAAAAATTCACATTAAAACAAATCTATTAAACTCAAATACATTTTGCTTATGAACACTGTCACATAATTAGTTTTGGAAAAACAATAAAGCGAAGATAGCTTTTATACATAGCCACATCTTGAAAATGTTTTGTAGTAAACCAATTCATCCATACCAATTTTTTTGATAACAAGGGACTTTGCTTACTATATCTGATGAATAAAATTTCTTTTCAATTTTTGACAAAGTTGGGTAATTAAATTTGGTAACAAGTTGCATGAGTAATGATACTGAAGATGCTTTGTCTCAAGAGTAAAATCGTTCCCTAGGGGAAAATATTTTACAGGCAGCCTACAGATTTTTTGCTTGACCTACCTATGACTTCAGATTTTTGCATCAGAGTGTCAGAGACCTGCTGTAGTCTTTGTATCCGTGGTGTCCAATAGAAGCTGATGATGTCCTCAAGGTATGCCTAATTCCTCCAGGCATCTGCTTTCCCACCAGTGATTCTGATGTGTCTTCATATCAGAAACAAATGCACTGGTCAAAATGCATTTTGCCCAAGAAGTAGATTTAGAAAGGAACATTTTGAGACAGTCTTTCCCAGAGGGTACATTTTCTCATGAATGAAATGCCATCCAGAACTGAAAATAAGGGGTATAGTAGAAAGATGAAGGGTGCTCCTTACCAAAAACTCAGCACTTATCCCTGAGGCTACTTCAGAAGAAAGAGGAGAATGAGGGAGAAACTTATCAACATGCTGGCAAAGGCAGAAATTTCAGACTATTGTCCCAAAGTACCAAACTCCTGCACCGTAAGAAAAAATTCAGAGCTATGGAGAGGCAGGGTCTCAGGTAGGACATTGTTGCTTAGCTACAGCTGATGGTTCTGATCATCTGCTGGGACCTTCCACAAGCTCAGATGCTGGCTGAAATCCCCCAGGGCCTTTGTCCCCTCCCTGCTGCACTGGATCTCTGGCCTGAGGCCGGGATGCCAGTTTAGCTCTGGAAAAGGGTAAGAAAACATTTTAAATCGGAGGGGGTTTGGAGACAGAAAACTTTTTTTTTTTTTCCTTTTTCAGGCCATCCTGTTACAAGCTAAACTCATTCTTTGAGGTGTGAAGAATGAGAAGGAGAAAAGACAAGTCTGGTCCCTGGACAGTACCACAGGGTCTGCCTCTGACAGCCGTCTGGAGGAAGGGAGCAGCTCCATGCGACATTCCCTGTGAAAAATTGTTTCTGTGTGATCTTTCCAAGAGCCCCACGCACAGCCTTGGGGAGAGGCTTGGTCTACCAGATGGGGTGCTTGTCAGGGTTCTGCAGGCCCCTGCACCTGAGGGCCTCCTGTGTGGCAGGAGTGTTCTGTCTTTTCTCTCCCATGGAGGACTAGGGGACAAGGAGCCTTGATCCCTCTAACTCACCCCTGAGATGCTCTTGATGAATGGAAGACCCTTGGATTCAGCAGCCTCTGAAAGTCTAAGTTAATTTTCTTTTGTAGCACAGTTTGGCCTCAGTGTCAGTTGCCAGGTAGGAAAGTCTGGCCCATAGGTGAGTTTAAATTGCAGTTTACTATTTTACAGCTAGACCTTTTTTCTACAAATGAGGGGAAGTGGTCAGAAGTGCCCTCTGTGCAAGCTTTTATGTACTGAAGGGATAATCCTCAATATTGTGAGTCCTATATAGAAAAATGTCAGCTGGGGAGGAAGGGACTGGAGGGGACACAGGCTGGGAACAACCCAACCTTCCCCTGGGTGGCTTACTGGCACCACCTGCATATACTCCAGAAGGGAATACCCCATTAGGAGAGGAAGAGGGACCGTAACGGACTGTGCCAGCTCACAGGTAAGGGGAGGCCACGGCCTCACCTCCACTCTCTTTCTCTCACCTCCTCTCCCTTGTGAGGGGGACCCACTTTCAACTCTCTTTGGAAGAGCTCTAGGCTTTCTCTTCGTCCTTCCTCAATAACATTTCTCTTTGTTACCCTGAAACGTGTGCAGGTCACTTTCACTCTCTATCCACACTGCTTGGGCTGCTCCAGTTTTATCTCTAGTTTCCATTTGTTTTCCCTTTCAATTACTGCTGTGCCTCAGTTGCACTTTCCTGCTCAGCCAAGTAATCAAACCAGGTCAACTGGGTTCAGGACACTGGGACTCTTGACCCTTCTACATGAGGCAATGATTTTTCAGAAGGCTGACGGAAATAATATCCTTAGCTTGTAAAATGAAAAGCTAAGTAAAGTTATGCTTACTGTTGTAACCAGGTGTAACTAAACAGGTTAAATAAGGAAGCATGTATTAAGATGCTGTTTAAAAATAATTTCCTCTAGATTTATTTCCTCTAACACATATTGCGTAAGTTATAGTAAAAAAATCTAAAATGAGGAAAGGCTAAAGAAAAATTAATTAATGCTAGTTAATTTTGGAGGTTTAAGTATTTAAGCTCATATATGTGTGTTTTGGGTTTTTATTTTTATTTTTTACCTTATTATACCACATACAAAATTTTGATACTCAATAATGTTGCAATTTAGGGACTCTGTACAATTTGCACTTTTTAATGGCATGACTATTACTAACTTTGCAATAGTTATTGTTATTAGTATTTTAATTAATTGTAATGATAACTTTTTAATTCTCTCTAATGCCAGCTTTTCCTTTACCTACATTGTTCATTAAATTTTCAAGTTATTTTATTTATTATTTTTAAATCTTTTAAAGCAGATTTTCTATGTAGTTCTAAAATGTTAGCTGTGTGAAAGAATTTGAAATCAGAAAGTTTGGAATTTGTGTTCTGGCCCAACCACCTACTACCTTTAGGGAGTGACCAAAGTTATTATCTTTCTTGGTTTCTGTTTCACCATCTTTCAAGTGAAGGTAAAAAGAAACAAGATCAGGAAAAAAAGAAGATGAAAAACTACACAATGTTGACACAGACATTTTTGAAAAACACAAATTATTATTTTTATTTTCAGGATAATGAAAGCTAGAACAGTTAACTTTGGGAATATTTTATTACATTGAAACAACAAACCTATAACTAATCCCTCCTACTGTAGCCTAACTTATATTAATAGTAACACTAGAGGATTATTGAACGATTGCATGCATTAAGTGCTATTTTGATTTCATACTTGTGTTAGTCCTGAAAACGTATTCACTGGATTTAAATCCTTGCTCTGCACTTTACTTATGTGACCCTGGAAACATTGTTTAGCTTAGTTTATTTAGAAATAAAATGAAAATATTCATAGTGCCTACTTCCTTCTGAATCATAAAAATCAAAGGACTATTTGAGAGAAAAAGAGAAACACTGATACAAATTTCCTACCAACTTGGCCATTTTTATGAGCATTACTATTATTATATTATTTGATTTTACAATTTGATTCAGGCTAATCCGACAGCAACAGTTTTTACCATGCAATAATAATGCAAGCAAAGAGAGGTCATGGCTTAATGAACCAACTGGGGACTCCCCCCACTCTGAGTTCAGTGAACCTATTTTATTGGTGTATACATTACTGGATTGCATCAACTCTTTGTTTTAAGATATATGTATTTGGAAGCTATTATGTCCCAGGCATAGTGTTGGAATGTTATGTTTACAAACTCAAATGCTGTGTGGCTCCACTAACCCTGAATTTGCCTCATTCTGTATATAGCTGAAATACAGGACAGGACTCACCTCTTGATCTTTCTAACATGGTTCCCCTAAAACAATTGGAATGCAAATTTAATTACCAGAAATTTCAGATAGTAGAAGAAATATAAGAGCTGGCCTTTTCCAGGACAACGTATTTTAATATATGGATAAGTTTCTGGTGATAGCTGAATGGGAGAGGGCCAATCCACTCTACACATTGCTGTTTCTAGCACACACACTGATGTACTGTGGGGCTGTCAGCACTCACTTTATCATGTGGATTTTCAACATCAGCTTAAGCCCATCCAGAACTCAAGGGAGAGCCATATAGATCATTTTAAATTTTCTAATGTCCACATAAAAAGCAAGAGAAAATAGGCAAATTTAATAATACATTTCAAACAAATATATCCAGGAAATCAGTTCAATATCTAATTAATATAAAAATACGAATGTTTTTTATTACTTTTATTTCTTTTTAAGTCTTCAAACTTTGGTGTGTGTTACACCACATCTCCGTTCAGAGTTACCATGTTTCAGGTTCTCAGTAGACCTACGAGGCTGGTGGCTCTGCTATTGGTCATCACAGATCTGTAACATGCTTTGTGTAGTTGTCTCAAGAGGATGATTTGAAATCTGGTGGTCACACTCAATAGTCTTAAAGAGGATATAGAGAAAAAACAACCATTCATGTGTTCGCATGCCAGCATCTCATTCCCTTATAAATCACCATATTTTGCTCCCTTCCCTTCTTTGTTTGAGCAGAAAATAATATCCATCCATCATGGGACTTTCTCTTCCAAATTTCTTGTTCATCTTTCCCTTGTGATATTTCTGTATTAGTCCAGGGGCCCCAATAATGTCAACTTGTTTCAGCATACCTAGTTAAAATCACTTTCTAACTGTAATTAAATTTTTTCACATTATGATACCCACATGCTAAAGAGGTGAAATTAACATTTACACTTCTCCGATATTCCCAGATGAAACTGCGCTTTGCAATTTAATGTTAAATGCAGGTGTGGGAATAAAAGCGCTCCTGGAACGACCATTGGGCACTATTATTGTCTTGTATTCCTCTCCATTGAAATTTGATGCATTGACAGAAATACACTGATGAGCTCACCTGACAAATCATCTTATAGGCCCATTTGTTTAATGGCTGAAAATCTTAAGGCAAACAGGAAAGAGTAATTAGTTAGCCTGACGTCACATGACACTGACAGTAGCAAAAATGTTGGCAGAGATATGAACCAGAAGCACAGATCTATAATAATTTACAAAAACTATTTGGCAATTTTATGTTCTTTGATGAGAACTATGACCATATTATAAAGTACAGCAATTCCTGGATGGCAGTCCTTTCAATTTGTTTCTACAAGTCAGTTATATTAGTGTCATGTAACACTTTTCTGTTAATGTATTTGTCTGTCGTCAATATTTCTCCCATGAACGTTGATCTATATCTTTGTATTGTAGAAGTAAAGCCTGAAGCTGTCATTGGTTGTGTAATCTAATGAAAACATGGGTTTGCTGAATAGCTCCCCAAATGAGCCCTGCATTTTGCTTTATGAAAATAGTTTTTCTTTGAATTCTTATAGGAAGTTACATCAAAAAGTTCATAAACTCTATTAGTATCTTTTAAAATGTAAATTGCATATTTAAAGCCAAAAGCTTTCATGTAAATGTGATGTTAGAACTGGTAAAGGAAAAATAAAAATCCTGGGGCACTCCAAATTCATTAACCCAAAGGGAAAAGTGAGCCCGGGAGTTGAGTCACTCAGTCCTGCCATTCTCTCCCCAGTGAAATACAGGGGTCCACTTTTAAGAAATGAAGGGGCTTAGCAAATGACTACGTGAGTTTGTTTGTTTGTTTTCTTTTGTTTTGTTTTGCTTTTTGTGGGGAAAAGATATGGAAAGGAGAAAGAGAGTCTCTCTGGCAAGGTGGCTTGTTTTACTGACACCGACCAGCGAGCAGTGTCGGGGAGTTCGTGATCGGCCTATGAGAGGGAGAAGGAAAGGGTGGACACAATCACACAACCACTCATACAGTATAGGGAGAAGGCTGAGCCGAAGCTGTTTATTAGGGATCGCTACAATCTTATATAGGGTTAGTTGAGGGGGCGTGGTTACTTCATGAAGCTGAATCTATATAAGGCTAGGAATGTAGTCTTTGGCCTATGATAGGTTTAAAATGTGAGGGGAGGGCGGAGGGGTTATGCTGTTCTGAGGAGAGGGGCCCTGCGCTGTACTCTGCGCTTCTGTCTAAGTCTTGTACAATGTAGCTAGTTCTATCCGGTTTTCTTACCAGTACTGGTCTTTTCATCCGGCCTTTTCATGTGGGGGCTGAATTAGCCTAGCACTTCCTCTTACGATGTAGTTTAATATTTCTGTTAACTCTTACATTTTACAGATAAATTTCACAACAATAGACTTCAGGGAATGTTTTTATTCAGAACTTTAAGTGTATCAAACTCTCAGCAAACCTGTCCCTGATCAAATTGGCAGGGCCTGTGTATAACACAGATTCTGTACAGGTGCAAATTTCTCCCCAGCCTTCCCACCCAGACAGCCATACAGCATTCCTCCTGTTTGCCTGCCAAATATCTGAGGATATTTCAAAAAAGTATATTGGGGGGTTAGAATATTTTCTTCAGCCCTAAATGAAACCCCTTCAAGATATACAGTCTTTATGAAATAAGTGCATGTAAATCATACACTTAGGACTGTAGCCTGAAGAAACTTTCAGAGTTGATTACAAGTCATGTCCACGGATGCAAACCAAGGAAGAGCTGAGATCCTCTCCTACCCACCCTGGGAAGATTAACAACACCCTCTGCTCAACCCCCTTTTCAAATGTTCATCGAATTTTATGTAAATTTACTGAGCTCCAGAGTCAAAAGATTACTATCAATTGTCTCACTGGTCACCTCTTTCACCTCCCTGCCCTTTTTCCTGTGCAGACCCTTTACCTTTGAATGTGAAGTTCTCAACCACTTCCTACACAGTGCCTGGCCCATAACAGGTACTTGGTGGGCTGAGCTTTTCCTGGGTTCCTCCTTAAAATCTTGGTTTAATAAATCTCATTTGATTGTGGCTTTCAGATCTAGTCACTACTTATTTAACTGAGCAGATTATGCATATCATACATAAGTATGGTGTGAGAGGATAGAGGTATAATGTAAAACTTATATCCCATATCAAGATACTAAAATTCTCAAAGTTAGGGTGAGAAATAGAAGGAAGTTATCTAGGCTAGTGTCCATAGTGGCGCTATACTTAAAAATATAAAATGTATAAGGACAGTTAGGATATAGGCACAAGATAGATGCATAGCTAAGTATTCATATCTCTGTATCTATGGGTACAATAGTCAAGATAGCTCTAAGGTTTCTATGCACTTTACTAAACTTCTGACAGGTTTCTTTCTGACAATAAGACCCTGAACTCCCTTTTCTTAAGGCATTTACTTTAGAGAACTTAAGGGCTGTGAATCTTCCCACTGCCTCTTTGAGGTAGACCTGTTCTCCCAAGCTCTTGCCAGTTTTACATCCCAGGAATGTATTTCTCAAGGTTCTGAAAGCCATGTCTTAGGTAATCATTAAAGGAGAGAGGGTCTCTACATTCAAGTCTTATCTAAGGAGTCTAACTTAGATAAGAGCCAATTATCAAACAGATGGCCTAATCACGTGGAACAATTTCTCCCTTAATGTTCTTCAGTACTGTTCCACTAGCTCTCTGCAGCATTTATAAACTCTACCGCATTTTGCTCCAGCAGAGTTCAATTTCCCTCTCTGTATACACATGAAAGAACAAGACCAATGTCATCTTAAGCTTAAGTTTCGGTTTCCCGGAAGTTAAGTTTCAGGTTCTCAGAAATCAGGCCCATGACGCCAAGTCAGTGGCCCCTACCAATCAGAAAGGTGCACGACCTCACGTAGAGGTCACTCCCTTCCCCTCACCCATAAAAGCCACCCTCCCCTTAGAACCAGGCCTTCAGTCGGATCTTGCTGCAAGATATTGGAGGCCCAGGATCCGGAGCTTGAATAAATTCTCCTGCTTTTGCATTGGACCCTGGCTCCCTGGTGGTTCTTGGGGACATTGTAATCTGGGCACAACACACACATATCTATGTATATGTGTGCATGTATATATATACAAAACAACTGTAGTCAGTAAGCACTTGCTGCTGTAGATAGGTTCTTGGAAACTGTGACTTTAAGTTTAACATATACAGCAGATTTTCAAATAACGTCCTTTTTTCCAAAGTCTCTTGTTATAACTATTATGAGAAAAATAAAATTGGTTTGTGTTATATGTCCTTATATATCATTTCTCTTCAATTCTCAGTTTCTAGGAATTTACTGATAAGATTAACAGAGGGTTATATAGAGACATATACTGTATATGTATCATATTATACGCATATAATTTTAGGTGTATATAGAAGGTCTGACAATTAAGTTCATGAACCTATCCTCAGAAAAATGCTACATATTTTTTTGGTGAATGCCTCCAGGGTCACCAGATGGCCAAGGGGAGTACTTTGAAGGTGACAGCAATGAGGTACAAAGCACTTTTTTTCTAGGATGAGTTCACAAGCTTAATTGTCAGACAACATACTATGACAGCTCTGATGGCCAGAGCTTTTAATTGTCTGACCTTTTATATATTTAGGAATTCAATAATCATAGATTTCTGAGTGAAGGTGTTCTAAACACAGTATTGTTTAGAATAATAAAACATTAAAAACAACTGAAAGTTTTAGTAATAAGGAATATGCAACATTATAAAAACTTTCAGTTCATGCTTTGGGACTTTTTCAAAAAATATGCAAGTGTTCAATCTGCATTTGAAATTTAAAGAGTTACAAAACAGCACTGACCATTATCCCCTTTTAATTTGTGTGTATTTGTATAAAATAAAATAGGGATACAATTTTGACTATAATTGTATAAGAACAAAACCCAAATTTCAAGATAGTCATTGCTGGGTTTCATGGCTATTGAGCAACTCTAAGCCACTTTTGAAAACCTAATATATTATGTAACTTCAGTACAATGAACAAATATAGTACAATCAGGAAATCACAATCTTTTGCAAAATTCAAAAGCATATTCAAAAGTTTCTGTGAGTTTATGACTTCTTATAAACTTGGCCAAAATGCCTTTAATATATAGCGGTGGGGAAAATTGGCTTTTTCCCCATTATTCACTCAGTTGTCTTAGTTACTAGTAAGTCTAGTAAATTTGAAACTGAATTTTTCTTTTGGCATGCACCCTTCTGCTTTTTAAAACTTTATGTTTTATGCCTCATGATTGGTTGAAATTAAAAGAAAGTTTTTTTTTTTGTTTTAATTTAAAACAAAAGTTAATTGTTCAGCAAATCCTGTTAATTAGTCTGGTCTTCTGTCTGTAAGTACTTTGCCTGAAGCAATACGATTGCAGCTCCTTGCCATTTGGAGGATGTGTGTGCGTTTAAGACTCTTCGCCCAGCACAGGCTGGCCACAGAGTTACCTTCTGTTGTCAGTGTATAAATGATCACTTCACTGATCCAAGTATTATATTTAGCAGAGTTGGTCTTCCATAGCCTGTAGCAACACAGGTTTAGAAAGGAAAAAGACAAACTCCCCCCACTTTGCTTTTTGTGAGATGTGTTACTATAAGACTCTGTACGGTATAGACTTCACCATCTGGAGGGGAGAAGAAAGAGCAGATTGGGGGAGGAGAGCAGTGATGTGTGTGTGTGCGTATGTGTTGTAACATCTAATTTATAGTCTGGTGTGTAAAACAATGGCTGTGTCATCCTTTTAGCAGCGAGAGATAAGGTTTGGGGGACCAACTCGTAGAACATAAAAATCAATTTTAGATACCTATTTTTTCTCATTTATCCAAGCCAGGCTAAATGTCTTTTTACCCTTGATAACATATTTCTGATTTTATATTCTTTTGGCCTCCTGTCTCCTTGCTGTGAAATGATTTTTTTCCTTGCACATTTTTAGAGCCCCTCTTACTTACCTTTGCTGGTCAGCTCATGGTGCCCTGCACACGTCCCTTCCCTTTTGTCGTGGTAATACACAGGAGCCTGACCCTCTGAGGGCTTTCTCTGGGGGAGAGACCTGGGGTTTTAAGCAAGGCAGGACATGAGGGCCAGAGAACTCATGAGTCCACCAGTGCCAGACACAAGTTCGTGTATTAATACTGCAGCTTCCATTACTCTCGGATGTTAATTTTTATATTAGTGATACTGACTCCCAGAGACCACAGTGTGTTTTGTTTATATATATCTGTGCCTAAAATATACATTCATATTACCCTGTCACATTTATCCTAGTCTTGGACTCTGGATAAAAAGGGAAATTTTTTAATGATTTGAAGGCACATTTATGATGTTAATATCATTCAACATCATTCAAAATTTCTTCCTTAAAAATGAGGCAGTGTGATGAAACAACCGTTATAACTGAAGAGATACATTTTTTTTTTTTTTTTGAGACAGAGCCTCAAGCTGTCCCCCTGGGTAGAGTACTCTGGCATCATAGCTCACAGCAACCTGTAACTCCTGGGCTCAAGTGAGTCTCCTGCCTCAGCTTCCCAAGTAGCTGGGACCACAAGCGCCTGTGACAATGCCCAGCTATTTTTTGGTTGCAGCCATCATTGTTGTTTGGCAGGGCCCCAGGCTGGATTCGAACCTGCCACCTTAGGTGTATGTGGCTGGCTCCTTAGCCACTTGAGCCACAGGTGCCGAGCCAAGAGATACAATTTTATATAGCCAAAGAATACTTATTTCTTAAGGCACTGTACATAAACTCCAACAAACAAGTTTATTAATCAGGAAAGAATAATTCTGAGGTAAAGTTAGAGCAGCTGGCAAAATGATCTGCATAATTACATTTGCTTTTCAGTCTTTTTTAAATTTTTTAAATTTATTATTTTTTTTTACTTATTTTTTTGAGACAGAGTTTCACTTTGTCACTATCAGATAGAGTGCTGTGACATCACAACTCACAGCAACTCAAATTCTTGGGCTCAAGTGATTCTCTTGTCTCAGCCCCCAAGTAGCTGGGACTACAGGCACCACCACAATGCCAGGGTATTTTTAGGGACGGATCTCACTCTTGCTCAGACTGGTCTCAAACTTGTGAGCTCAGGCGATCCACTTGCCTTGGCCTTCCAGAATGCTAGGATTACAGGTGTGAGCCACCATCCCAGCCCTAGCTTTTCAGTCTTAAGTGATTCAGCTTTTCTCCCTGAAGTATTTTGTGTCCTTTGCACATGCACCCACCCCTGCCCCCACATTCCTAATGTTATACTCCATGTGAAGGGTCTTGATTTGCTTTGAACTTGCAGTCTTTCTATAATCTGTTTGATTAATGAGAAAGGCATGAACTGACCAATTCAGTGCAGTTCTTCCTTCTTTCTGGATGCTGGTCTGTCTGCAGAAAGCTGACATTAGGTTTGCTCTTTAACTGCAAAAGCTGCAATAGTAAGGGGACCCTCTGCTATTGGTCACCACTAACTTCTGGCAGCAGATGCAAAATCAAATCCTTCATTATTAGCTTGTCCATCTCAATTCGTTCCAAACTCTGTTGAAGAAAAATCAGTGTTATTTAATTAAATAACTTCACTCCAACTCCACGAAATACTGTCTGTTATAGAAGTAAGTACACTCCCTACCTGAATTAACATCCCCCTTTGGTCCAAAGTAATGTTATAAAAACAGGTGCAGAGTTTTTATTTATTTATTTTTAAATTCTGAAAAAAGTGTACAAGAATGGAATTGTCAATAATTTTCTTTACAGAGCCACAAGTGATATCCATTAAAAGAGTGTCCCTGGCCAGATGCTGTGTCTCACGCCTGTAATCCCAGCACTCTGGGAGGCCAAGATGGGCAGATCATCTGAGATCCTGAGTTCAAGACCAGCCTGAGCCACAGTAAGACCTCATATCTAAAATATCTGGGCATTGTGGTGGGCACTTGTAGTCCCAGCTACTTGAGAGGCTGAGGCAAGAGAATCACTTAAGCTCAAGAGTTAGAGGTTGCTGTGAGCTGTGGTGTCACAGCACTCTACCCAGGGCAACAACATAAGATTCTATCCACCACCCCTTCCCCCCCCAAAAGTGTCTCTATAACTCTCTCAGATCTTGGATTTATTTCAAACAAATAAAACTTCTAGGTAAATTATATACCAATCCTGAGGATTTTTTAAAAATTCAATGCAAATTTTAAGTGTAACAGATTATGGCTACCTTGGATTAGTAATTATTTTTCTTATATTATGCTTCCTAATATCTCTCCTTATAATGTCTATCTTGTTACTTAACCTATCTTTCTTAAAGATAATAAAAATAAGTTGACAAAAATTAATATACTTTTCTTTGGGGGGGAAGAACATTTATTTCAAATTTCATAAATATCATTAGAATATAATTATGATGCCTGTGCATCTTTCTTGGGGGATCTCTTTATTCAAATTTGTAAATATAATGGATGAGATTTTTCTGGTAATAAATATTGCTTGAGATAAAAAATATATTAATAATTTATGGTAATTACTATCCTTAATTTGTTTTTCATTCCTTTTCTGAACAGTCAGTGATCTTGGGTTTTTAATAAGGATGGGCAACAAAGTATTCATGACTTTTTCAAATACTATTTTTGTTACAAAGTAGGCTGCCTAGCAAGAAATCTTAAATAAAACAGCTCCATGGCTCGGAGTTGTAAGCTGAGATAAATTCTCAGAAGAGGTTTCTTTCATATGTTCCCCCCAAAACAAAATTTTTCCTTCTACTGTGCTGTAGAGTTCAGGAACTAGGCCCAAGTCAGCGTTTACCTCCCCTTTGATTTATTGTAAGATACACGTACTCCGTTATGGAAACCAAACACAGAAGTGTTAGAAGCCAGGTCTGATCCAGGAGTCAGGCTTGCTGAGACTCAGTCACCTCATTTCTTTCGTGCTGTAGGGAATTCACTGGATGTGTGCTTCAATTCAATTATGTGAAAAGAAAACATATAATTTGTATTTATTTAACAGAAAACATTTTCACTAGAAAACATTACATAATCAAATATAATTTTTAAAACCATAATGTTGCATCATGTCTCCAAATGTTAGAATCTGCTGTGATGTTCTAGGCAAGAACTCCAGGTGATGATAGGGCAATGTGAACACGTCAGCATGGTCTGATGTCCAAATAGCCACGGGCCATTGTTGAACATTATAAGTAATCAATGGCAACACTTCAGGGCATGCAAAAAATGTCCCTGAGTTGGATTTCGAGGTCTCAGGGAAAGCTTCAAAGATGAAGTGATGTGCAAGTGGAATGATCTTCACGATGAATGGAGCAGGTCGGCTGGGGATGAGACAGTAAACGGAAGAAGTTTAATAAAGCTGCAGTTGAGGAGTGTTGGGGGAAAAAGACGGGAGAGATGAGGGGTCGGAAGCATTTCATAAACCATGTAAGGAAAGACAACAAGAGCTAAGGAGAAACAGGTGAGTGGTCAGACAACATTTAAATATTAGGATGACCAATGAGACACGAACAGAACCAGAGAGAGGAAGAGAAACTATGGTAGGAAAATGGGTAATGGGTAACAGAAAGATGATTTAGGGGCATGACAGTGCAGGCAAGAGAAATGGACAGCAGGTTTGAGGAACGTTTATGGGGCAAAGTGATACAACTTGGCGATTGGCATGAGGAGGAAGAAAGAAACTGGTGTACAGGGTATTGTCTTCAGCAATTGGGTGGTAGATCTATTGTAAGAGGTCAAGGAGAGGAGTTGAAGTTCTGGGAAGAACAAATGGATTGTTTGAGTTTCAATGTCTTTACAATTTGTATATGAAGGTGTCCACATGAGAACCAAATAAATTCATCTGAGTTTGAAGTTTAGAAAACATTTAGAAATTGTAGAGTCCATAGTAGATTGATTTCTAAATATTTATTTGATATTCTTAGCTAGCCCCCATCCCGACAGCCACGTGATACGTGTGTGTGTGTAATAAATCCTACTGAAGAAAATAATGTCATTATGATAAGTTTCTATATTTCTGAGTCAATATAGCCCTCATATTTCCCCTCTGGCACCTTTCATCTCTGATCTAATTCTAAAAGAGGTTTCCTCAGGCATATACGTAACTAGAGTGATTATCAATGACGGGATATACTGACACCACAGCAGAACACTGAAGGTTCTTCTAAAGACACTAATTGTATCTTTCTAAAGAAAGTCACACATTATCTGTGGCTTAATTTTAGATGGAAAAGTTTGTGTAGATGTGCTTTCTTAAAGCCCTGTTACTAGATATTAAAACAAGCTTTATTTTTCCTAAGTAGTTCTCGAAAGTTCTGTTAAAGTAAGTACTACCTACAGGGTGGACATATAGATCGTGTGTAATTGACTATGTTAAACTATTTTAAATTTAAGGTGGAACTTTATGTCCACCTTATATATCCCTTTACTATAAGGAAATGGTGGAAACAACAGATACAGTAGGAAATATTAACAAGAAATATACTATGTAAATTTAGACTAATAATATGCATAGCTACTACACTGAAGACTCAAGTTACTTTTCCTGTAATTATGATGCTTTTCATTACAGTTATATTTATGTCCTGGCAAAAAATTTTTATAAACTGCCTTTGAAATTCAAAATTACTTCTAATACATATATAATTTATTCCCAAAGATATCTGAGGTATATTTTATCTTTCGTATTTTATAAGATAAACAAAACTTCATTGGATTACACAACTTACTATAACAGAGGTCATTTGTGAGTTGAGCAGGGGTGAAACTAAGTATTTTATTCAAGTCCAGTAATTATTTTCTCCATCATAACATTTTCCTTTACCGATGAACTTTACTTGCAAGATTCCTTGCCCACTTTGGGAATATCATTTGCATAAATAAAGCAGTAGGTCCTCAAAAGTAGTGAAGTCTAAATTGGCAAGGTAGTTATCATTCAATCAAATGTATATAACCAATAGATTTGTATTTATTAATTTAACTTACTTTACATAATACATGTTTACATATGTGCATACATATAGATTCATTAGATTAACCACCTAATGCTCGTTAACAATCAAGTTTGCATAATCCATGTTTACATATGTGCACACACATAGATTAATTAGGTTAACCACTTAATGCTGGTTAACAATAAAGTTCTCACAAAGAATTTGACAGAGATTGAACAGTTTGCCTAAGATTACCAATGGTTCAATGACAGAGCCAGGATTCAAATTTGTATAAATCACTTTATTGCATCATAAATAATGCCCATGTAATATTCAGAGAAAGGAATAGATGAACAATTTTCTTCAAGTTTTGAGAAATTGCTTAAACGTTTAGCAGAATTTTAGATATTTAATTTCATTTTCTTTAGGCATAAATGCTTCAACTCAGATGAAAATTTGTTAGCTTCAGACTGAACTAAAAGACTTCTGTCAGTTCATACTCCTTTGGCTGTCTTTAGAGGTTAAAAAATTAAAAAAAACATTAAATTCCTTTTTACTTTACAAATATTAAAATTTCATAATAAATGCAGCATTTGTATACAAACCAACTCAATCAGCACGCATATGGCCACTGTATTTCTTTATATATTGCACTGGAAAATTGATCACCAACTGCCATCCACATGAACTGGTTTGATGATGATGATGGTCATACATTAAAGGTTGGCTGATTTCAGCTCTTGGAAAGCAGAAATGTTCTAGGAATAGGTAAATGGGATAGATTTTGCATAGATAACAGATATAAATATTAATTCCAGTAAGCTATCCCTTTGTGTTCTATGGAAAAATAGATCTTATTTCTTTATCCTGTGTCATGTTTGCACTATCTTCGTATCTCTGTATTTACTATTTGTCTAAAAGTGTCTGGGTATCTATCTACCTACCAGTTACCTATTTTGCTATTATCTATTTTCTTACATATTCATTCATCTATATCATTTAAAATAATGATCAGAGCAAGTAACAGAAGACTCAGGTTAAACTCAAGTAAATAATAAAGAGATTTTATTGTCTCACAAACTGAAAAGTCTACAGCTAGAGAGTACTTTGCTTGACCCAAAGGGTAATGATTTCTTTAAGACTGTATATTCATTTCTTGGACATTTTTATCTCTGCCTTCTTCACGGTTTTGGCTTCATCGTTACCCTGTCTGTTTTCTTGGTACCCAGATTTTTGTCCATTTGTCTTGGGGTACGTGGAGTAGATATATGATATATGTATAATGTGTACACACACACACACACCCCCCCAACAAAAGAACTTTGCATCAAGCCTGTGAGCCTGAAAATATGTAAAAGAAGTTTTGGAAAAAGAAGTTGGAGAGAACTCCAATTGAAATAACTTCTTTTCCCCAGATCAATCACTGAGGCTAAGGGAATACCATCTGTTAATTTGGCTTAGTTTTAGTTCATTGCCAACCCTGGAACAATCACCTTGACAAACATCAAGAACAGCAGCACAACAAAATTACTAAAACAGCTTAAGCTAATCAGGGCTTTCCCTAGGAACTTGGCATGATTCTAAATCCAAATAGCTGTCTGGAACAGAGAGTGACTTGGTTCTCCAAAGTAAAATCAAGATACTGTTGTAAAGAAATGAGATGTGGGTATTCAGCAACAAATATCCACTATTCATTGCATATTTATCTATCTGTTTGTTTATCCATCAATCTAATCAAAGTCATCTATCAATTTCTACATATCAATCTCCCTACCTTTCTATCTTTTTACGTGTGCATCGTACTTTGTATTTAAGTGGTACATACATAGAACAAATAAACTTAGAAAATCATTCAGGACTTACAATTATGCAACCTACTGAGTAATACATTAGTACCAGTTCCCAATTCTAATGAAAAATTGAAATCTAAAATAGGCAATAGTTAAATATATCAAAATACTGTTTATTCTTGTATTTACTGATTTATTTTTGCTTGATACATGAGAAATAACGATAGTAATAGCTCATGTTTACTAGGTTATATGGGAATAACAGAATAATAAATGATATTTAAATGATAAATACCCTCTGACATTTTATCAATACATGAAGCATCACATAAATATAAGAATAAGATTACGGGCATGCACTAAAGTCATAGTAATACCATCATATAATTTTATGAGACAAGAAAATCTGTTACCATAGAGTCTTTTCTGAAACATAAGTGACTAAATGAGTTTTCTAATTTTTGTAGGTAATTTTTTAAAGATTAAGGATTTATAGTGTAAGAAGTTTTACATTTGGAGGGTAAGAAGTTTAATTCTCTAGTCTAGAGTTTCAAGAGGTTAGAGATTGAACTAAAGCCATGTGTCATTATTATTATTAAGTTTAATTATTTGGTCAGTATTTTAGAGAACTTGAAAATAAATTACCTATTTGGTGAGAGAGGAAACAAGTCTTTAAGTGGGCATTTTGGACATGCAGAATGTGGAAATGGGTTGTGCACTCACAGTATACAAAATAAGAGAAAAGCTTAATTGTATAGGTGCAAAATTTGAGAGAGTTTGGAATGTTTGTTATTTAAATGAAGAAGTGTGTGTATGAATGTAATTCAAAGAATGGAAGCTATAAAATTGAAGAGAGAAAATAGAATAATTGGTTGAATTTGAAAGTTGAGGAGGAACAATTGTTTCTTTAATTGACCAAGTGTAGAAATCATCTTTTCAAATCAAAGCAACATGTCTTGGAAACAGAAAAGATGACAGAAAACTAGGACACAAGGAGCTACTTCAGGTACAAGGAAGAGGGGAAAAATACTGAAGAAATTCAATGAAATAGCTACAGAATTTCAGAAAATTGTATGCCAAATTACCTGCCAATTGTCTTCCTGTTAAAGTGGGATTGGGGGCTACATATAGTAGCAGTGTTGGAAAGGCTGTTTTGGATATTGTAACGAGGTATCTGTTAGTAATAAAACTGAAAACCACCAGATCCATGTTCAATGAAGAATTCGATCTACCTGGGTATTGCTGATAAACTAGGCCCATTAGAAAGGGTTGTAGAGCTAATGAAGACATTCACAGAAATAATTTGTAGTATAGTAGGAGGCATGTGGCCCCAAAGTGTCAACACTTTTAATATCATGTTATATGATTCACTGGGAAAGAAAAAAAAAAGGAAGTGGGAAAGAAAAGAAAAAGAATATTGGTTCTCAAAGAGAGCTGAGCCTCTTATAAAGTACTCCTGTTTAAGCAAATACATATTTTCAGATAATTATGTTTCTGATCCCTAAGTAATCAATAAATAAACTATTGATTTGTGCAACGTATCATCATCAATAAATGGATTCAATTCTGTAAATGTATTACAACTCTTTCTGTTCTCTCCTTCCTTCCCTCCCGTCCTTCTTTTTCTTGTCTCTTTTAGTGCACAAATATTTTGAACACCAAATATATGCTAATCATTGGAATAAGCTGTACTGATTTGGATTCATCTTTAGATTAGTAGAAAAAAAATGGACATAGATGTTTCTGACACATAATCATATAACAGAGGAAAGCAGGCAGTGTTGTGGCATTAAATCTTAAGGATTATGTGACAGATTGCCATATTGTTCACAAATACCCATGGCACAAATGTCTTCCCTTCTGGCCCTTTATTGAGACCCCCCTTAACCCAATAACCTTGGCTATTCGTCTTGGTTGCAGGGAAATGCGAATGAAAGTGAGGGGCAGAAGTTATAGAAACCACTGTGTATTTCATGTCTTCTGTGATGAAACATACAGGGAAAAGCAGTTTCTTAAGCCTAGATTTCAGAATCTAGAGAAGAATGATCACAGCCTGTTCACAAGGAACATTGGCAAAGCCCCAGACACAATTGCTGAGAAGGGCACGGCATGTTTTGGAGCTGAAAGTAGTTTAATAAGGTTCTATGCAAAGGTGTGTATACTATATATAGTGAGAAGTGAAAAGAGAAGGGAAGACGGGTGGGTCTGTGGGAGGAGATTTTGGGGGGGGGCCCAATTGGGTGTATTCTGATGAATAGATTTAAGGATAAATGAGACTGGAAATTGAGAAACTAAGAGGCTAATTAATAACTTTTTAAAGCAGTTTTCCTGATACAGTCTTTCCGACCACTCCTTCTACCATTTCCTTCTACAGGAAACTATCAATAATAAGGACAATCAGCTTGTGATCAGCTTGTGACCTGGGGAATCTGGAAACCGCTCACTGTCTTGGGCCTAGGATTCTTGATCTGATTTGGACTGTACCCTGCTTGAGGGCAGAGAACGTATGCCTTTTTATTACTCTTTAGAGGAACTTGCCACATTAAGGCATTTTCTTATAACAGAAAAGCAAGCAGAGGGGAAGAAATGGGAATTTTTCTTCTCTATATTAGCTCGAATTTCAAAGATCTTCCAGAACAGTTTTCTTAAGCTATGTATAGTAACAGACCAAATTTATTTCCACAGTCATTAGTTTGCCATGGATGAATACTTTTGTAAAGTGCAACAAAATTAATTGCCTAATAAAGTAATTTAAAAAGACATATAAAATACAAATCTCAATTTTTTTAAACAGGCAAACAATTATTCTGTCAAATTCCTATAATAGTTTCTAATTATTTAATTTCTATTTCTGTATGCTATTATTATGAACTAAAACAAGATAAAAAACAATGTGCAGATGAGAACTGTTTTAGGACAGGTTTTGAATAGTGGTGTTATAAAATATTCATATAATTTGATACATTTTTATAATATAGAAAACTTAGGTAAAATAAAAAATAAAGGGGTAAATTAGAAAATTCACTATCTACAAAGAGTGGTCCTAATAACCTCATGAATGTTTTTCTTATGAAAACAAAACTTTCCACACTGAAGCCTCCACTGCAACATGGACATCTAACTTAAAATGAGTCATGGTCATATTTTATCAAAATAATACTTTAAAATAATATTTTAAATTAATTCTATTTAATTACTGAAATAATCATTCTATATGTTCTCCTCATATAACAAAATGCAGGGACAATGGAATTGTCAAAATGAAAATTGTGGTCTATAAGACAGACTCAAGAAACCAATGTCCCTCCATCTTTCTATTATTCTTTCTCTCTTCCTTTTTTTCCTCCCCTTTATTATTTTTTGATGAATGTGGAAGAATTCCCCAAAGCCAAGATATAATAACTAATTGGGCTTGATTAGAGAAACCAGTTAAGTTGCTCAATATTTAACCTGCAAAAATCCTAGTATTGAGTCCACAGGAATTGGTCTTGCTCCTTGCTTGGAGGATGGTCTTTGATTTTAGAAAAAGCTGTATCACTTGTTCCTGTTTATCACTAAAGAAAATCCCAAAGTCATGGTAATTAGCAGCATTTCAATTGGTAGCACACAAAAATGGATTTTGACCTTTCCCTATATTAAAACTCTAGTCGTAATAATAAATAAAATGCTGTGTTTATATGACTCCAGTATTCTGGCGATATTGTTAGCAGTCACATTAAAGCATTGGAGAAAACATAATTACATTTCTCCACCGAGAACCTCAAATATACCCCAAACATTCCAGAAGAATGATAATAATGTATTTCAACATGCTGTTTATCTTAGTTTATAATTCTCATAAAGTTTAATGATGGCTAAGTTTATAAATAACATCTGGTAAATGTGTGTTTGAGATAGAAATAGAGTTATGAAGCTGATGGCTTTCAAAAACCCTTGAGGATGTTAATATACACTTCAACATTTCTGTTTAAGAAGGATGCATTTTGTATGATCATAGGGTAAGAACAGAATAAGCAGTGGCCTGCCATGTTGTGCTGGGAAGATAATCTACAAACCTTTATCTAGTAATAAACAATGTTATAGTGGGAGAGCATTTGATATTTAAGACTACAGAAAGCTTTTCTCTTCGCTGCAAGAGCTACTACTGAGCTTGGGGACCTCAATCCTCTCCATTTTATCATAAGAAAATAAATTAAAAATAGATTTTAAAAAACCTCAGCGACATGAATAAGAGAAAACCCGTGGAGTGAAGATTTGTTAATTCCCCGGGAGGACTTCAATAACAGGCAAGTAAGTCTTTTTGTAAAAAGGCTGCTTCAGACTGGGCCTCCAGAGGCCGTTTGTTCATGTGCCAGACCACCTGCTATTAATTTCTTACATCCCATTTCAGGAAGAACAATTCCTCTTTATGTCTTCCTCACCTCTTACATAATGTTCTTTTAGGGACATCTAAAAATAAACCAAGACAGATAGCTAAGGAGCATGAGTTTTTGAAAATTCTGCTAGTAACCTCCGAATTTTGTGTTTTGAAAGTGTTCAAAAATAACTTAATCATGTAACAGCACCCCCTAATTCACATTCATTCTTTCTTTATTTGGAAAAAAAACATTAAAATCTCTACAGAAACTTATATCTAGATTAGGAATCTTTATTGAATTCATATATCATATCTTATTAAATTTAATACATAACATCTCTCCCATTGGAACAGGGCTAGGCCAGTTCTAGTAATTTTGCTAGAAAAAGTCCTAAAACTTTCCAAAACATTAAATAGTTGCAAACCATGATGGAGTCAGAATTTGGAGTGTTTGTTTGTTTCTTCTTATAGAAGAAAATATGTAAGTCCCCTTCAAAAATTATGATGCTGAAGAGAATTATCTAACTTAAATCCTCAAATTGGTCACAAACCCAGTGGACAGGACCTACCCTAAGGTTATCTAGTAGAAACTTTCTATGATAGACATATTCTATATGTGACCTGTCACATATAATAATAACCAGAGCCCCATGTATGTGTATAACAGTTTCCTATATCTGTAATATTTGTTTTTATATTGTTCTAAGTCTATATTTGTTTATATTTTAATAGTATGTTTCTAGTAAATTTTTTAATTACTTATTTTTATAATTGAATCACATGTCTGCAACACCTGGCTGGAAAATTTGGTCTGCTTTCAATCTTCTCTGTTATTTATTTTCCCTCCTCATATCTAATAATTTTCTTAGAAACTAAAATCTAATCATGCCATATCCTTGCTAAATATACCTCCATATGTTTCTATTCCCTACCGGAGAACTTCCAGCTTTCTTGGTCTTCTAGTCAAATTCTTTACTCATCTGTTTCCACTTGACCTTCCAAATAGTCATATATTACATTATTTTTCTAAATTAGTCAATTATTCCTCTTAAACCATGCTGCTTACTTTATTTATCTAGAAATGAGTTCATGTTATTCCCTGTTTCCAGGAAGCTCTCATGCCAGTCTCCGCCTATGTTTTGTTGAATGGTGACCACCCAAAATATGTATTCCTATTCCTAATCCATTGAGGCTCTGAATGAGAGTTTATTTGGGAAAGGGATCATTGCAGATGAAAATAAAACTGAAGAATCTTGAGATATCTTTATCCTAGATGGACTCTCTATTCAATGACAAGTCTCCTTACAAGAGTCAGAAGAGGAAAAGATACAGATATAGGAAAAGACAGAGGGAGAGATTGGCTTGATGAAGCCACAACATGAGAAACACCTAGAACCACCAAAAGTTGGAAGCGCCAAAGAGTGAGTCTATGTGGAGGAGTCAGAGGGAGCACAGCCCAGTCAACACTGCAACTTTCGACTTCTGCCTCCAGAATCATTATAGAATAAATTTCTATTGATTTAAGTCATCAAGTCTGTGACACTTTACTACAGTAGCCCTAAAATACTAATACACTCATCAAATCACCAAATGCTATTCATCCTTTAGTATCTACCACTGAAACTATTCTCACCTTCAAAAAGGAATCTGGTCTTCCAGAGTTCTTTATTACACATGTTAATGATATCTGTTACTTTATGCTGTATGTAAATATTCAGTTATCTTTTAAAATTTCCTTTCCAGATTGTGTGCGCTTTGAGGAAAATCATGGTTTCTACATGTCTATATTCCTATTGTGCCACTATAGTGCTTCATATATGATACAAAAGTGATAAAAATATTGTGAAATCTAATCTCTTATAGACAGAATTCAAAATCCTGCCTTGAAAAATTATTTAATTGTAAATCCTCAGTAACTCAAAAGGGAATTCTGTTTTTTTACTCTAAGCATGAAGCTTCAACATATATATGCATAATTATCCTCAAAATACACTACTTTGAATCATTCGTTTGATTATTTATTTTTAATAGAATAGTTCAGTAGGAAAGAAAACAATTTTTTATGCCTTGATTCTTAACAGTAATATACCCCAAACCAACAACAGTTTGGAATTAAAATATTGTATTTTGAAACATAATTATGATTTTTATGGACATTTTACCTGAAATATGATTTGTTGAAACAATCATTTAAGAAAATGAATGATAATTTAGGTGGCCTATCTTTTGCAATATTGTAGAAAACAAAGGCATAAGCTTTGTATTTTCTTTTAATAATATGCTGTATCATTACAGAATGTGAAAACTACCATTCCCTATTTTAAAAGTTTGATATATTTTTTAATTTAGTTTTTGATTAAAATCATAACTGTATACATTTACAGGGTAGGATGTGATGATTTGATATATAATGTGGAATGTTTAAATCAACTGATTAATATAACCATCACCCACTTTTTGTGGTAAGATGTTTAAAATTTACTCTTAGTTATTTTGAAATATACCCTTGCGTTGTGCACATTAGGTGAGAGCCCACCAAATGCCCTCCCTCGTCCCACCAATCACTCTGCTCCCTTCCCTATGCCTCCCCATTTTTAGACTGTATTTGTGTTTTATCATTTGTATGATTGTGTAGTGTTTATACACAATCTGGAGGCATTATTTATTTCATAATGGTATTGAGTACATTGGATTTTTTTTTCCATACTTTACTAAGAAGAATGTGTTCTAACTCTATCTAGGTACACATAAAAGGTGTAAAATCTTGGCTCGGCGCCTATAGCTCAACCGGCTAAGGCGCCAGCCACGTACACCTAAGGTGGTGGGTTCGAATCCCCAGCCCGGACCGCCAAACAACAATGACGGCTGCAACCAAAAATTAGCCGGGTGTTGTGGCAGGCCCCTGTAGTCCCAGCTACTTGGGAGGTGGAGGCAGGAGACTCGCTTGAGCCCAGGAGTTGGAGGTTGCTGTGAGCTGTAATTCCACAGCACTCTACCCAGGGGGACAGCTTGAGGCTCTGTCTCAAAAAAAAAAAAAAAAAAAAAAAGGTGTAAAATCTCCATCTTTTTTATGGCTGAACAGTATTCCTTTGTATACATATGCAACAATTGGTTATTCATGGTGTGATGGGCATTTGGTTTGCTTCCATGGCAGCAATTATGGTTTGGGGGGGCAATAAACATTCTGGTGCAAATATCTTCGTGGTAAAATGATTTATGTTCTTCTGGCTAATAATGGAATTGCAGAATCAAATCGAAGGTCACTTTTTAGTTCTTTGAGGATTCCCCATAATTCTTTCCATAAAGGTTGTATTAGTTTGAAGTCTCACCAGCAATATAAAACTATACCCTTCTCTCCACATCCATGCCTGCATCTGCAGTTTGGGGACTTTGTTAACTATGCTAATCTTACTGGAGTTAGATGATATCTCAAAATTGTTTTGATGTACATTTTCCTGATGATTAAAGATGATGAAAATTTTTTCATGTGTATGTTGATCATTTGTCTGTCATCTTCAGAGAAGTTTATGTTCAAGTTTGTTGCCCACAAAGTAATGGGATTGTTTGTTATTTTTACATTGATTAATTTGAGATTTCTGTCAATTCTAATTATCAGACCTTTGTTAGTTTATCAGAATTAAATCATGCAAAAATTTTCTCCCATTCCAAAGGCTGTCTGTTTGCTTTCATTTTGGTGACCTTAGCTGTGCAGAAGATTTTTAGCTTGATCAAATCCCAATAATTTATTTTTGGTGTTGTTGCTACTACCAGAGGGGATCTTCCTCATAAAGTATTTTCCCAGCCCAGTATCTTCAAGCATTTTTCCTTCACTCTCTTCTAGGATTTTTATAGTTTGATGTCTTAAATTTAATCTTCTATCCAGTGAGAATCAATTTTTGTTAGTGGTGAGAGGAGTGTGTCCAGTTTCAGTCCCCTACAGGTTGCTAGCCAGTTCTCCCAGCACCATTTGTTAAACAAGGATCCTTTCCCTCAATGCATATTTTTGTTAGGCTTATCAAATATCAAATGACAATATGTGGTTGGGTTCATTGACATATTCTCTATTCTTCTCCGTGTGTCTATCTATTTTCGTGCCAGTACCATGCTGTTTTGATCACTATAGACTTACAATATAACTTGAAGACTGGTAGCATGATGCCACCTAATTTGTTTTTATTTACAACTATTGTATTGGCTATTAAGGGTTTTTCAGATTTCATATAAAGCTAGGTACTATTTTTTCAAGTTCTTCAAAGTATGACATTGGAACTTTGATGAGGATTGCATTAAATCTGTAGATTTTTTGGGGGACTATGGAAATTTTAACAATGTTGATTCTTCCCAAACATAAACATGGTATGTTTTCCCATTTATTAACATCTTCTGCTATTTCTTTTCTCAGGAATTCATTGTTGTCTTTATAGAGATCTTTCATGATTTTTGTTAGATATATTTCAAATTATTTCATCTTCTTTGTCACTACTATAAAAGGAATAGAGCCTGTGATTATATTCTTGGCTTGACAATTGTTGGCATATATGATTTGTAGGTATTGATTTTGTATGCCAAGACATTGCTATATTTCTTGATCACTTCTAAGAGCTTTGTAATTGAATCCCAGGGTTTTCCAGGTATAAGATTATGTCATCTGCGAAAAGTGAGAGTTTGACCTCTTCTGTCCCCATCTGAATACCTTTGATCTCTTTCTCTTCCTGATTGCAACAGCTAGGATGTCCGGCACTGTGTTGAACAGCAGAGGTGATAATGGGCATCCTTGTTAGTTCCAGATCTAAGTGGAAATGTTTTCAATTTTACTGCATTCAATGTGATGTTGGCTGTGGGTTTGCTATAGAGGGCCTCTATCCCATTAAGAGACGTCCCAACTAAGCCTATTTTCTTAAGTGTTGTAATCATGAAAGGATGCTGGATATTATCAAAAGCCTTGTTGTATCAATTGATAGAATCATATGGTCTTTTTCAAATTTTAATTGTGTGGTATATTATATTTATGGATTTACATATGTTAAAGCAAACGTGATCATATCCCAACCATCAAATTGGGATAAAATCAATGGGATCATGATATATAACTTTTTTGATGTGTCCTTGAATTTTATTTGCTGGGATCTTATTGAATATTTTTGCATTGATATTATTTACTGATACTGATCTATATAGTTTTCTTTCTTTGTTGAGTTCCTTCTTAGTCTGGGGATCAAGGTGATATTTGCTTCATAGAATGTGTTGGGGAGGATTCTTTCTTTTTTCTATTTTGGAAAAGGTTACATAATATAGGTAATAGTTCCTCTTTGAAGGTTTGGTAGAATTCTGATGTCAACCCATCTGCCTATATCCCCAATATAGATTGGAGTAGATTGTATATATTTATAAATTTCCATGATTCACCATTCTATTCTGGTTACCACCCTTTGTCACGGTTGACCTCATATTTAAAAATTTCAGAGTATTACAGGGGTACACATATTTTGATTTCATAGTTTGTTTTGGACAGTTAGGGATCATCTGTGTGTTCAAACTTTTGGACCTTCAGTTTGGAAAATATTATCTTAATTTCCAATAGAATCCATTAATTAAAATAGATAATTTAGGCTATTATTTCTACATACTGTTCTAAAGGCTTGCTATTAAGTGTGAATAATGGGCTGAGTAGCACCATGCTATTTAAACATTAGAGTTTTTAAAGTCATTAGAAGTTATCTGCTCTAATGGGTGTTCTATTGATGGGAAAATCAAAGTGTAGAAAAGGGAAGCAGAATTATGTAATTCTGAATTTGCAATAACTTAGTCCTGGGTATTGGTGTTTAGGCTTAAAATTCTTAGTCTCACTAAAAAGCAGAGTTTCAAATATTCAAGTTATATCAATTTTCTTTTCAACATAATTGTTTATTAGCTTTGAGACCACATCCACATTAATTACCACCTCTAAGCATCATTTTCTTCATGTGAAAAATGAGAATATTACCAGCTAACATAAGACTTCTAATTAGGAGAAAATAAAGTAATATATGTGAGAGCTTTATTATAAGCCATTAAATATTATTTTTTAACATTATGATCAATAAAAAGCAAAATTAAAATAAAATATCATTACTTTATAAGCATTTCATAAAATGAGTTTCCTTGAAACGTTGACTCACTGTGTGAATTGGGAAATGAATGTCAGCATTTTCTTTTTTATTTTGTTCTGTAAAGTCTATCTTTGAACCGTATAGCTTTGAACTCCTGGAATTAATTTTCCAAAGTCAGCATAGAGACAAATAAGTGCACATGATATAATTGAAACAGAAAGCACCATACTGCTACATCAGAAGCAGAATCTGAAAAAAGAAGTGGGAATATTACTTCATAATGGGAAGCAGGAGGAAGCAACTGAAAAAAAAGAAGAAAACATAAAAATGTGTTAAATAGCTTACACTGTAGCTTACTCAGCCTACAATGTCATAGTTGAAAAAGTAAAAACAATTATGTTTTTGCTGAACCAGCAGAAAAATAAGAGTCATCACGAAGTATTTGCAGGCTTTGCTTACGGTATTGTAACCAAAGTTTACCTTTGTAAAGCATGTGCGTTCTAGTTTCTAGAATTTAAGCTTATTTATGCAAGCTTATTAATAGAAAAAGAAATAACTACTGTTCTTTTTAAGAACATTTGCCTAAGATTTTTACCACTACATTTTAAGCTGGAGGATCAGTAGTTGTAAATACCAGACAAATCTTACATTGTTTTATGTGCTGATATAGATAAATACATGGATGCATTCATTAGCTTTTGCTCCTTAACAAATTATCTTGAAATGTGATGGCTTGAAACAAGAATCTAATAACTCATGGTTACTGTTACTTACGAAGCTGGCCATTCCATGGCTCGGTCCTCTGGTTCAGGGTCTCTTATAAAACTGTGTTCAACGTAGTGGTCAAGGCTGCATTTTTCTTTAAAGGTTCAGCAAGCTTGGGAGCTTTGAAGGAGGGAACAAATCTGCTTCCAAGCTCACCCATGTGACTGTTGGCTGGATTAATTTCCTAAGGGGCTGTTCAACTGTTTCACATTGGGCATCGGTCAAAGCCTCCCTCAACTGCGTGCTTCAAGGGCCTTTCTGCCAGGAGATTTGGTTTCCATCCTAGGGAACAAGTGAGAGCAGAAATAAGGTGAGCGAGATAAAAGCCAGAGTCTTTTTGTTGGTTGTCTAACCTTTGAAGTGACAGACTATTACTTTTACCATATTCAATTCATTAGTAGTCAGGCAGTAGGTCTAGTGTGCATTATGGAGCATGGATCTGTACAGTGCTGGAATTCTAGAAGGTGAGAGCTATTGGGAGCCATCTTAAAAGCTGGCCACTATAATAGACCATAGACAGATATGCAAATACATGAATGTCAGAATATGTAAATAGGAATATATGTTCATGCTAAGTATTTAGGAAACCCTACTTTTCAAAATTTACTTGTATTTCTTCTAAATTACTCTTTTCAGGTGTGTTCACAATGCTCAAAGTATAGAAAATTTTAAACACTACAAAGCAATGTTTTTGAAAATCTGTAATTACAATTTCCACTTTTAATCAAAAATATCACATTTAGACTGTGCAGGGCAAGTGAAGAGTACCTCTTGTTTCAAGAGTGGTGGCTAAATATAATATAGTTCAATTTTGTTTGGCAACAGATGCTTTCATCTTTGAGATATATATATATATATATATATTCGTAGTTATTTGTTTTTCTCTGAAAAGACTATTTTCATTTTCTCAGATTTTTTTTTGACAACAAAATTAAACTTTTTCTTTTTTTTTAGTTTTTTTTCAGAGTTATTGTGAGGATACAATGAACCAGGCCACAACTTGTAAAATTTTTAGGTAGAATCCCTCTTGTCTTTATGTCCTGCACCCAAAAGTTGTACCATACACCCCTACCTCGTCCCCTTTAAGTGGGAGCACACCAATCCCCCTTTTCGGTCTGCCCTTCTTCCTATTTCCCCCACAACTTGAATAGAATTAAGTTTTTCTTCTATGTGGGCATGTGTTAGTCTACTGGCTTCATAATAAAATTGAGTACATTGGGTACTTGCTTCTTCTATTCCGGTGAAACTTTACTCAGAAGAATGTGTTTCATCACCATCCAGGTTAATAATGCAAATGTGAAGTCACCATCTTTTCTTACCACTGAATAGTATTCCATGGTATCCATATACCATGACTTTTTAATCCATTCCCGAATTAATAGGCTTTTATGTTGTTTCTGCATCTTTGCAATTGTAAATTGAGTTGCGATAAACATTCTAGTGCAAATGAAATATTTGGGGAAATAGGGGAAGGAATGTATATTTTAAATAGTTTATTCTAGGCATCTACCCAGAAGAAATTATTTTGAAAAGTACATTCCTTCACAAATTTCCCCAAATATTTCCACATTATGAAGCTGTAGTAATACACTAAATAACAACAAATTAATGACAACAAAATAATTTCTAAATAGATATCTGTAGGACTTATTATATATTCAATATTAAAATTTTCAAAATAGAAATCAACCAAAGTTTAAGTATTATATAAAAATAGTGAAATAATATAGTAACAAGATGAGTCTATTGGCTATCTTATCAAAAAGAATGCTAATATAAATATTAATATAATTAATACATTTAGAAGAAATCACATACATACATTGTAATATAATAAACACCTAGCTGCCAGGGAAAAATGCTGAGTTATTGAATCATAATCTTCTGATGGAATTGTACTTACAAAGGTCTTTTATGTTTCTTCTCCTGAGAGAATTCACATCTCATGGTTCACAGCTAATATTAACTGTAATAACAACTATTTGCAAATGAACATAATGAAGGCTAACACAGAGGTACTTCAGAAGAGCAAGCTAGGGAGACTAACGTTTGTTTTTGGAAATTCTCTTTTGGGTTCTGATGGGTGCACTATTAAAAATAATTATTCAAATGCTAAAGTGAAATTCAAAACATTGCATTTAATAAGCAGTGCCGCACTGTCAGTCATCACTAAGAGTAGAGCTAGCTCTAAGCACACCCGGAAGATACTGTTTGAATCCCAGGCTGGCATCACAGGGCAGAAAGTCTGTGAATTATCTTTCAATTAGTATGGGCATCCTAGCTTTCCATATTGTAATTCACATGGGAACATAGTACTCATACGGGAACATAGTACTCATATGAAAGAGTTGTGCAAAATTAAATGAGAGTTGTGCAAAATTAAAATGCAATTTAGAGGAGATAAAACTTGACAATATGAAAAATATTAGTCCAATTTTGGATTTTTATGACAGACAGAGAAGATTGTCAGGTTGTTTTAAAAATTAAAAGCACTTAGGATATAGAATTTCGGAAACACACCCTATAGGTCTTTAACAATGATAGTTTAGTCTCTCCTTCTTTCTGAATAGGAACTCTATATTCCTTTTTGTCTGTCACTTATTTAAAAAATGTTTAGAGCTGAAAGTCATCATCATAATCAAATCTAGAGTTCTAACAACTCTATTCTTTTAGCCCTTGACCTACCACCTATAATCAGATCCTCACACATTATCTGCTACATCTCAACATCATGGGAGAAATACTATCTGATTCAAAAAGTATACATAAAAATATAAGCTTATGAATTGGATAATTTTGTAATGAAAAACTCTGCTTAGTTTCTGTCATTTGCAATCTTTAGAGCCCCAACTATAATACAGGGAAAAGACTTTGAACTTAGGTCCACAACTAACAGTTGCACCACTATAAATCTCATCTCACCAGATTGTTCTATCATGTATTCAGTCCCCATCTTTTTCATACATTTGCCCACTTCTCCCATTATAGGAGATCCTTACTTTTAACTCAGTTCCCTCCCATTTAAAACAAACCAACCAATCTTGGCCTTCCCTAACAACTCTCTGAATATTACCTTATTTTTCCATAGGCATGATTTTTCACAAAATAGCCTAAGCACATTATGTTCCCTGTTCCCTCACTTCCCATTTATTTGTTTTACCTACAGAAATTTGGTGTCAGTTCCTCCCACCCCTTCACTGGGAAGTCTCTCCAAGCTTCTCAGATAGCACTGATATTCAAGGGGATGACATATTTCACAAAACAATGTTGGGTTTACTGTCTATTTCTCTTTGTTCTCTCTCCCTGTGTATACGTCACCTAATTACAGCTCTAGTTCCTTAATGACTATTCTGAGAATGATGGCAATGGGTGTTGGGAGAGTGGATGAACAAAGCAAAGTTAGTTAAGAGACTGATCCCACACAGTAGGAATACAGCTGTAGTGGGAGCTACTCAGTTCTGATTAGAACAGCCTTATCCATCCAACCTAGAAGCAGAGAAAGCTGATCTATTTTCGTTCTGACTTATTCACTGTAATGGATTGAATTGTGCACCTAAAAAAGATGGTGAAGTCTTTTGCCCTAGCACCTGTGAACGTGACGTTATTTGGAAACAGGATCTTTATGGACAATCAAGTTCAGATGAGGTCATTGGGGGAGCTGAACTCGAGCATGAATGTGTCCTTATAAAAAATGAAAATCTGGACAAACACACACACACACACACACACACACACACACGCCCCACATGGAAGCAGACCAGGGTGATGGAAATTCTGCCAAAAGATGCAAAAATTTGCAAACGACCAGAAGCTAAGAGAGAGTCTGAACCAGTTTCTCCCTCACGGCCCTCGGAAGGAATCAGTCCTTCTGACAGCTTAATCTCTTTTCTGAGGAGACTTTTTTTTTGGCCTACTACACATATTTATGGCATTCAATGAATATTATCTGATTGTTAAATCAAGTTAATACATTAAGACTAAGATGTTTAGAATTCACTGAAATGTATTCCTTAAGTGTGCTATGTAAGACAAATTTCATAAATTTCTAAGTGTGCAAAGGTCTCTACCATATGGTATGTCTAAACACCACTCTGAAGTCCTGTACACACACATCATCAATTATCAAGCTTAAAAGTATCTGCAGAGGTTAGTGTGTCTTTCCTTGCTTCTAGACACAGCTGCATTTAAACTAAGAAGAGAGGTGTCTGTCCTGTTTCTAAATATCTCTACCAAAAGAGATTATACAACCTCTCCCAGCAACACATTTTGGCATTTCAAGGCATGAATATTTAAAATCTAACTCTTACAATGCAGAGGCTTGGGAAATCCTAAAACTTTTACAACATACACACTTGCTGAGTAGTTCTAACAATTGATACCGTGGACTACTCACAGGATGCATATAAAAAAACTGAAACGCTTTACAGATTTTGTTTTTACATTATTACTGATAATATGAAACTCAAGTACAGTCTGGAATAGCAATAAATTTTGATCTTGCTATTTCCTAGCCTTTAGAAAAGATTTTAAAAAAACCCCCCAAAACAGTAGTTTTCTCTTTTAAAAAACACTTTAGCCTGCAGTGATTGAAAAATACGTGAAGAAAGGCTTTCATGGTCTTTTCATTTCCATAATTTTTCTTCTTTGGAAAATAAGTCAAAAAGACTGAGATTGAGACAGGGAAGAAGGAAAAAACTCTCCGGTAAAAGAAAAAGAAAAGAAGCAAATAATTTTCTTACGAAGGAAAACTAAGTACAGAATTATGTGGTCATTGCAACTCAAATAATTCAGAGAGTTTGACAATTTCATTTCTTAAAGTATAAATGATAAGGAAGCTGATATGTTTAAAAATGTTTGTTATTTTACAAAAGGGATTTAATCCAGATGGAACTAGCAAAGCGTGCTTTGCTGGAAACATACTTTATCTCCTTTACACACTCAGGTATATTTTTACTGAGAATATTTCCACTACTACACAGCTCAAACAGCTTTCTGTTTTAACAAGGCAAGGATGTCTTTAGATTCATTGTCCTGGGAAATCAGTAATTTCGTAATTACCTAGTTTATTATAGCATTTCAGCAATTATGTAGGCTGTGGTGTGAGTGTTCCACCTTTAGAGTATAATAGAAAAAGAATGGATCTAGGTGGGGCCATCACATTAAATGTGGGAAGATGAGAAACAGCCTTTCCACATTTCCATAAATAGGAGATTCCAACATATAGTCTAAATAGGGTACGATATTCTATTTGTGTGTAATGCGCCTGCTTTCAGGAACCTGATTTCACTGAGATTCCCTTTGGGGAAATAATTGCTTTAATCACAGTGGTTCTTAATTATCAGTACGAATTATTTAGTGTTTCCTATACACATCCTTGTTACATTCACTGTGTTTCCTGCCACACAGTTTAGCTACTTCGATTTTTTTTTTAAAAAGATAGTTGTTTGGCAACCTGCCTAATTTTTGGTGGTGCTGCCTAATCACACACACTTTAAAAAATGGTTTAAAGGTGACATGCGTGATATTCCCCTGGAATTGTTCAGCGTCTGGTAGATTTAAGATTTACTCAAATATAAGTATAAAGTTTTTGAGATAATAAATAACCACTTGGAAAGATGGTGTCAACCCCAGGAGCTGCGGCAATCTAACAGCTGCAAGGAAGGACTCAGGGATGGGGAGGCCGCGGTCTTGGAATGTCCACGTCTTGGTAAAGGTCATGCTGTATTTTAATCTCTTTGAAAATATTTCAAGATGCAGAATAATATCTCAGGAGGATTGAATGGTATGTGATTTTCACAAAACAGTTTCTTACCCAGAACATAATTTTTAGATAATTACAATGCTTTTTTCCCTTTAAACACTGAATTTGTAAGAACAACTGACAATTCATTCTCTCTGAGAGAGTTTGTTCTACTTGTCTCTAGGGATTTCATGAGTTTGAGTTTCCCAGAGAAGAAAAATTTTCTTCAATCAAGTAATGACAAATATTAAAATAATATCTTGTAGAGTAGTTTTGATGTGGAGGGTTTGAGGAGGGGCAGGCAGGAAACTAAAAACAAAGGAATAGCTTTCTCATGGCAATAATCCTAGCAAAATTGTATTTTCTATCTTCAGGTTAGAGAGAGATTAAAATGCTAAATTTTAAAAATTAAGAAAAATGCTGCCAATTTTTTAGTTATGAAGTTTTCCTTTAAAAGTTTTTCTATACATTGCTAGTTTCAGATCAAATATAGCATTTAAAATCATGTCAAAATTCTCAGCAAGATATGAAAACTTATTTTAAGTAGTGAAAATGTGTTATTAGTTGTTAAAGTCTCTGATAACAGATGATGACAAAACATTGTCCAAGACAAATCTCTATTCAAATGGTATACTTTCTATATACCTTTTCTTTCTTCTTTTTTTTTTCTTTAAGACCCTAAGGGATTGGCCAATTTGCTTTTCTTTCACTATCTTCATGTATGACCTGAGTTGTTTGCTTTAGTGGAGTGAACAGAATTGGAACAGGAAACACACTGAGTGACTGAAGGAGACACAGAAATTTACATTGAGCAATAGTTGGAAGAATGACCATAGTGACTCTCAAGATTTTCTGCTTCATCATCCCTTTCTTTCCAACACTATCATTCTGTTCCCAGCAAAATACCCTGGGCTACTTTATTAATGTTGTGTTGCCGTGATATGTGGATTCACAGGTAAAAATCAGAAGCTGGGATGGGTGCAGAGGTACAAGACAGTGATCAATATGTACAAATGTATACTTAGATAGAAGGGATACATTCTAAAGTTCAGTAGTACAGTAGGATAAGTATAATTAACAACAATTTATCATGCTTTTCAAAATAGCTAGAAGAGAAGATTTGAAGTTTTCCCAATGCAAAGAATTGATAAATATTTAAGGTGGTGGATATCCTAAATACCCTGATTCAAGCATGACACATTCAATCCATGTATCACAATATCACATGTCCCCTAATAAAATGTGCAATTATATATCAATAAAAACATTTTTAAAACATCCAACTTGTGTTTCAGAGGAATAAGGGGAATAATGTTGGTTCCTTGCTTAACTAGTGGCTCTACTTGGGAATCCCTATCTCAAAGTCATTTACATGAAAGGACTATTTAGTTGGAGCAAAACTGAACAAATATATCATGAGCAGTTTGGTGTCCTGAATGCTAAGTTACTGGCTTAAGAATAAATTGGTTTCTATACAAAATGTTAACTATGCAAAATGATGCCAAATTGTAAATATGTGAATTTTAAAATTTGGACAAATATAATTTCTTTTCCAAATGATCAAAGCCCATGTTTTGAGTTGTTCTTGATAGAATATTGTATAGGCCTCTAATTTGGTATTGAAGTCAGTCTCAGGAGAGTAGCTTTAATTTCTTCCCCTCCTTGATAGGCCTGTGGAGGATTTGATCATAGATGTTTACAGTGGGCATTTCTAGGGATACTTCTTAATCCTACCAGATGAGTTAATGACCAAGTGTCCAACCCGTGACAAGTGCCTCTATCATAGGAAACTTGTAGCAGGTTCCCATGTATTTCTTGTCTAACCTGTGTCCAGTTTAGTTCTAATAAAATAGCCATTGCTACGAAAGTCTTGAATCTCTTGGAGGATCATTTAGGTTGGTGTGTTAGTCAGGTGAGACATAGAGAAAGCAATTCAACAAAACACATGAAATGGCAGAGGTAGTGTCTATTTATAGATGCCAGAGAGAAAAGGGCAGCATGCCTTGTAGACTCAACAGGACATGCAACCTCAACCAGAGAGAAAGAGATAATGTTATCTGCAGGCCAAAACTTTTACTAGAGTCTAGCATGTCTCCCAGGAAGGTTTCCTAGGGAAAGTTCTGACTAGTGAGCTTAGAGCAAGCAAGCACAAGTTCCATGGAATAACACTGTGATGGGAAAGTGGTTAAGGCAACATTTCCGGGCAATCCACAGATATGGTGTGAGGGTGAGTAGGTCTAGTCAGATAGTTTGTATCTAGGTGTTTTCACAGGGAGGTGGTCACCAGGAGGCTGTTATATAAGGTAGATTTTTTCATCAATCACAATGAACTTGGAAGAGGTGAAGAACTGAAAACTGTGTCAATGGTGACTAATCCCTTCTTTGGAAATAAGAAAGTCCTACTTATATGCAAAATGTATGTCAAGGCGAAATTCAAGTGTAAGAATTTACTGTATAGAACTTCATAGAAAATGAAACTATAACGGCATTTAAATGCAGATAATACCAAATAAAATATTTGTTGTCATTGGGGAAAGACAAGTGGTTCACAGTTTAAGATCATGTACTTAGGTACCAGGAATGATTTATACAAAAGAGTTTCATGGTAAACTGAGGAAAACCTAAGGCTACAGGAATAATATTGATCATATAGGGCAGTTCCACAAAATGATGAAAATGGCTATGCAAATGGTAGAAGCATTAGAAGTCGGTATTTGAGGGCCACCCTGTCTTTTATATTCTTTCTTGGATCCAGGACTTAAATATACAAATTGGTGAACACACACTGCTCTCATTGAAACAACCCAAGGTTCTCTGAACAGCTTCCAGAATTGTTCTTCTTTGCATTCATGGTAATCCATAAGCTGAAAGTATTTTCATTTCATTATGTTACTTTATTAAAGGCTATTTTAGGAAAGGATTGGGTGAAATGACATAAATGGCTGTTAGCCTGATCCTATAGGGATTAGAATACAACCAATTTCTCTTCCTATTAATTATACAGAAGGAGGTATAAAAAGTATATAAACTATCATATCAAATGCTTAAGATTTAATTTTAGTCCCCCTTCTACTTGGCCATTTTTAAATTACTAATGTTCAGTGTTGGGAAGGTATAAGTGGTAGGAACCATCCCATAAGTCAATGAATTAGATTTACCCATGTAGAAAATACTTCAAATATATATATGTGATGATCAGACTTTAGGGAGAAACTATTTGAATGGGTCTTTCCTCACCTCTTTTGGCCACCAAGAATGAGGTGTGGACTTAATCAGAGCAAGAGGGCCTAATTTTTATCCTATATGAGTGCAATAATCTTCTCCAGCTGATATGTGGAATAAATAAGTTGAACAGGTGTAGGATTTCTACATTAGAGACAGGGTTCAAAACTAAAATATATAAAAGTGGTTTTGTGTAGCATCAGTCTCTACGCATTTTTCTTATTAAATAAACATGGTTAATAGATGCCTGAACAAGATCTTTTAATATCCTCAAAACTGAGAGATACAGGAGAAAAAGAAAGAGCATCTTAGTATGACATATGATGGAAATGCTCTCAATTGCAAGGTTGAAATAATGCAAGGTCATGAAACTCTAGACAACTCTGTTCCACTTAGTTGATCTATTACATGCGGAGGTGGTTTACATAACAGAGACAAAGGAATAACAAGGTGAGATAGACTGATCATGGTCAGTTGCACTAATTAAAATCAACTCAGAATTTAAATATGAATACTAAATATATTTATAGTGATCTGGAATATTTTATCTTCTTCAGGGAAAGCAATCTATTTATAGGTAAATAGGCAATGCCATTGAGGTAAGAAGATTGCAAATTGTTTCAAATGTCTTAGAATCATTTCCATTAACATTTCTTTCAAAATATTAAAAGTGTTCTAGATTTATGATTTTAATGGTTCACCCTGAAGAAAATGTCTTGATATTTTATCAGTAGAACTTAAAGACAGATAATGGCAATAAGAAAAATAAGATGTTTCATGGAAATACTTTGGAATCTTACAGTCATAACTAAAAAGTCTTTGGTCAAGATTTGTTTTTTTTTTTTTTCAAAAAGTAACTAAACTAAGCAGGAAGACGAGGAATTTAGTTAGTTCTAAGTTGGCTATAAATTCACAAATTAATAGCATGAAATGCTAAAACCAAACCATACAAATGGAAAAAAAAAAAAAAAAAAAAGAACAAAACACTGAACCTTCCTAGCAAGAGTGAATATCCATGCAAGTTTGCTATGCTTTCAATGTTTTTGTTCCTTCTAAAATTCACTTTAAATCTTGATCCCCAATGCAATAGTATTAAGAGGCATAGCTTTTAGGAGATGACTGTGTGATGAGGACTCTGCCTTCATGATTGGTATTAATTTGCCATATAAAAGGGCTTATCACAGGAGCTTCCCTCTTTTCTACCCCTTCTGTCCCTTCCCTCTGCCATGTGAGGCCATACTGTCCCATCCCTCTGGAGGATGCAGGTAAACTCACCTGTACCTTGATCTTGGACTTATCAATTACCAGAATTGTGTATAATAAATTTCTGTTCTTTAAATTACTTAGTCTCAGGTTATAGCAGTCCAAAATAAATAAATAGCTAGATAAATAAGACAAAGACAAAACTAGCATTAAAGAATCACAGCCCCTTAGAACCAACAGTTGTCAAGCAAGAAGCGTGGACAAAAAGGAGAACTTTTAAAATATCTTTTAGATTGTTATTGAAAAACTAAATAACTACATCTATGATTAAATTGATTACCATTCAATCAGCAGTGATATTTGAAGATAATGTTAAGTTGTATCAAAATTGCTGAAATTATAGGAATGAAAATATTTATAACATGGGATAAATTCATAAATTTATTTTGTAGGTAAAATGTCAGCTTGCAAAGTCTGTCCCCAAATTGGTTGATTATCTATTATTTAAAAGAAAAATCTATTCTGGGATTCTCCATATCTGTTGTAATAACTCAGTTTCTTTGTACAGAAGTGTGTGGTTTTAAAAAGTCTGTGATTAAAACCGAATAACTAGCAAAAAAGTAAACAAAACTAAATCATACCATCTCTGAACCATGATTTTTAGGCTTCATTTCCACTGGCTTTTTATATCCCTATGTTCTACAAATATTATATCTATATCCAGTCCATTATTGTCATTTCTTGCCGGTGTCTTCCTCCTCACACATGTACTTTCACTGTACTAGAAATGTCTACTCTATAATTTCAATTAACCTGTTGCTACAAATTGAAGAACTAGAGCAGTGTTTTTCAACCTTTTTAATCTAATGGAACACTTGAACCTATACTTTAACTTTGCAGCACATTTAAACTCAAAAAAAAAAAAAGGAGAAAAGAAAGCATACTAACTATGCTTTGAACTTTTTTCAAAAATAATTTAGTTAATAATCTTTAAGAAGTTTTGTGGCACACCTATGATCCTCTCAGGGCACCACAGGGCACCACAGGGCGCCACAGCACACCAGTTGAAAATCACTGATCAAGAGCGTAGTTGCCATAGAATGTGTTTTATGACTATCTCGAGTCCTTCAAAAATGCTTTTTCTCAAATTAATTTGTTCATTTCTTTCTTTCCCAAGATCTGCTGGGCTGTTTAACTATGGCAAACTTCACTGCCCATGTTCAGTATAGGATAAGTCAAAATCCCGTTTTTCACAGTTTGGATTGTAGCTCAGTGGGTGGGTATATCTTTTGCATGGCGATGTATTCAGCGTTTCCTTATCCATCTTAAGAATGCCATTTGTGCTATTTTTGTTTTGTTTTCTAACGCTAAGACTTGATTATAGTCCTAATATGTAGCCAGCAGTGTCTGCAGCATAAATTAGCCACAAGGTCTCCGATTTAGCTGACAGCAAAAACAGATCACATCAATGTTTGCTGCTTTGTCTTAGAGTCAGCACAGTGTCCTTATTCCTGAGCAAACAGACCAGTGTCGCCTGTCAGCAGATGTGTCAAGCAGTTATAACATTATGTGCTTCCAGTGGGTCCACTTAAATACGTGCATTACATATGCATATATGCACAAGTACACACACATATAATCTATCTTATACATGATTGACTTGTTATTTTCTCTATATTCCTATTTTTTTTTACTTTTTTCATGATCATTTCAATGGACAAGGACTATAATGACAAATTGAAATATCTATCTGTAGTGGAAGTGACAGGCCATGGGAGTAATGTAATCAGAAAGACAAAAACAATATGGAGGATGGAGTGTAGAGCCTTAGGGGATTAGAGTCAGTGAGTTCGTTTAGTCTTTCGATTATGCTGGTGAAAAATAACAAAAATATGCAGAGTTGGAGAAAAGATTATTCAAGATACATTTCTGAGACAGAATTAACAATATTAGCGAATCAAAGTATGAGGTTGGTGGAACTTTGTCAAGAATGATTCACTGATATTAAAGAGAATTTATAATTTGTTCGTTAGTAAATAAGCAGATGGTGAAGCCATTTGATAGAAAAAGCATATGGGTAGAAGAAGGGAGAGTTTATCTTGGGGAGAAAGTGGCAAATTCAATTTTGATTTCATGTTTGGGTTTTTATAGGGAAGGTGTTGGGCATGTTCAGCAAGCAGCTGATAAAATTAATCTCAGCACCAAAAGAAAGATCGAAGTTGGAAATGTAGATTTGGAAGTTACTAGTGTTCAGACAGAAATTAAAGTCAGAAGGGCAGTTGAAGTCAGAACAGAACGTTATGTGTGCTTCTAATAATGAAAACCAAGGGGAAAACCTAGGGGAGAAGGACAAGAACAGAAGAAACTTCTAAAATATAATTGTCAAGAATGGAGGAAGAAAATAAAGGAACAAGAAAAGAGAAATCGGGAGGTCCTATCAAAGAGTAATGTTTACAGATAATGTGCCCAAGGTACAGTAAATATGTATGAACCTTGCAATCACAACCAGGCCAATGATTACAGTTGTAATTTTGCCAATTGATTAGTTGTAATAATTTGATTTCTACTGGAATTAGGGTAAGCAAAATTTATTCTGAAACAGGCAGTTTCTTTTCTTTTCTTTTCTTTTTTTTTTTAATGAGACAGAGTCTCAAGCTGTCACCTTGGGTAGAGTGCTATGGCGTCACAGCTCAAAGCAACCTCAAACTCTTGGGCTTAAGTGATTGTCTTGCCTCCCAAGTAGCTGGGACTGCAGGTGCCCGCCACAACACCTGGCTATGTTTTTGCTTGTAGTTGTCACTGTTGCTTGGCAGGCCCGGGGTGGATTTGAACCTTCCAGCTCCGGTGTATGTGGCTGGCACCCTAGTTGCTGAGGTACAGGTGCCAAGCCATAAAACAGGTTACTTCTTAAGATCTAATTTTAGGAATTAGACCAGAAACAAAAGAAAAGAAATCTTTCCTTTCTATTTCTTGTTCTTGCTTTTCTTTTCTAGCTGTATTTGTTTCACTCTTTTAACTCTAACTCTCACCTGGCAGCTCTAGGGTTGATGACTTCCTCTCTCAGGGACAGAAGATCAATTGAGGAATTTTTTCCAAAGATAATAATAGTGAGTAGGCTTATTGACAAAGCTGGCATCAGGTGCCTGCCACTAGCCTCATGACATCAAGAATGTCAATGGGAGGCCATCTTTCTGTAGGAATATAGATACTAATTTTATATGGTGCTCTCCACAGAAGTGAATTGCAAAGGAATATTCAACATCTCCCTCTGCATTCTTGGTTTCTCATGTCCTTTACTGATTTTTTCCATTCCTCAGACACTTAAGGTAATGGTCTCCACTTCCATCTACATTGCTACAAATAACGTTATTTCATTCCTTTTTATGGCTACACACACACACACATATATATATATACACACATATACATAGATGTATATATGTACACACACACATACATGTATATGTGTGTGTGAGTATATATGTATGTGTATACATGTATATATATATTTGTGTGTGTGTGTGTATAAACATACGTATGTGTGTGTGTTCCTTTCTCTCTGCATCCATGTCTGCATCTATTATAAAAATAGTGAGGATTCTGAAATTGTTTTGCATTTTTTCCAAAAGTTTTTATGTCTGATTTATTAGGAGAGAATTGAATTCTCATGTCTGTTCCTGCATGAAATAGCCTGATATTTTCTGTTTGTTAAAGTATATAAAGAAATATGCAGTTGACCAAGGTTCTAATTTGTTGAAAAGAGATTGAGGGGGTATTTACGTGTAGCTGAAGAAAATGAGAGGTATTTTAATAGAATTTTCAGATAATTGTGAATATTTTAAATTATACTATGCCAGCAAGTTGTGGTGGGAAAGGGTCTGTTATATTAAGATACATTGGTCTATCTTCTACTTGCAATGGGTTATTTACTCTCATATGATTTTGTAATATCATCACTGATTATCTTGAATAGAAGTGTTCACATTTATGCATATCTTCCAAATGCTGTCACATTATAATATGAGATATATAAAAATTATTTTTTGTATTGCTGCTAATTTCATCAGAAAATTATTAAAATATTGACAAGTTGTCAACCTCAGAGTGGCACATACAAGTTTCTCAATACTACCTTTCACCTAGAGGATCAAATTTTATCATTGACAATAAATTTCGTTCAAAGATTTCCTTAAACTGACAGGCTAACTCTATTCTTTTGTAGAAATGTTGCTCAAATACTCAAGTCTGAACAAGCATTGCTTGCTAGTTATTCTTTTGACTGACAATGATTTCCCAAAATACAGTAGCTCGTTCAGAGGAAAACAGATTTCCCTCACAAGATTTCCCTCTAGATGACTGTTGCACTGTAGTATAAAGTGGAAGCATTTTGTGTGTTCTTTAATTTCATTGACCAACACTTTACAAGACACGTTCAAAATAATAGAAATTTAGTATAATGGGATTTACTGCTTCTTTTTTTTAAATTAAATGATAGCTGTGTACATTAATGCAAACATGGGGTACAGTGTTGTGTTTTCATATACCATTTGAAATATTTTCATCAAACTGGTTAACATAGACTTTATGTCATTTGCTTAGTTCAGGACATTCTTAGGTAAACTGGATTTGTTTTTGCATATGTATTGGATAATAAAACAACTACTACTCTACTTTGGTAATAAACTAAGTGTGTGATCTTTCCCTCGTCAAATATTTGTATACTATCAATAAGCCCTATGGAATGAGGCATATAACATCTTAGTATCGTGATGAAAATGGTTTGACCTTCACTGACCACGTTATCACACCCATTGAAATACATATCTTGTAGACAGGATGAGAATATTAAACCCAGACAGAAATAAAAAAAAAAACACTCGTATGTTGGTTTTTATGTTCAGAATCAAATAAAGGGAATAGTCTAGGTGTAAATTTACTTCAAGCATGGTAAAGGGAACCTGGCATTGCTAGTTACATTTCAAGCCCTGAGATTGTCATCTAAAAGTAAAAATGAAAGCTCTATAGCTATTTTAAGATGAATAAAGAGGACAATATCATACTCTCTCTGCTCTCTGTTCCCTATTCTGTCATTTCACTATTACGATATTTAGTAATGCTATATGTGCCCATGCTCTTCTGACTTTCTGTCTTTTTGAATGTACAGAGCATTCCTTCAACTAAAACTGGTATTGTGTGCCACTCTTTACTGTCAAAGGTACATAGAGAGTCTAGTGAGACATCTTGGCCCCAACTGTCTCTTCATCTCTTAGGGACTACCTTCTCCTGAACCCTTTTAATAGAATGTCAGTTGTTGATCCATTCACAGCTCTATTCTCTGTATTGACCAAAATATTAAATTGCACTGAAATGTGCTCAGAGGGTTCACAATGACTAACATTACATAGAGTCAGAATATAAAAAGAAACTTGAGTGTGCATACGCTCATGTCCAGGGCACACATGGGTGTGACTGTGTATCATGACTAGTACAAAATGTTTCTACTCACATTATTTGTATTCTGCCGTCATTAAGAAAAAGAAGAAAGAGAGGAAGATGTCTTCATTATTTTTCAGTACATCTATTTCTCTATGGCTAAGACATGTATCATCTGACATTGAAGTAGTTATCTATATTAGCCAAGGTATCCCAGAAAAATAAAACCAGTCAGATACGTACATATGACCATTAACTCTCTGCTGGTCAAAACTTTGCATGTAACTCTTGACTCCATCAAAAACTACTAATAACCTACTATTGACTTGAAGCCTTGCCTATAATATAAACAGTAGATTAACGTGTTTTATATATATTTCATCTCTATTCTGACGACAAAGTAAGTTAGAGAAAAGAGTGTATTATTAAGGAAATCATATGGAAAAGAAAATATATTTAAAATTCATTAAGTGGAACTGGATCATCACAAAGACCTGCTATCTGTTGGTCTTGCTGTCTCAGGGGTGGTGGAGAGATAGAAGACAGAATGGGAGCCAGGAGAGGCCAGCATACTTGGTGTAACTTTACAGAAATACATCATCATTTCTATCTCTTTCTCCCTCTTTTTTTTTTTTATATTTCTCTAAAAGTGTTTCTATATGATATCAATCATTCTTCCGCCACTTGCTTTGCTTTTAGTGTCAGTATCCTAAAATTGGACACATTATAAAAGAAGCAAGAAGCATTCTGGAATAATCAAAACTCTTCTTCCAGGTCGTATAGTGTCTGTCTGTTGTCTGGCACTGCTCCATCCACACGTCTTCCCCATCTCCAGCACTGCTTCAGAAGCACTCATCTCCACCAAGTCATTTTTCTGTTTATTGCTCTAGTGTGGAGTCAATTAGATCTAGAATTTCTCCTGGATCCATATCTTTAAGCCCTTCAACTCCTACATTTTTTTTGTCAGACCCACACTCTTTTTAATGATTTCCTTGACTGGCCATCACAAGCACAGAGAACTCATGCACAGGAGCTGGACAATTTTCTCCACCAGGAATTTATTATTTCACGTTTGATGGTTTTCATGGCTTTTTCTATAATAACAGGATCTTCAAGGTGTAATCCTTCCAGACTCACATGATGTTCTCCCCGTCAGAGTTCTCTTCCATAGTGTTACCAATGCTTTCCATCCATTGTAAGTGCAGTTAACTCAGCTTCCCTGATCTAGAAGCTGTATTACAGATGCTGTGTTGAGGGAAAGTAGACTATTTCAACATCTTTGGGGTTAAACTCATGGGACCCTGGGTCACCAGGGGAATTGTCCACTGTTAAATGAATTTTAAAACCGTTTCTAACTGGAAAAGTACTTCCAAACTTCAGGGACAAAGTACTGATAAACCAATCCAGAAAGAGATTTCTCTCTGCCCAGGCCTTTTTACCGTACAACTGACAGACTGGCAGCTGGTATTCATCTTTTCCCATCAAAGCTCAGAGAGTAGCAACTTTATGTATACGTAAGTCAGTTCTGACCATAAACTTGACTGAAATTGCACAAAACTGTACCATTAGCCCATTCCTTCCTGCTGTAAGTTGTGGAGTTCACTTCTCTTACTTACTGATAAATGTCCTCTGTATCTCCCCTGCCCCAGACTTGGGCACTTATATTTTTATTAAAAACCTGTTCAGGCAGATTTCTCCTGGGTGATTTTTTTAAGGGTACCTGAACTTACCTGTTGCATCTTGGTCAACAGAAAATGCTTCCTTTTATCCTGATATTTTTAAACAAAACCTCTTTCAAAAACTATTGAACCATCTTTTACAGGCATTACATTCTCCAACTTTATTTATTTTTTATTTTTTTATTTTTTTTTGAGACAGAGCCTCAAGCTATCCCCCTGGGTAGAGTCCTGTGACATCACAGCTCACAGCAACCTCCAACTCCTGAGCTCAAGTGAGTCTCCTGCCTCCGCCTCCCAAGTAGATGGGACCACAGGTGCCCGCCACAACGCCCAGCTATTTCTTGGTTGCAGCCGTCATTGTTGTTTTGGCGGGCCCAGGCTGGATTTGAACCCGTCACCTTAGGTGTATGTGGCTGGCGCCTTAGCCAGTTGAGCCACGGGCACCAAGCCACATTCTCCAACTTTAGATCCTTCACGTCTCTTTTGCTTTCAGTTGTCACATAGTGGCTTCACTTTGTCTAGAATCATATTAGAGTCTATCGTTATGCTTTTCTTAGAGTATTCTGCATTCACATAGAAGCTGCATTTTGAATGTAAGATAAAAAGATGGTTCACATAAAATGCACTTTTTCAATTGTTGTTTCTTTATTTGTTTGTTTTTACAATGGTCCTTATGCTACAATCATATATGTGGAAATGGCAGGCGTCCTAAGCTGCAAACCTCAAGATGTGGTGCAAATCAAGAAATTCAACTTTTTTTGGTCATGTCTTGATTTTTCTCTGCTTCTTGGGAGCACTTCCAGTGTCACTACTAATAATTCATTTGTATCCTGTGGTGTTATTCAAAATTTATAACATTACAATACACATTATGAAAAATACAAAAGAACTTTAAAATATTACCTTTTACTAAAATACACAGTATTCTGTAGAGATGAACTGTGCAGGTAGAGGGGACTGTGTTTTAAGCTGATATTTGCAACATTTAAATTCACTACAGCAGCAGCAGAAAGTAGCTATGACATTATTGCAGTAATGCAGTATGCACTGCAGTGCACTTTAGACAATGACAACTTATGACTGCATTTTTATTTTTGTTTACATTTTTCTCAGTTTTGAAGGGCACCATGAACAGTATGCAAGTATGTGTGCAAGGTTTGGTAAATTTTACCTTTTGTAATGAATTTGTGTCTTACTATGGTAGCAAATGACAAGATAGACTACTATCTGCATGCATTTTATGTATTTATGACATGCCTAAATTTTTATTAACTTTTTGGCTGTGCCTTTCATCTGTGAGTCTTCTCAAACCGTCACAAGTCCCCTACACATTTTTCAATATATTTATTGAAAATACATACATGTTGATCTAGGGTCAACTGGCTATCCACACACACCCACACCCCAAGAGAGAAGGCGGGAGAGTTTTAAAGAATTGGCTCATGTAATTGTGGGGGCTGGAAATTCTGAAATTTGTGGGTCTGGCAGTATTTGATGCTGCAAAGATAGAATTTATTTTTGTGGAAATATCAATATTTGCTATTAAGACCTACAATTGGTTAGATGAGTCCTATCCATATTATTGAGAGTAATCTCCTTTACATAAAGTCAGCTGATTATTGATGCTAACCATATCTACAAGTTACTTTCATGACAGCAGCTAGATTAATGGTTAAGTAGCTAAGTACTAGAGCCCAGTCAACTTGATACATGAGATATTATATCACTTCATGAGTCAGATGCATGCTAGTCAGGAGCTGCTCCTCAACTACATTTCTGATTGTTATCTACACTTTACAAGGTTGCTTTTTAATTAAGGACAAAGAGTAAAAGTAGATTTTGAGATATTGCATCTCAATATTGAAT
>NW_003852399.1:14385856-14402943 GCF_000181295.1 Otolemur garnettii
AGGACATTTTGTTAAGTGAAATAATCCAGACACAGAAAGTCAAATACTGTATGGTCTCATTTATTTGCCGACTTTAAAAAAGCTGATCTCATAAGAGTACAGAGTAGAATATTGTTTACCAGAGGCTTGGAAGGTAGGAGGATACAAGGAGAGGGAATGGGAAAGATTGGGTAAGGGGTAAATATTTACAAATAAGTAGGAGGCGTAATTATAGTATTCTATTGCACAGTAAAATGACTACTTTATGTTATCATAAATTTAAAAATAACTAGATTACAATATTTTGAATATTCTCATTAGAAATAAATAACAAATGTTTGATGTTCTAAATAAGCTAAATAGCATATTTTGTCATGTATAATGCACTCCCAAGTATAATGTATCCCCATGTTTTCGATCAAGCTTTCAAGAAAAAATACTTTGTTTTAAATTTAAATTCAAATTATTATTTTTCTATATTAAGCACTTGTTTTTTGTATTATAAAATTTTTATCATTTATTTTTAACATATTATGGTATAAGACATTTTATCTAAAAAATAATTACAAAACACATGAACAGATACAACATACAAGAAATTTTAGGTAGTGGTGACAAACATAGGATGTCCCCGAAAGTCCCCATACATGGGAAGTTATAGCTAAATGTACAAAAATTCATTACAAAACCTTTAAAATATTTTAAAATTGTTCTCTATGTGGTGGCCACCTCTTTGTAAAATTTTATAAGAAATATTTTGTACATATACATTTAGCTATTTTCTATTTTCCCTATGTATGGGGGCTCTGGGGATACCCGGGAGGATTAGCCCTGCATGATACACATCTTTATTTTTCCTTCAAAAATTTGTACCAAAAAAGTCCACATTATATATGGGAAATATGGCCCGCTGCCTTTATCATTACATAACCTATACTTGGTGCCAAAAACATGTATACACATTTTAAGAAACGAATAAAGAAAAGAATTGAATTTGTAATACTTAAGTCACATTGACACCTGCAATTATAGGAGGTGCTCAAAGTGACTGGTATTCGTTTTTTTGTTGTCGGTATACATTGAGTATTACAATTTTGATACCATCTTTCTCTTTCCTAAAATGTGTATACATTTTTTGCCACCCTTTGTTTATGTGTGTTCAAAAATCACACTATACCCATAAATATGTACAATTATGGTGTGTTTATTAAAAAAGTGGAAACTTAAAAATTATATTGAAAACTATGTATGTTATCATCAACAATTAGGGAATAGAATTCTATAGCTTTTTTGCAAAATCAATGAGTTTATGTTAAAAGTTAACAAAGAGAGAAATGAAAAAGTAATATAAAGCAGGGCAGAGCACGGTGGTTCATGCCTGTAATCCCAGCACACTGGGAGGCCAAGGCAGTAGATCCCTTGAGTTCACCAGATGAAGACCAGCCTGAGCAAGAGTGAGAACCCATTCTCTAAAAAATAGCCAGGCATTGTGGTGGGCTCCTATAGTCCCAGCTACTTGGGAGGGGGAAGCAAAAGAATTTCTTGAACCTAAGAGTTAGGGGATGCTGTGAGCTATAATGCCAGGCACTCCATGAGGGATAAGAAAGTGAGACTCTGTCTCAAAAAAATAAACAAACAAAAACAAAAAAACAAGGCAAAACAAATCTTCTTGAAACCTCTTACATTGAACTGTGGAGACATTTTAAAGATTAATCCTCAATTTCTGTCTTCAAAATACCTATTCTGATCAGATCGTATCATAATGAATCCCTCAGAAAGTCAGAATAATTTAATCACACACATGTTTTCTTTTATCCAATAGAGCAAGGTAGAGAGATTCTTTGATGAAGAGTGTGAGCAGCCAAGTAAACTAGAACAGCAAAGAAATGCTTGTTGTCTATGTTATATGTCAACAACTGCCCCTGCATTTCTTTCTTTTTCCTTTGCAGAAGTTCTCTGTCTAATTTTGTTTATTCTTAATCCCAGAGCTGTCTCACTTTTGCCTGACACATTTTTTTCTTTTTCTAGGAAACAAAGCACCTCCAGAGGAACCTGCCTGGAAACCTTGTGTGTGTTTCTGTTGCTAGCCCAGGCTTTGAATTTTCCACCAAACTTTACCAGTGCTTCAACTTCACAAAGATTATAGCAGCTATATTTAAACTCATAAGGGATGTAAGGGTATTGTCTTCATTATTAGAAAGTGAGTGATTTATAATTTATAACATTAAAATATTATTTTGGTTACCAAGGTAACAGAAAAATAATACCATTAATGGCTCAACTAAAATGTCATATATTAACTTGGACAAACCACTCAACTGGCACAAATTACCACTTTGGACATAATATATTATGGAGAAAAATTAGTGTAGGTATAAAAATAATTTAAATTATTTTTTCAAATTGTGTAAATTATTCAGTTGAAAGAGCTCCTAGAATTTCGTCCCCAAAGATGACTCCTTGGTATAAAAAATATTTTAAATTAATAGCCCCTAGAGATCAACAGAATTTGGAAGGGGCTTTCCCCCCATCTACATAAAACCAGATAGAGCCATCAAAAAGAACAATTTCCTTTCCTTCCCTGGGAGCTCAACATATTGCAGAAAAAGAAGGCAAAAAATGCAACCAGACCTTGCCAAATCCATTTTAAGGATAATATCTCACCCAGGTTAATTAAATTTCAAAGAGAATCATTTATAAATCAAGCTGTTTCTTCTCATCCATTCATTCTTTCTAGTGTCTGTTCTTCATCTCTAGTAAACATTTATTGCCCCTAAAAGAATTACCTATATTCCTCATCACCTTCTATTCTGAAATGAAGATATATAGCCTTCTGGATCCCATTGGAATATTGAGTAATCATTCTAATTCTCCTTGTATGCATGGTAAATAAATTAGTAATCTGTTTCTCTTATTAATTGGCCTTATTGTGAGTTGATCTTTCAGGGAACCTCTGGGGATGAAGGGAAATTTTCCCTTGACCCCCACAAAGTCAACTATATTGAAGTGATTGTATGTGTAAAGGTATTGCATCTTAATGCAATGTTAGTAAATCATATTTTTCTAAAAGCAGTTAATTGTTCTTCAAGGCCCAATGGTACCATAATTACACAAAAAGCAGTCCAGCAAATCAGTCTAAGTAACATAAAAAGTGAGAATATGTTAATCACTGAAAGTTTGCAATAATTGGGAGTTTAAAATTTTAGGTTGAAAACAAAGTCATGATTTTATCTCTTCCACTACAAAGATTTTGTCCTTTCAAACTTTCAAAGTTTTCTCAACTCTCAGATGACTTTAAAGAGTCTCTTAGTTGGTATGATAATAGTCCCAATTGAAGAATTAATCTGGCAATTCCCTTAGGTTTTCACCAACAGAATGGATAAAAATCAGCTATGGCATCTAAAACACCTTGTAGACACCACAGCTCCCCACAAGGCTGATTAGTAAATCAGAACTTTTGTTTGAACACATGAATTTGTATTTTTACTCTCATAGTGACACACTGAGAAACACTGTGTCTAGATTTGAGATACCTAATTATCTGCTGAAGTTTGTCAGTGTAATTTAATCTGTTGCACCAAACGGTGGCTACTGCTTGTTGGATTGGGTAGCCAGAGGGTTATGCTGTATAATTAAATACCAATATTCTTCATATTATTGAGTATATTTTATGTTGTGTTGTACTCCTTATTATATAATCTAAATAGTTCTTGAAGTAAATTCTCAACAATAAATTTAAATTCTCAAATTAAGTATTCTTAAACAATATTTAAGAAAAAGAAAACTAAGTAAAAATATACAGTTTGTGAATAGCCTTTTTCATAGGTTCTTTACTAAATTTCATGTATCTTATCTTTGATCCCAAACTTACTTTATTGCATGTGAGTCAGAAAGGCGTCCTTTACTATTATTTATTTATTTATTTCAGATTAATATGAGGGCGCATACATTAGATTACATTGTTTGCCTTTCGAGGTAAAGCCCAAGTTGTAGTTGAGTGCTTCACCCCGAAGTGTGCCTAAATCACACCAGTTAGGTGGGAGCTTGCAGAACTTCGTCTTCCCCTCTCTGGTCCCTGAATTAATCATGTGATTCCCTAAATTAATTGTGCTATAACCAAAAACTCATTGCCAAATCCAGGTTCAGGGGAATTATTTTTCTCATGTTTCATTCTAAAAGTTATAGAGATTTACATTTTCTACTTAGATTTATGATTCTTTGTGAGTTTTTAAAAAATATCAAAAGGTTTATATGTCAAAGTAATGCTCTTTGAAATGAATATCCTATTTTCCAGTCTCCTTTATGATAAAGATAGTTTCTCTACATTTACTTACCGTTGTATTTTTGTCAGAAATTCAGTTGACATTGAGTGGGTCATTTGGGGGCTCTCTCTTATGATTTTATGATTCTGTTTTATTGATTTATGTATCAATACTTTCACCAATACTTTGATTACAGTGGCACTTGAGAACAATGTGTTCTCTGTGGTGGGGTGGAATTTTTTATAAAAGTACAGCAGGTTAAATTGGACAACAAAGGCTTTTAGGCTACTTATACCCTTTCTGATTTTCTCACTACTTTTTCTATTAATTAGTGAGATAAGTATTGATATTTCTGGTTATAATTGTAATTTTTTACATTTTTGCTTTTAGGTTATTTTTATATGTCATTTATTTGGAAACTTTTGTGTTATGCATACACAAAATTAAGATTGTTATTTCTACTTAAAATAAGGCCTTTTCATAATAATATAATTGTATTATTTATTCCTGATAAAAATTTTCACTTTAAAATCTGATTTATCTGGAATTAAATATGTAATTCTAGCTATATTTGGTTAATGTTTTCATGTTCTTAAATTGTTCATTATTTTACTTTTATTTCTCATATGAGAAATTATTTTATGTTACTTACACATAACATATATGTGTATATATATTATTATTCTTTCAGGTTAATTTGAGGGTACAAACAATTTTGCATTTGTTAAGTAAAAGTCTCTATAATTGGTCCTGCCCGCAGGAGATGTGCCATACCCCCTAACATTGTTCCCATTAAGTGAGAGCACACCCCTCCCCCTTTCCTGCTGGACTTTTCATGCTCCTTCTAGCCCATATTCAGGCATTAGCCATTGGGGAATATTTCTACTTGTGTTAGGTAAATAGGATTCATTCATCTAGGAACAAGAGTGCCCTAAGTTGGTGTTGTCTTGAGTAATTGCTCCACCCAGGGAAAAGGGATAAGGGCCAACACTTTATCTTGGTGTCACTCCACCCTTAATCCTATCTGGGGGCAATTGCTCCACCTGAAGAAAGAGGAAATATTTTATCATGTGGGAATCCCCTTTGGCTTCTCCAACCAAGTGAGCTTTCAGAGAGGGAGCACATGTAAGCAGATGGAATTGACACCTGTTGATCATTTAATAACCGCGTACACCTCTCAAAACCCACCCCTAGCCTGGTGAAAACAACCTGAGAGAATCAGTGAATTATGGCGTAGTTGGTCTGTCTTTCCTCTCTTCCCCAGGTAAAGTTGCTGTTTTATAATAAAGAGCTGCTGAAGTGTCCTTTCCTGTGATCACTCTATTATTTTGGCCTTGCTAGTGATTTTTCCCTCATAGGCAGGCAGAGAACCAGGATAATAGATGCAGAAGGCTGGCCTTAACACTTCGGGGTTCTGGTCATTCTTCATTCAAGCACAAACCAAGAACTGAAGGCAAACTGCCACTCTGACACTTGAACATTCCTGTCAACTTACATAGCACTCGACTCAAGTTTGACCCTAAATTAGTAAATACTGCAATCTTATTTCTTTCATTTCTTCCTGTTATCTTTCTCTATGACGATTTTAAACTCATTCTTTGCCCTATCAATGGACTTCTCCGGTGGTCTCAAGAAAAACAATTAAGTTGAACTACTCACAGATTCTTTTTTTAAATTATAATGGTAGTAGTGATGCTGTTTACAGCTTCCTACTTCTCCAATATGAAACTGTAAAATGCTATATTATTTTATAAAAGTCTAAGTGTAATTCTTATTGTTATATTAGTAATTTATGCACTAAATTGAGATAAAGTAATATTTCAAAATTCCAATTTTATAAAACATATTTCTGTTTTATATTAGTCAAGCCTCAGCCAGGGAAACAGAATCAGTAATACAAATATATGGAAATGTGTATTGTAAGGAATTGGCTTATGTGATAATTGATACTGAAAAGAAAAGATCAAAATATATAGAACTGGTCATCAGGCAAGTAAAATTAGCATTAGGAGGTCTGAGTCAAAGCTGCTATTTAGGTAGATTTTTTTTCTCATTCTTCATTTAAAAACTCCTGTTGTGTTTGGATTAGGCTCATTGAATTAGGCTTACTTGTTTCTCTAAGTTGATCTTCCTTATTTAATGTCAACTGATTGTATAACTTAATCATTGGCAAGAGATCTCACAGTGACACCTAAATTAATATTTGTTTAAATAAAGAGACTATAGCCCACCTAAGTTGACCATTGTCTATTTTCCTCCCATTTTACTTTGGAAATCTGTATACTAGTTGATCAACATAGCAGGTATAAGAATTTATAAACTGTCAGAACTGGGTGAGTAGTATCTTGCTTTTTTCCTAAAAGTCATGGCATACGATTGTGGTTTTGAGAAACTGGCTGTTGTAATTAAAAAAAAATTATAATAGCAAATTCATTTTGTTCAGTTCAGCAAAGGTAGAGTGGTATAGGGTCATGAGCAAAACTATGTGAAATAGTCCCCTTTTATATTCATTGCAATCAGATCTTTACTCTTCATTTCTCTTCATTTTCTGTAGTCATTAATGATTGCTGCAGGGATGTTGACAATATATTCTGCCTATTTCAGAGTAAAATCTGACCCCAATAGAAAAGAATATGATTGCTTGCATTTTCTTTCTTTATCCAGATTTATTAAGGTATAACTGATTTAAAAATTGTATATATTAGAAGTGTTTAAAGTGATGATTTGATATGTACACATCGTGAAATGATTCACAATGAAGTTAACATCCATCACCTCACAGTTACCTCTGTGCGTGTGCGTGTGTTTCTGTGTGCTGAGAATACTTAAATTTTACTCTCTCAGGGAATGCCAAGTATATAATAAAATTATTAACTTCACTCAGAGTCTCACGATTTATTTGCTGGATTTTTTCATTCATTTTTTCTCATGATTCTGTACTAGGTAACTAATGAATGCATGACATTCTCAAGTCTTCCACTTCCTTTCTTTACAAACCTTCTCTTCTTGATTACCTTCTATGAGCTCTTTCTACTGCTTCAAATTAATCTACACTCTAAATTCCCTTATGGCCTTAATATGTATGAGGCAAGTTAGTCTCATAAATTAATTTGTGCTGAGGTGTCAGTTGTTCATAATATCTCTGTTGAATTTATAAGAGTCATCAAAGGAATAATTAATATGTATATCTTGATAATTGCTCTTCCCTTGAGAGACTTTCTTCAACCTCACATGAAAGAATCAGTTTTTAGCCTTCTCATCTTCCTATTCTGCTGATGTATATATCACATTCATTTACCAATTTAACACTATCTATACATAGTGGTATCCTTCACAGGCTGGATAGTAAAATAATGACAAATCAAATATTCATTTATTTAAAGTTTAATATCAGGTCAATGGAAATATGTGTAAGAATGTAAACATGCACTTATATACTTATCAGTCAAATTATTGTGTCACTCTCATAATGAAGGACATGACAAACCTTGACTGAACCACGTTTATACAAAATATTGTTATCAAATATGTAAAATTAATTAATGTTAATAAAATCTATGAGGAAGGCAGTACTAAGGAGGATAAACTCATGGCCATTATTAGAAAAATAACTTGCTATTACACATGTAGTCCTAAATGTATATAGAGAGTTAGTTCATGATTTTTCTTTCTTTTTTTTTTTTGCTGTTTTTTTGGCTGGGGCCTGGTTTGAACCTGCCACCTCCAGGATATAGGGCTGGCGCCCTACGCCTTTGAGCCACAGGCGCTGTCCTAGTTCATCATTTTTCTACATCTCTCATAAATCATACTTTCTAAAATCATAATTAATAAATACCTGAATAACCAGCCCATGTTTCTATTATTTTTTCTCCAGTGTTTCCTTGTATTTTCTTTTCTTTTCTTTTCTTTTTTTTTTTGCCTTGATGGAGCTGTCTACTACTGTCAGTGGAATATTGTCTCCAGGATTATTATGTTGCTGTTTATCTCATTTCTTATGTCCAGTAGTATTTGTTTTACAAATCTGGGAGCTCCAATGTTAAGTGTGTAGACATTTAAGATTGTTAGATTGTCTTGTTGAATTGATTTCTTTATTATTATGTAGTGGCCATCTTTGTCTTTTTTTTTTAATCTGTTGTTGATTTAATGTTTTACCTAATACAAGAATAGCTTCTACTCCTGCTTGTTTTAGATTTTTATTTACATTGAATTTTTTCTCCATCCCTTTATATTGAATCTATGTAATTCTATTCAAGTTAAACCTGTTACTTAAAGACAACACATATTTGACTTTTTTAAAAAAATTCATTCTATCAATCTATGTCTTTTATATGGGGTTTGTAAACCATTTACATTTCATTGCTAATCTTAAGGACTGAGATACTGTCCTAGTCCTCATGTTGAGTTACCTTGTTGCTTTGTATTCTATCTTGTTACTGTTTTATAAGAGCTGTGAATTTTTACTTATGAATATTTTTACACTGGTGGGTATGAACTATTCTTTTTGGCAGTTAGAGCATTTTTAAACATTTCTTGTAGGGCAGATCTAGTGGTGAAAATTTCCTTAGTGTTTGCTTGTCTGGTAAAGATTTTATTTCTCCTCCATTTATGAAACTTAATTTTGTCACATATAAAATTCTTAGTTGACAACTATCCTATTTAAGCAGACCAAAGATGGTACTTCACCGAAACTTTTCTGGTCTGTAAGCATTGTGTTGAGAAATATACTGTTAGTATCCTGGGTTTTCTTCTGTAAGCTACTTGACACTTTTGTCTCTCTGCTTTTAAGATTTTCTCCTTCACTTTGATATTGGCCAGAATGATGACTGTGTGCCTTGAGGATGTCCTATTCACATTGAATCTTCCAGTTTTTTGGCCTTCTTGTATCTGGCCAGGAGTTCAAGGCCGTCTTGCATGACCAGGGGAGTTTTCATCTACTATTCTCTCAAATAGTTTTTCCCTGCTTTTTGCTTTTTCTTCTTCTTCCACAGAGCTACCTATCGTTCTTACATTTAGACATTTCACACAATTCCGTATTACTTGGAGGAGATTTTGCTCATATCTCTTGATTCTTTTTTCTTTGTTTTTAACTAAGTGGCTTAATTTAGAAACCTTGTCTTTAGGCTCTTTAATTCTTCCATTTGGCTTAGTCTGTTGTCAAGACATTCCACTGTGACTTTTTCAATTTCAGAATATCTGTTTTTTTTTAATTATCTATCTCTTTAATGAGTTTTCATTTATGTCCTAAATTATTATATTTCGGTTTCATTATATAAATTTTCAGCTTTCTCATTGATCCCATTTAGGTTTATGTAAAGCATATTTTAATTCCAAACCTGATGTTTCAAAAATAGAGTTCGCATGGTCCTTCAGTGGCGTAAAAAGATCCTGTTTCTTCATGTTGCCAGTGTCCTTATACTGGCTTCTTCTCGTCAGAAATCTCTTCCATCAGCTCAAAGCAGATAGCTTTGTGATTAGTTTGTTTTCTTCTGCTATAACCTTTTCTGCTAACTGTAATGAAGGAGAGAGACACTGTCTTTTGGTTTGAACAGTGGGGTATCCACTGATGTATAGCTGGCGATTTGGCTCAGGCTGGATTCCAGAACCCTAGGAGAATATTCAGGTTCTAGCAGTGGGAATCCCTAGATGCCAGGCCCCTGGATGGCACCCTTGAGTCCTGTGCAGACCAGAACAAGAAGAAGCTAGCAAACTTGCCCTCAAACCTCCTGAGTTTAGGCACTGGTTGCAATAGTGAGGGTATAGGGTAATCTCCTGCTCCAGAAAAAGGTACGAATGTGGTTTTCAGTTTCTACTTTGCCCCAATCTGAAGTATTGGAATCACTGACTACCTGGAAGATAAAGGAATTTATGAGCTCTTGGGAAACCGTGAAATTAATTTACTAATTTGGTATAGCAGTTCTTTTAACTATGAGGTCTAATTTTTTCCATCTACATTAATTTTAATAATTAGGCATCTCTCTTGTTGGTGTTCATATCCTGCCAAACTGAAAAATAATGGAGGGAATACCTTAGTTCATGGGTCAGACAATCCAGGCATAATAGGGTCTGGAAAGCAACTTATGGCCAATTACCCTGTCATTAGCTGTCTATCAGAGTGATTCCATGATGATGTTTGAATCACAGGCTGGTCCCAATCCAGACACTATTAAACAAAACTTCAGACCTTAACTAGAGCCTCTTGTTACTAGAGTGGGCCAATTCATCATCTGTTGTGAATGTATCTTGCCTTTGCTCTATAAACCTTCCTTGGTCATCCTCAATAAACTATGTTCTACCCTTGCCTTGCCTTTGGTGTGTCTGGTAATTCTTCAACCAAGAGCATACCAAGAACCAAGAAGAGACTGCCACCTGATGCTACCAGTGTGTAGTGCCAGGCTGAGAGAGCTGCAGGCTCAGGAATCCAGTGCAGGAAAAGTCACTTCTAAACTGAACTCAGCAAAGCCACAGATAAGACTCCCTGGACTCTGGTCACCCAATCCACACTTCAGTGTGTCCGGGCAGTGGCTCATGGAGTGAAAGATTATTCTGTAGTCTTAAAACTTAATGTTTATTCCTACTGGGTTCTTCACTTATTTGGGACTAGGTACCCAGGTTTGCTTATTGATTTCTCCCTCTTAAAATGGTGATGTCCAGCTGATGCGTACTAAACTGTATTTTGCAAGAAGATAAATTGTTCAATTTCATAGGCTCACTGCAAAAGAGAATTTGCCTCAGGATAAATCATGCTTTGAATCTTACCCATAAACTGATAGATGAGATTTGAACTTTGGACTTAAGAGTTGGTGTTAGAACAAGTTAAGATGTTGGGACTTTGGGGATATAATAAATGTATTTTGCTTTCTCAAGGGACATGAAATTTGGGGACCTAGAGGAATAATATTATGGTTTAAATGTGTTCCCCAAAGTTCATGTGTTGGAACCTTAATCCAATCTGTAATGCAATAGTGTTGAGAAATGGGACCTTTAAGCAGTGATTAGGTTATGAAGGCTCTGCCCTCATGAATGGGTCAATGCCATTATCTCGGGAATAAGTTACTCACTGTGGGAGTGGGTTCATGGCAAAAGAGTGTATTCAATTCTATTTCTCTTTCTTTTCCCCTTTCTTTCTCTTTCACTTTCCACCATATTATGTAACACAGAGGCCCTCACCAGATACTGACATCTTGATGTTAGACTTCTGTGCCTCCAAAAATGTGAGAAATAAATTTCTTTTCTTTATAAATTATCCACTTGTATTATAGTACAGTAGTGAAAAGAAGACTAAGACTGTATATATGGAGATACACAAAGAAAAAGAAAATTCATTAAAAGATAGTAAGTATATGCATTTCTTCCTGGTTTCAATAAATTGCAACTATGTACAAAGTAATATTAAGTTCCCCTTAGAAAGATTGAACATTTTGCAATCAAAGCTGTTCCTTGAATTTCAATAAACATTTTGGTTGTCCTTGGCTTCCTTCACTTTGTGAATGAAGAACTTTGTTCTTGGTCTGGGAATAGCTTTGAGTGGTGATGTTTTCCTTTGGCTGGGAAACAGATTAAGGGCTTCTTTTCCTGGCAAATCCTTCTTTCTATTGGATGTAACTATTGAACTTACTTAAAAGAGCAATTTTATTTCTTCTGGCTCTTCAAATTCATCTTGTAGATGTCCATAAATTTGAAAATTAGAGAAAATAGAAAAAAATTTTTTTAAATGTACACCTGCAAATGGGGTATCTTACATATGCCCTGGGGGGAATAAGAACAAACACAATGATGATCATTTAACAGGGAGACCACACACTGCAGTAATTTATAACTACAAAAGCTCCGTTTTATCAAGGAAATATGTATGTAAACATATTTTTAGTCATCAGCTTTCCTCGTCTTAGACTGCTTTCATATTCAAAAGGAAAAAAAAAGACATGTGCTTTATTATAACTGCTTGCTGATTTTCCTTGAATGTCTTGCATATCTTTAAACAATAGCTATTTGAAATACTCGGGACAGAAAGTGAAGCCTAGTTTCTTTTAATCGTGAAGTGTTTCACATTTGCCTGTCCAGGAGATCAACTTTTTTGCTCCTGGAAAATAAGTTTTTGAACACTGTAAACTTTTTATTGCAGTGGGTATTTCTTGTTGTCCTGCTGGAAGTGAGTGCTTTGGAGACTGTCATACTTAGTAATACTGACAGGTTTTTAACGTTTGCCAAAGAAAAATGCACTAGACCAAAGTGGAACATCTTTTCACAGGGATTTTCTGTAGACTCTATAACTAAAAGGACAGGTAACCTCACATGCAATCTGGAAAAGGAAAATGTGTCTTCTCTTACAAAAATTTTAAAGCCGGATGATAGAAATCTTTCAAAACGTAATTCAAGTGCTATAGCAAAGATTTGGAAGCTGTCTTTACTGGCTTTATTTTCCATGTGTGCATTGGCTTGGAAACATCAATGCTTAGTTTGTCTCTACACCAAAATGATTTATCAAACATGCATATAATCAATCACTACTAATTGGAGGCAAATTTGCAAGCATAATTAGAGAGTGTTCGTTATGTTTTCCAAAAGAATGATAACATGATCTTATGTTTTTTGTCCTTGACATCCGTAGGCCAAAGGAAATGTTTTGTCTCTTTTTTCTTCTATAAATGATGCAATGAAAAATTGACTGATACGACAGTAATTTCTTTTGGTCAATTAAAGAACATAATTCATGAAAAGATTATTACACCAACACTTATAGCTTTTTTGTTTTTATTTATTTGACAGAAAGTTACTTAAAAGTTTTCTTTTTATCATAGGACTTTGTCCAAAGTAATTTGATATTCTTGTTCAGAAGACTTTTTTTTGATGTTATCTATCAACATAAAACAAATATGTTCTATTTAGAACATCAAATATTATAATGCTTTCTGTAACTTCATATTATAATAAGAAAATTAAGCTTCTTTCCTTCTTAATATTATAAACTGTATAATATTGGATTTCTGCTCAGGATTATTCACTTATCCGGGAAATCTTTCTTAATGGCATCAATCATCCCATCCCTTAAGTCATCAAGAATTTGTAGGAAAATGTCACACTTCTGGGAGGAAAAAAAAAAAAAAGACCTCCTCTCTGTGTAAACCAAATCTTGTCTCACTTCCTGAAGTTGTACACTTTCAATAGGAAACTATTAGGCCAGGAACTCTTCCTTCTCTAACAGTTTAAATAAAGCCAAGTATCTGTCATCACTCCAAAAACAAATAAAAGATAATAATGGTGAAAAGATGAAATATTGAAACCAAACTTTTTCACTAATTCAGTCTCCATTTCCTTAATATGTGGCATAATTTTAGTCAGCTATTTATGACTAAAATAGGAAAGTCTTCATGTGGGAAAGATTGTCTGTCTTTTTTCTTCCCATTGCCCCCATTCATCATGCCTCCAATTTATTGCCAAAAATGACTTTCATAATTCTGGCTATAAACGGCTGAATGAGAATATCAAACCCTGCTTCACCCAATATGTTACCGAAGAAAGAACTATAGTTTTCAGTATCTTGTTACACTCTTAGTTTATGGGGAAATAAGACGGTTATAAGCATTATTTGAACATGTTGGCAAGCAAATAGAAAATGAGAAAAGGAGACAGAAAAATGGAGACAGAAAAAGAAAGAGGTAGACATACTCTTAGGTTTTGGCAAACTGACAATACACAGTGGAAAGCTGGTGATTCTTTTAGTTCTGTATTCATATGAGAGCCTGAGTTCTGTCTCTGAGCTTTGTTGGATGTAAGTCCCAGACACTCAGCTCCATCTCTGTTTAGCGTCTGCAGCTTCTGCATATATTGCCTTCTCATGGTTGCATTTCAAATGTGATTCATGTTGAATTCTCATTTTAAAATTTTGGTGAATGAATCACAGAGATTTAATTCAATTGCAATCATGATAACTTTTTCTACTGAGAGTGCTGTTGGTCTGATTGAGCTATATAGTATGGATTATTGATCTGACCAACATTGTGTGATGAAATTCCGAAGAGTGACTAGTGTATCCCATGACTTAGGAGAGAAGGCCTTTCTTATTCCAGTCTCCTCACAGATATCCTCTTCCTAACCCACCTCCACACCAAGATGGCTTGAAAGAATGCACAGAGTTGTAAATCACACTTAAAACTTTGTTCTGTGGGAGGGTCATATATGCAAAGCAGTCCCCAAATGCAAAAGGAACCGGGAAATCCATGACTGACATGGACAAATCCACTTTGTCAGAACAGTGTGATTTACTGGGGAATTTTGTCAGTACAGGGAGGCTGATTGAAGAATTTATGGACGCAAATGTGGCATTGGGTGGTCATAAAGCAAGTCCCTTCCCTACTCCCTGACCCAGAGCTTATATACTGTAAGGAAAATGTGTAGATGCTCACACATACAGTTAAAGGTTTCCTTTCAGAAAAGGCAAGAATGCTGTTTGCATTGTAATCTATAATTTGTATGATAACATTAAGATTACTTTGGTCTAAATGCAGTACTTCCAGCGAATATTTGTTCTTACACCAAAGACAGTAGATAAATTAGGAAGTGGGAGGCATTCATGGGACTGGGGTTAGTCTGAAGTTTATGTGGTGGATTAGCATCCAAGATGGAGTCATTCCTGTCCTCATGGGCACTTTTCTGTATTATATTTGCAAAAATCTCCTTCCACTTTCATCATTTTATCCCTTCATTTAGAGAGTATTATATAACTGAGCTTCTGTTCTATCATTAATGTCAGTTTTTGGATGCAAAGTCCTGGGACATCTGTGCTCATGTTTGTGCTTGGTGGCCCTGCTTCTTCTCAATGTCTACTTGATATAAATGTGCTTATCTCTTGGGAAGTCACAACATTAAGCTGATAATTTTGAAGTGTAACTAAGCAGACTGTTACTCTCTACTGTAAAGCCATGAGATATGAACTCTTATCACATTTCCAATTAAGCAGAGGAAAGGGATCTTGAGAGCAACAAGCACAAAGAAGGGATTAAAGATGGAGGGAGCAAAGTTTTAGAAGCTCCAGTTAGCTATGACACCCAGCTGAACAGTATAGCAGATATGTGAATTCCTAGAGCTAACCATATATTTTTCCTTTTGCCTGAACTAATTTATCCTGGACTTTTTTTTTTTTTTTTTTGGTAATACAGAGTCTTAAGTGATAAAGACATGTCTTCCAGAAATCCGAAAATGTTAATGTTTTTAAAAAGTTTAGTCTCTGACTTTTTAAAAAATACAGACCCTTTCAAAAGAAGAATATATCTTACTAGAATTTAGTTATGTATCTCATATTCTCTATATGGGGAAAAATGCACATAAATATTTTGCTTATACGTAATCAATATTTTATCTCATGATGATTTACCTTAGCTCTTGGTCAGCAGAAATGTGTCATTCCTTAAAAAAGGGCCTGCTTGCTAGCTCTCTATACTTCATAAACACCAAAAAGAGATTTCTTAATATCATATATGGTATTAAATTATGGAAATAATATGTTTATATTGAGAGAACTTAAAAATAATGAGAGGAGTAACAAATTCTTGGTTTGAAGGCCTAGCTTTATATGACAGATGTGTAACTACCATGTTTATGTTTTAAGAAAGTTGATCAAACTTTAGGGTACTTAACTTCCTCATTTATAAGATGAGACTGTGATATGACTGCAGTATGACTGTGATACTACAGAACTTCTGCAGTAATTAAAAACATGACTAAATATATGGATTTATTTATCTGTATATGTATCTATGTCTTTATCTATATCTAGGGTACTAAAAATTGTATACACATTTTAAGAGATGTTATCTATGTATTATTTTTAAAGGTTGAATTGAATTATGGCAGCAATGTGTAGTAGAATGTTCACCTAAGAGATGGTGTGACTCAAATGAATGTTAGCATCATCATGAGACAGGTATGGTAGTTTAGCTTTTCTTCTTAAAGTATGTACATATATTTTTGGCACCCTCTGTATCATGTAGAGTTGTCACTCAGTATCCTTCAGGAATGGTTTCAGACACTTCACAACAAAATGCTACGGTCTCTCATACAAAATAATATATCATTTGCATATAATCTACCCGTATCCTCCTATGTACTTTATGTCATCTCTAGGTTACTTATAATACCCAATACAATGCCTTTATATCACTTATTTTGTGTGGATTCAACATAGTTCTTGATGCAGAGAAAATTCAAGTTTTCTTTTGCCCTTTGAAACGTTCTGAAATTTTTGTTTTCTAATATATTTTTATTTAATGTAGTTGAATCCATGGTTGTGTAGCCCACAGACACAGAGAGCCGAATGTGTATATATTGTTTTATCAGTATCATACAATCCAAATGAAATCCAGCACCATATTTACTGAGATGCTACTGAGACCATTTCTAGCTCAAGGGCAAGTGTTTGCAAATGAATCATCTGGCATAGAAGATGATGTGTATTCATTATAAAGAAGAGGATTGTTTTGATGCTAAAAATGAACAGTCCTAGCACTCTGAGAGGCCAAAGTGGATGGATAGCTTGAGCTCAGGTGCTCCAGATAAGCCTGAACAAGATTGAGGTATCCTCTCTACAGAAAATAGAAAAACCAGCTGGATGTAGTGGTGCACTCTTGTAGTCCCAGCTACTTGGGAGGCTGAGGTAAGAGGTTCACATGAGCTCAGGAGTTTGAGGTTTCTGTGAGGTACACAGCACTGTAGCCTGGAACAAGAGAGACAAGAGGCAAAGAAAGGAAGAAAGAAAGAAAGTGAGAGAGAGAGAGAGAGAAAGAAAGAAAGAAAGGAAGGAAGGAAGGAAGGAAGGAAGGAAGAAAGGGAGAGAGAGAGAAAGAGGGAAGG
>NW_003852399.1:14403027-14420256 GCF_000181295.1 Otolemur garnettii
AAGGAAGGAAGGAAGGAAGGAAGGAAGGAAGGAAGGAAGGAAGGAAGAGAGAGAGAGAAAGTGGGAGGGTGGGAGGGAGGAAAAGAGGAAGGGAGGAAAGAAGGAAGGAAGGAAGGAAAAGAAAAGATTGGGGAAATTAACATTTTGATTATAATTTTGGAGATAAAGAATAAATGTAATATTTCTCCAGAGACACACAACCATGATGCATATGGTTAGACTCATTATTTGCAAGAAGATAAGATAAATGGCACCGAGTTGTCTAATTCCCCATTCTATCACTTCTGGCCTATGCAGAGAAAACAAAATCCAAGTGAAAATATTTGTTCTCTTGCATAAATGAGTCTTAACTAAATGTTATTAATGTCTCAGCTTTGCACGTTTCAGCCTTGTTTTAGGGATACCATGTCACGGTACAGACCTCAAACTGTCGATTGGCATGATGTTACAGTAGAACAAGGACCTTATCTCTCACTGACTAGATTGTTTCTAGAGATACATAACTTTCATTAGCCCATCTGCTTTATGGTTTTTACAGGAGTTTTGTAAATAAAAAAAATCAAAACTATGTCATATTAAATTCGAATATATTGATATTTTCTTTGCTATGTCTTAATAGGAGAATTATAATAATCAATTTCAGAAGAAGTCCCAATGTTTTATCTGTTTTATATCAACCTCCATTATTTCCATAATGTCAGACAAAACTCTTAGGAGTTTCATGCACATATTCCAATTTCCATGAATTTAATTTTGGGGTCATTATGTTGTGCTGAATTTAAAAAATCTTCCAAGTTTTTTTACACATCAAAATGTGAATTACTATTCTTCAACTGTTTATTATACTAGGACATCTTGCATAAAAGAAACATAACACATATATATAATAATTCTTATCAGAATACAACAAAGGTAAATTAAAATATAGGTGACAAAAATATTTAGATGATATGTATAAATACTACCTCATTGTCTATGTCTTGTGGTGTAGAGAATGTGCCTTGGATCCAGCTCATCAAGGCATAAAATCAGGATTTTTTATTTTATTTTATTTTTTATTAAATCATAGCTGTGTACATTAATGTAGTCATAAAATCAGGATTTTTATAAATTCCTTAAATTCTGTGTCCCTGAGATTTTTCTCATATGTAAAATGAGATTAATAATATCTATCATGAATAATTGAAGTACTAAGGATATTATATCCATAGAGTATCTAGAAGAGCAGTGACTATATTAACACTGACAATTAACTTCTGCAAGGACTACTGCTACTGCTGCTAGTACTATTTTACCAAATATACTGCTATTTAGATATGTATTATTTCATTAAAAGAAAATGTGACAATTTTATGCTTCTGAATGAGAAGCTCGAGCTATATGCATTAATAAATAAAACACATTTTAATATAGTGGTATTGAATACTAGTATTTAATTTTTAAATGCATTATTTTAAAGATTTTCAATCCATACTCTGATTTCCCTTCAGAACGTATAAATTTTTGCCTTTTACTAAAAATTTTAAATCCATGGTTTTGGAGCTGAACTTCAGTTCTGATGGAATGTCATTTAACTATGGACTAATTCATAAGTCCAGTCATCAAACCTAGAGAAATAGTGTTAATGAAAACAATGACCTTTAACAGATAGATTGATACCTAGTATTCTGCCCTGGAATACTGTATAATTCTGAATAGCAAAAACTGATGGATCTAAAGTGGCTCTAAGACTTGCTTAAGATTAGCCCGAGAATAAGATTCAATACTAAATAATCATAGATACCCATGGCAGAAACTACATAAATAAATCATTTAGCCCTGGTAAATGAATTTTAGCTATTTGCTCTGTAAAGAAGAACCTTTATTTTCTCTTATCCAGCAATAATCTCTTCCTTCAAGATGAGATCGACGCTGATGGTGTCAATGATCATCTCTATACAGATGATTACTAAATCTTTCTTTTTTCTCCTTTCTCCACCATCTACCTTAATCTCTAGATTTATATCAAAGAAAGTCTCCACCATTGTTCCTCCTTACATATCCAGTTGTCATCTCAAATCTTTGTAATCCAAACATATTATTTTTACACAAAAATTGATTCCCGCACTTGAATTCAGTGTCTGTCCTCTCTTCTCTTAGGTCTGTGATTTTTAACCCGTGTGCTGTATCACAGTGATATGTCATGAACATTTTTAAAGATATTAATTAAAATATTTTCAAAAGAATTTCAAAGCACAGTAAATCTATATTTTTTTTACTCTTTTTTCAAATATCAGCATTATTTAAGTGTACCGTGGAAGTTTAACTATAGGTTCAAGTGTGCTATGAGATAAAAAAGGTTGAAAATCTCTGTCTTAGGTTTTAAAACCTAGATCCATACTTGATACGTTCCTATATATAAAATCAATCACTGTTGTTTTTCTGCCTTTTCTTTTCATTACCTCTATTCTACCCTTAGGGAAGATGCACATTGCAGTATGGATTTTAATAATAGTTTCTGGATTCATTCATTATATTAAATGTAAACTTGATTTTAAGCTTGCACTCATGTTTACTATTTGCTTAAATCAACTCAGACTGCCAAAACAAAATACCCTAGTCTATGCAGTTCAAACAACAGAAATTTATTTTCTCACAATTCTAGAGGCTGGAAGTCCAAGATAAAGGTACTGGCAGATTTGATTTCCCCGAAGGCCTCTCTCCTGGGCATGCAGGCAATTGCTTTTCACTGTGAAAGCAACTTTCACTTTGCACATTTTCACATGTGAGCACATACCCGTGGTATCTCTTCCTCTTTTTATAAGAACACCACCATCACACACGAAGACCCCATGTTTATAGTCTCATTTACAGCTAATCCCTCTTTAAAGGCCCCATCTCCAAATGTTGGGGGTTGGGGGTACAACATACATAATTTGGGAATATACAATTCAATCCATAATACATTCCCCAATTTTCTAAGACAATTTTCAAAGAGTGTCTTGCATTTCCATACATCTTGCAAGCAAAAGTGATGACTACCTTTTTGTTTCCCACTCTGTTTTCAAGGATGTTTTTGTAAGTCGAAAGTCTTGGAAGATAGACATTGTCTCCCTCAAGGGCAAAGGGATGTTTTGTTTATAGTCCAGCCTGATAAAAATTAGGCCTCCATGGAGGCAGACATGTTAATTGCCATGATCAGTGTTTTGGGTCTTCTTTCCTTGTGATGTAACTCAGTGCAATCTATGTACCTGACTCCCAATGTGTCAACTGGGGTCCTAGGAATTTAGCTAAGAATATTACGATAATCTGACTACCATTTGCAGTAATTGAGTTGCGGGAGAGGCAGGGTAATCAACCTTCAGTTCTCTGACAGACAAATTCATAAAGTCTCTACCTTAAAGCCTTCTAAGCCAAGTCTTGCTTGGGTTTCCCAGAAGACTTAAACATTTTTTAAATCTAAAAGACACTGGCACTTTGTTAATAGCATCATATGAGATTCTCCATGTGTTAATCTCTTCGTAACCTCACATGAAGACATTAACAAAGTACCAGTGTCTCTGTGTCACCTTTTTATTCTTCAAATTTCAGCTCTAGAGCCACCTTTTCAATAAGTAGTCTCTGAATTATTATTTGAATTTGGTCTCCCCACTACTTACAATATCATTTCATTTAGTAATTTTAAATCATTTAGCACAATCAGTATTGATCCAGTTTATTTATTTTTTATTTACTTTTGTCTTCTACAAGATGTAAGTCAGGGACCTAATTTGTGTTTTCCACAGCTTTATCTCTAGCATTAATCCATAATTCTCAAAATGGTATGATTTTATCACTCAGGGAACAATTAGAAATTTCTTGAGGCATGTTTGGTTGCCAAAACTGGGAAGGGGGTGCTATTGGTGTCCAGTGGGTAATGGTCTAGGACATTGCTAAACATTCTAAATTGCACAGAATGACACCTGAACAAAGAATTATCCACTGAATAATCTCCTCAGTGTTCAGAATCTGTGGTAGGCAGCATTTAATGTAGTGCATGAGAATAAAAATATGCTAAATGTGTGTTGATTAATTTGAAAGACTATTTATTATAGTATTTAGGAAATTAAAATTCAATGACACTGTTCTGGATTCTACTGTGAATTACTTGAGTAATAGCAATATACATATTTCTTAAACCTAAATACTCTTCAAGTCAGCACAGGTTATGATACATGAAAAATTGAATATAAAATAATTAAAAAATATTTTATGGGGAAGAATCTAGTCATTTGCTAGATCTTGGTCTGTAAAGTCTCTAGGTAAATTAATTTCCCAATTTTTGTGACTTCCATGTTTCAAAGAAAAACAAAAGTGACACATAGCTACATAAAATGTATGCCATGGAAATTAAAAAGAAAATTAGCATATATAGAATTATAGACTTCTTGTACAGCTATTAATAACTATAATATTTATATGGTATTTGTATATGTGACCAACATTATGGTGACAAGTGCCTCAAACAATTTGAGAAATAAGTTCCTCATAACATTTCTGGTGTATTAGATAAGAATTATGATCAGTATTGGAATTATAAAGTATATGTTCTGGAGATTTTATACTATGTCACAATAAAGCAAATCTTTGAGAGAATTTGTTCAATGGAAGACAAATTATACTATTTTTAAAGATTTGAATTGATTTACAACAACTCACATTCAGTTCAAACTTTACATTTTAACTAAAACCTGAGAGTTTTAATACTATATATTTATTATGTTAGTATGGTTAGCTCCTATTTAAAATTATTATGCATTTTCAGATAGGTGAAAATTATCTAAATTTCCCTCTTCTTACTAATGTATTGATATAAAGATTGGGCAAACAGAAATATTAAACAGGACAGGAATAACACACAGATCCTACTCTAAAGGGGTAAAAAAATGTTAGACTTAAATAGATCGTGTTTATTAACATTTTCTATATCTCTGGTTTATAATATGTTAAGTGCTTAGTTTTTTCATAATTCCATATATATGTATATTTACAAATAACATTCACTATATATATATACCTTTTAATCTATTCAAGAACTTCAAAAAGGTGTTATTGTTATAATAGTTTGATTTTTAAAGAAACAGCACATTTACACAAGGTCTCATAGGTTATAATTAAAGAGCAATAATTACAATTAAATTTATTGGACATATGGACTTGCAGAATCTGTGACCTAAAAGTACACAGGATACCCCAACATTTCAGTTTATTCCAACTGAGCGCTAATATCAGGCATAAGACTAAGTCAAAAATAGAAGCACCTTTACATATACTAAGTTGAACTACAGATTGATTCAGTTATGGATTGGTTTATGTGATCTGACTTGACTCAAGCTTACCTACATGTCTGAAGTAAAATTATATAAACTCTGACAGAAAATAATATAATTCAGGTGTATAAATAATGTCTACAGTTTTTCATACACAATGTCAATTATTAAAATTAAATACTAGTTACTAGGGGAGGAAATACTGTTAATTAAAATAATAGAATTGGCTGAAAGAACATCTAAATAGACTTAAACCATCAAAATGGAAACTCTGAAGTTCAAACATAAAATGACTGAAATAAAAAATTCATTAGAGGGTCTCAAAAGCATATCTGAATTGGCAGAAGAGTCAGCGAACTTGAAGTTAGACTAATAGAGATTCCTTAATTTGAAAAATAGGAAAATAAAAAAGAAGCAACATTAACAACATTAATAAAAAATAAGAAATATTAAGACCCAAAGGAACCCTTAACCATGCACACAATGAAAGTACCCCCAAATGAAGACAGAAACAAATAGAAAATATCCCTAAAGATATAATTGCCTACATCTCCCCAAATTTGATAAACTTAACCTGCAAGTGTAAGTAGTTCAAAAACTTCAAGTAGGAGAAACATAATCTTATCTAGAGATGACATAACAACAAAGAGAAAATTTCAGAACTATGCTATTCTTCCCTCCCCTCTTCCTAGAATATAAATGAAACTCTATTCTTATGTTCAGCATATTTGCAGAAGCTGGTCATAGTGTTCTCCTAACATGTACGTCCTTACTTTCAATCATTTTATTGTCTGATTGTTTATGTCTATCATTCATCAATATTTTTAAGGTGGATTATATACATGATCAAGGATTTTTAAGATTTTCAGCAGAGTCATAACGTTATTTAGACTCGCTAGTCTAATGATAATCATTATTTTTCCACTCTGGAGATAATATTTTCATCATAAAATTTTATTTTTCTCAGTTTATAGACTTTCCCTATACTTCCTTCCCCATGTTTATCAGTGCTTCCACATAAAACTTACAGTTAAATAAGTCTTTTGGTTCTCACTTTGTCCTAAAGAGCTAAATGGTCTAAACCTGACCCTAGCTCACTATGGTTTTAGAAACTTCCATCCTGTATAGTGTCTCTGGGGCAGTAGGATCTGCGCAGACAATGCATATACTCCATAAGTTTGTCTAACATCAGATTTGATATGTTTGATAGCAACTGAACTCTGATGGTTGCTAAACTCTGCCTATTTCTAGTGTACTGGTTTTATATATTACTCATTGATTTGAAAAATTAAAATTTACTATTTTATGTAGTGATATTCTTTAATTTCATTATATTTCCAAGTTTCTTCCTACCAGAAAAACCCTGTATAGCTAAGGCAGTTCTTAGTAATAAAAACAAAGCTGGGGGTATCACCATACCAGATTTTAGGCTGTATTACAAGGCTATAGTGGTCAAGACAGCATGGTAATGGCACAAAAAGAGAGACACAGACATTTGCAATCAAATAGAAAACCAGGAAATGTATCCAACAACTTACAGCCACCTAATCTTCAATAAACCAAACAAGAGTATCCATTGGAGGAAAGATTCCCTATTCAATAAATGGTGCTGGGAGAATTGGATATCCACATGTAAAAGACTGAAACTGGACCCGTACCTTTCTCCACTCACAAAAATTGATTCAAGATAAATAAAGGACTTAAATTTAAAGCATGAAACAATAAAAATCCTCAAAGAAAGAATAGGAAAAACACTGGAACATATTGGCCTGGGGAAAGACTTTATGAGGAAGACTGCCATAGCAATAGTAATAAGAGCAATAATAAACAAATGGAAATTAATTAAACTGAAAAGCTTCTGTACAGCCAAGGAGACAACAGCCAAAGCAAGTAGACAACCTACCCAATGGGAAAGGATATTTGCATATTTTGAATCAGACAAAAGCTTAATAACCAGGATCTATACAGAACTTCAATTAATCCACAGGAAAAAAACCAACAATCCTATAAGAAGTTCTTTGTACACACGGGTTCCTTTGCATGAGATATTCTTTCTAGAGGTCAGTGGTAGGTAACCTCTAGCCATCCTCTAGCTCTCTGTATGTTTGTGTCCGTGTTTGTGCTGGGTGTCTGGACTATACAGAGAATTCCAAAAATGTATACACATGATATACATATAAATTTTTATATTAAATTTGTAATTCTCATTTCATGTTTAACTTCTGCAACTATAATAAGTGCCCAACATGACTTGAATTCATCTTTTATTGTCAGTATAAGTTGAGTATTACAATTTTAATGTAGTTTTTTCTTTCTTAAAATGTGTATATAGTTTTGATACCCTCTGTATTTAAATATTATATTCCTCTTATAATGAAGTTGAAAATTCCTTCCAAAATGTTAATTTCAAAATTGCCTATCTTTCACTTCTTTCACTTTATTTCTTATACTCAGATATGACACTTATAATACAGCTTCTACATTCATCTAGAATATTAGTCCCAACATATTTGGTTCCATGTATTTCAAGAGAAACCTTAATAGCGGAGAGTAAAAATGATGTTTGTATTCCTGGAGCATATTCTTGCAACGTATCCAATTCCTGCCTATATTGTCTAAATTACATGACTAGAATTTTATCCTGAACATGTCTTAGGGTTTTATTAAAGGTGATTCAATGAAGGGAAAAGAAAATGAGCGAGGAAAAAAAGCAAACATTACATCTGCTCACTGCTGATAATCTTTAAAAAAATATTTTATAGGAAATGGACTCAGTATTTGCCTTTTCTCCACTAATTTGTGATTAATAAAATTTATTTTTTTATTAATTAAAATGTCAGGTAGAGTAAATGACAAGAGTTCTGTCTATCTCTTTCTACTTAATGAATACACCTTACATTTGGGGAAATTTTTTCTACTTATTCTCTCAATTAAGCAATTACTTAATTGGTGCTAGCAAGTTTATTTTACAATATCTTTTGAATCTTCCATAGATATGTGACAGCATTTTTGCCTTCCAATACTGAAATTTTTTATAAACTTTTGGTTTTGTTTCCTAGTTTCTGATAAGTGGTAAAACTCATTTTCAAATATGTATTTATGCTCTCAAAATATTCTTTTAGGCTACAATTTATCCCAGGTGAATTTGCTTCTTTTTATAAAGTATTGCTATTTGAAAGGATGAATTATGTTTTTCTCATTTCATTGCTGAGATTGGCACTTACTTAAGGTCGTTGATAGAGTAGTATCTTTCTGGAAGGTGTATTAAATCCCAGAAAATGTACAAAGTCTATTTATTTAACCTCGATAGGGCTAAGCATTTTAAACCATCTTTATCACTTTCTTGAACTTGTAGTTGCAGCTATGCCAAGGGTTTCAATGAATATTATAGGTGAACTTTAACACATTTTATCACCACAGTCAATAATAAGCTTCCTTATAACCATACATTTACTATAATCTGGCAATATAGGACAGGCGTTTTTTGGTTGACTCATCAAGGAAGAACACTGTTCTGCTTCATTAATAGTTCTATTGGGTCATATTACCATAGTGGAACCTTAGCTATGAAAAATGCTCTATTTTTCTAGAATTCTTAATGGTTTAGAACTACATTTCTGTCTTCCAGTTGCCCAAGGGTATCTTAAGTTTCTATAAAAATGCTTACATCTACATAGCCATCATAGCTTTTTTAAGAGCAGCTATCCTTTGAAAAGGTCAGCTAACTTACTTCATGTAGAAACTTTTGCCAACTTTTATCTGATATCTTATGTGTGATTTTTTATGATTGATTAATAGTTGGTTATTACATATAAAAATAAAATATTTTACATTTTATTAATATGTTTATATTGGCTGAGATTATTTCCCAGTTAGAAAGAGTTATGGTAGAGTTGAGAGTCAAACTCAGTCCACTGGAATCAGTTCAAATGAAAACCAAATTATTGCTACAATGAAATGTCTAAATTGTTTTAGGGAAAATTTTCTTGTGGGCAAATAGCTGGTTTTTCTTATAGATTTCTATATGACAAACTTGTCTGTAATACCTTCTTTCAGAGACAGAGTGATTTTACCTTATTTTTGAAAACTAAGCAGCATTTATAAAGTAGTGCTTACCACTGGCATGAATTTCACATTGCCAGAGGCAGAGTTCTTGTTATTAAGAAAGAAAAATATAGTGTATTTCAATAACTAAATATTCTTCACTAATCCTTTCACTGTCTTCTGTTATCAGCTGCAATAAGTAATAGTATAATTGACTCTTTGTGGTATAAATTTTAGTAGTTAGAAGAGGAATCCTTATCTTCATTATATAAGTAAGACAATTAGGCCTAGTGAAGAATTCAATGGCCTAAGATGACCTGGAAAGGCTTATAAAGTCAATTCAACTCATCTATCTATCTATCTATCCATACATATACATACATAAATATATATAATTTTTCTGCCCTTCTCAGAAGCATCAATACTACATTAAGGTTGCATGAATTAAAGCCAATAGCTTTAGACATGCACACATGTTTGTCTATGATTATGAAAGTTGCAAAGTATTTACAGATACAGTTTCCATCTCAGGTGAATGTGTACTGTTTATTGACAAGGTGGAAGGAAAATGTTCTTTCCTTTTATAATCGTATGTTACTTTTTGACAGTCATATTGCACTAGATAGTGTTTGGAAGAGAGTATGACTGTAATGATTCCTACAGTGACTTGCCTTCCAAAAGTTGCTTCTGCCTCCATCATGGTTGGGACTACATGCAGTCCTGATGTCTGAATCTTAAATGCTAAAGTGATATGGAAAGCAAGGAAATCTGAGAATGAACAAATCTGTCTTCCTGCTTAGATAGGGAAATATGGACAGGTTGAGTACAAATAAGAAGAAATAGAAATTCAGCAGCTATGGGAAATTTAGCCAGATTAAAGATTGTTTAAAGGCCAAATACTATCTCCCTGACCACTCCAAAACCTGGCATGTTTGAGAAGTTTCAGTTATATATTTATATATAAATATATACATACACACACACATATACATGCATATTTTACATATATATGTGTATTTTTTTTTTTTTAGACAGAGTCTCACTTAGTCACCCTTAATAGAGTGCTATGGCATCATAGCTCACAGCAACCTCAAACTCTTGGGCTTAAGCGATTCTCTTGCCTCAGCCTCCCAAGTAGCTGGGACCATAGGTACCTTTCACAACACCCAGCTATTTTTTAGAGACGGGATCTTGCTCTTCCTTGGGCTGGTCTTGAACCCATAAGCTCAGGCAATCCACCTGCCTTGGCCTCCTAGTGCTAAGATTATAGGTGTGAGCCCCTGAGCCAGGCCCCGCAAGTTATATTTTTTGGAACAACTTTGTAGAGGATTCTTGAAACACTGTACAATCATTCCATGTGAATAAAAAGAAAAAATCATCAGAGACAGAAAACATGTTTTTAAAATGCATTGGAAAAGCTATCATTTAATAAATTTAACTTGATCTAATATGGTATATGAACAACGTTGTAGATAAAGTAATAATTTGCACTAACATTTCAGTAGTTTCACTTCTTCTCAGAAAAAACAGAATATCAAGAACATATTAATTTTTTACCACAATTAAAAATATGTTATTATATATAATAATGATCTCTAATACCTAGTGCTTATTCTGTACACACTGAAGTGATTTACATAGCATAGCGTATTGAATCTTTATATATCAACACTGTGGGAGTGTGACGGTGCCGACTGGGTTAAGGGACATTTTGGTAGATGGTGAAGCATTATTTCTGGGTGTGCCAGGAAGGGTGTTTCCAGAGGATACTGGCATGTCCTTCAGTCTGCGGGCTGAGTGAATTGGATATGTCCTCAGGGGGGGCAGGAAACATTCAGTGGAGCCCTGGAAAGAACAAAAAAGGCAGTGAAGTGTGACTTGTGACTTTTCTTTCCCTCCCCTAGATCTGGGATGCCCTCCTGCTCCTGCATTGGACACCAGAACTCCAGGTTCTCGGACCTTCGTACTATGGACTTGAACCAATGACTCCTGAGCTCTCAGGTTTTCTTTGGTTTGGGCCAGAAAGGAGCACCTTTCGCTTCCCTGGTTCTGAGGCTTGCAGTCTGGACTGAGCCATGATAGCTGCATGCCTGAGCCACCTCCTCACAGTCAATCCATCATGCGGCTCAGTCTCCAAAACTATGTGAGCCAATTCCCCTAAAAAATAACACTTCATTCATTTTATTTATCTATCATCTATCTATCTCTGTCATCTATTTATCTCTCTATCCTCTTGGTTCTGTCTCTCTGGAGATCCTTGATTAATACAGAGTTATCATGCCCATTTTACAAGTAAGGAAACTAGGGCACAGTATGGTTAAGTAGTCTGCCCGGGACAGAGCTGGGATTCAGACATTATGGCTCTAGACCCCCTACTCTTACCTACAAGGTCCCATTATTTCCTAATATAGCAATACCAGCATCACCCTGCAGTGTTTAGAAACAAAAAGCCCAGTGAAAACAACCCAACAGACAACAGACTTCTACTCAAAGAGAACAATTAAAGAGGATTGAATGAAGAAGGTAGTTACGGCTTGGTGGACAGGGTTAGAGAAACTACAAAGAGATGTTGAGGCAACTGGAAACCAAACAAAATTAGGAAGCTATTGCTTCTCCTAATTCCTGAAAGAGCAAAGGTAAGAAACTGTAACAAGGAAAGTGCAGTCAGAGTCAGAGCTGCCTTTCTAGAGAGACTCAGTGTCTCCAGAAAAGGATGGTAACAGAACAGAAAGGGCGCAAGGATGATATATGCCGACCTCTCTCTTTTTCTATTCACTACTCTCCTGCCAACCTGTCCCTACTTCAACTCAAGTGAAATCCCAAAGGCTCAGCCAGTGACACTTCTGAGAAATGAGGGGAAAAAAATTTGGATGTAGTGGCAAATAGAGAATTATCAATATGAAATAAAATCAGTATATTTTTTGTTTCCAGCATTACTACTGGGGTTCATAACTTAATCCCCTTTTACTATTAGCTATTTTTTAGATGTTATTATATTATAGATTGCTTCAGTAATTATTATTCATCCCGATGTCTCATGGTAGATTATTGTCTTTAAAAGTTATTATAAAATTAATATGATCTTATTATTGTAAGTTGCATGTAAGACATTGAAAATTAAAACTAACTCATGAAACAATGTTATTTGAACATTAATGGTCATGGTATTTTTAAAAATAATCAGTCATACATTAATAATTCAAACATTCATTTTACAAAAGCTGTGTTTAATTCCAAAAGCATATGTACAATTTACATTTAGTTTATCATTCATATAATCAGAAGTTGATTTTAAGCATTAAAGTTTTTCCTAATACATTACTTGCTGATTTCAAAGCCAACTATAATATAAAGCCAATAACTCTTATAGTATATGTTTGAATAATATGGCGACCCAATTTATCTGCTACAAGAACACATCGTGCTGGCCTTGGGGTCCTGCAGTGAGATGTTAACAGGTTTAGTCAAGCATCATTAAACAACTTTCAACTCCATAATAATTAATGATGCCCAGAACATGCCATGCTGCTGAAAGAAAGATGAACTAATCATGAATTCACTACTATGTCCAGGAAAATTAGAAATTCACTTCTAGAAAGTGAAACAGATCATTTTACTTCTAATATCTTTTTAAAAACACAGTAGGGTTTCCAAAGTACTTCATTTCCAGTGCTGAAAACGTTTTTAATCATCATGCATTGTAAACTATACAAAAATTTTTAGAAAGATGTTATTCTAATCTCATGCTGATTTGTTTTATGCAAAATCATTAAGCAATCCACGAGCTATAGCAGGGAAAATAGCAAACATTTTATTAATAATCACCATCGTATTAGATGATTTTGTCTATTATTTTTTATTTATTTGGATACCACTTTACTTGTGTTAGTTCATAAGTTCTCATAATAACACTATGAGTTAGCTGGTAATTTTATCCACAGTTTTCAGTTGATGGAAAATGATATTCAGAGTAGTTGATTAATTTCTCGACATCCAACGTGTCATTAGAATTAGAGCAGTGAATAACTTTACATGGCATGTGAACTCTAAATTTTGTTTTTAATATACAGTATACTAGAATATAAGCTCCGTAAGGGCAAGGACTTCAGTATGTAACTAGATCTCTAGTTCCTAGAACCTAATAGACAGTATTTATTAAAGAAATAAATTTAATCATTTCACCTTATTCTGAATTTCATGTTCTCAATCTCTACACTAGGCTGCATAGTACTAAAAGTGAATTTGAAAAGAAGGAACTAGAATGTGTGATATAATTTGAATGTTTGCCTTGACAACCAAAAATGTATTTCCATCAGTAAACGTTATATGGTTGGTACTGTTTTCAGCAGCTTACACTTCTGTTTATTATTTTATTCTTTTTTTGTTTGTTTCAGTTTAATTTGACGGTACAAAGAATTAGGTTGAATGTTTACATTTTTTAGGTAGAGTCCTTCTTATAACTGTGTCCTGCTCCTAACAGGTGTGACATACACCCTAACATTGTGCCCATTAAGTGGGAACACAGCCTCCCTCCTCTCCTCCCCTCTCCCCAATCCCTTATTCCCCTCACCTTGAAATGATTTGAGTTTTTCTCTTATGTGAGCAACTTACACTTACTAAGAAGCTATCATGAACTTTTGATTTGCATATAATCTACTTAAATACTTTATTTTAAAAATTTGGAAAAAATCATGAATGTAACATTAATGCTATCCATATTGAAATAAATAAAAGAAATAGAGCCTTAGGAAAGTATGGAAAATATATGTGTGAGCCACTAGATGTGGCTTCCCAGAGTGCTAAGGTTACACATGTGTGAGCCACTGCGTCTGGTTGCTCACACATGTAACCCTAGCACTCTGGGAAGCTGAAGCAGGTGTATCACTTGAGTTTAGGAGTTAGAGACCAGCCTGAGATAGAGCAAGGCAGGACATCATGGCAAACACCTGTAGTCCAAGGTACTCAGGAGGCTGACTCAACAGTATTGCTTGAGCCCAAGAGTTTGAAGTAGCTGTGAGCTATGATGCCAGGCAATCTGCTGGGGACAAGAAAGTGAGACTGTCTAAAAAACATAAGAAATAAAAAAAAAATTCTGGAAAGTAAAAGCAAAACAACATAATAAACACCTTGAAAAATAGGAAGTGATTTTCATTTTATTACGTTGGGAAGATCTCAGATAGGACCCAACAGAGTAAATGAAAACATGATTGTGATTCCAATGTGATAACTCACATAGCATGGTTCTTAGAATAATAAATTAAACATTCAAACACATTTTCAGCATTCTTTAGTACATTCAAATGAAATTTAACAAAAAAGCCGTAAGTTGATATGTCAATAAATCTTTACTAAAAACGACTGTGTTATTTTATGTCAAACTTTCTTAAGAAGCTATTTTTTTTCCATTTTAATGTATTATTTGTCTATATAATGTTTAAAAGATTAAAATGCAAAGCTAGAAATGATCAATTCATAATCATGGGTAACATTTATTCTAAATCAGCTAGTTGAGTTGTATATAAGGTCTCATAATCCCATTACTAGGTATCTGCCCAGAAGGGAAAAAATCACCTCACCATAAGGACATTTGCCCTCAAATGTTTACAGCAGGTCAATTCACAGACACAAAGCCATGGAAACAACCTACCTGCACATCACCCCATGGATGGATAAACTATGTTACATGTATGCCGTGGAACACTATTCACCCTTAGTTCTTTTATCTTAATGAATGTCATCACATGGTCCTGCTTACTCTTTCTCCGGAACTCCAGTGAAATAATTAGTTTATTCTATCCGTCAGATTTCTTTTTATGTAATAATTTTGAATTATCTTTATATTTAATAATTTTGATTTTTCTTTTATATTTTCTAGGCTTTAATAGGATAATTTTTTCAGATATCTATTACAAGTATGCATTCTTAGTAAGCCACTTCTATATTGGAGCTTAACCCATCCATTGAGCTCCTAATTAGGTTCTATATTTCTAGAAATCTGGTTATTTATATATTTTTATCTTTGCTTTTATTTCAAATAACATCTTATTTCCTTATCATCTTTTGAGTATTTATTTCCTTAAATATGTTAAAGAATCTTGCATAATAACCTGTTTGATAATTATATCTAGAAGCTTCTCCACCATCATTTCTTATTTTTTGTTGTCTTGTTACTGATGGCTGGCTAGTGTGTTTTTTAATTTGATGATATGAGTATATATGTTAGTGATTTATCTAAGCTAAGATTATTTTCATTTAGAGACGATTTTATTTGTTTCGACATTATATCAAATGGTATTCCCAAACTGAGACTACTTTGTACAAATTTATTAGCTTAGCTGTTTTTGAATTGGACTGATAGTTGAAATGTGAACCCAGCATGCCTGTGAATATAAGCTGTATCTGAATGAAATACTGTTTTAAACCCTGAATGTAGCCTTGAACAAACTTTCACGCCTCTTTTGGCAGCTAGCAAGTTCATTAGTTCCTTCCTAGTGGAAGGCTTGACAGCACTAGCTATACTATGTGTGGTAACCTCATTCTTCCTCAGTTATAGCTCTCCATCTTCTGGTTTTCATGGCCTTGAACCCTTTTTCAGGGAAACATACAATGCAAGCCTTTTCGATATTATGATACTCAAATGCCAAAAGATCAGATACAGCCTCTCTTTTGCATTATTGCTTACAACTTTATTTATTACGTACTGATTTGTGTTCTCACAAAATTCACATGTTGGAGCTTAATCCGATGTGACTTTCTTTGGAGACAGAATCTTTAAAAAAGTAATTAAGGTTAATGAGGTCATAACAATGGAGCCTAATGCAATCCCTAATTTCATATGACTGGTGGCCTCATAAGAAGAGATACCTGGTGTGCTTACCCGCAGATAAAGGGGAATGTGAGGACACACCAAGACGGTAGCTGCCTGCCGGCTAAGGAGACAGCTGAGCAGAAACCCAGTCTGCAGAAACCTTTGTCCTGGACTTCTACCTGCAGATCCTTAAGAAAATCAGTTTCCATTGTGTAAGTCACCTGGTCTGCTCTACATTCTTCTGGAACTTGTAGCAAACTGATACACCATCTGGGCTATATTTTTGAAGGAGAGAGACACTGGATATTTTTACTTACCCTGTGTGAATTTGAGTATTTTTTGAAAAGTTAAGAAAAATTAGCTTAGGCTCGGCGCCTGTAGCTCAGCAGCTAGGGTGCCAGCTACTTACACTGGAGCTCGTGGGTTCAAACTCAGCCTGGGCCTGCCAAACAATGACAACTACAAACAAAAAATAGCTGGGAGTTGTGGCAGGCACCTGTAGTCCCAGCTACTTGGGAGGCTGAGGCAAGAGTTTGAAGTTGTTGTGATCTGTGACACCACCGCACTCTACCGAGGGCAACATAGTGAGACTGTCTAAAAAAAAAAGAAAGAAAGAAAGAAAGAAAGAAAAAGAAAAATTATCTTAAACCTTGTTATTGTCAAAGGGTTTTACTGGATATCTTTTCAATATAGTGCTTGGGATCTGATTCCCTAGGTCAATGTATCTCATTTGACTTTTCAATTTCCTATCGATTAGGAATTTTATTAAATCATAAAAGTGGAGGTTAACCAGTGGAAGATTTATTACCACGAAGTTATTATTGCCTCGGAACAATGCAGATGATTTTTATACCGTTAAAAACATACTCTCAGAGGGATTATCCTTTATTCCCTCAAAGAACATTTATCAGTTTTGTATCTAAGTTTGTACCTTGTTCTATTGATAAAAAGAAAAGAAAAGAAATTTTCTTTTCTTTTTTTTTTTTAGATGGAACCTCAAGCTATCCCCCTGGGTAAAGTGCCATGGCATCACAGCTCACAGCAACCTCCAACTCCTGGGCTCAAGTGAGTCTCCTGCCTCAGCCTCCC
>NW_003852399.1:14420276-14423430 GCF_000181295.1 Otolemur garnettii
CCCACCACAACGCCTGGCCATTTTTTGGTTGCAGCCATCATTGTTGTTTGGCGGGCCCGGGCTGGGGATTCGAACCCAGCCACCTTAGGTGTACGTGGCTGGCGCCTTAGCCACTTGAGCCACAGGCACCGAGCCAAAAAGAAATTTTCTAAAGGAGTGTACGTGTTTAAGCCTCTGCTTATAAGTAACTTTTAAACCAGTTTTGCCACTTCACTATTTCCCTCATCCATGAGTTATTTCATAAATCTTTCTCACATTAATTTTATGTGTTTGAGCCATGTTTTTAGCTTTTTGAATATTATATTTTAATTGTTTGGAGCTTTCACCAAGATACCCATAATGAGTCACCAGCCAGGAACAATTCACCTGCCGTCCAAGAAGCACAAGAGCACTTCCTGGCGACTTACTCCCACATGTATATTCTGGCCAGGAAGGAGATTCCCAAGAGAGCGACTGATGGCTTCTGATTTTTGTGGCTCTCTTAGTTTGTGGTTCTTGGTCAAATTTTATTCCAATCCTCGATTGTTTTTTGATCTGTTGTGCATTAGTGGCACCAGTGACTGAAATTTGATTTTGTGCTCTGTTAGTAGGGATGGGAATCTATTTTCTATTAGTAAGAAAAGAAAGGGAATTGGGGGACATTGTTGTTTTAATTTTTATTATTTGCCTAGGTATAAGCTAAAGTCTATTAAGAAATTATATTAAGAATACTGAAAAGAATAGATCTTTGGAACAGTAACATCTGATCCAATGGGTGGTTCTTTCTTTCCTCTCATTACTGCCTGGAAACTCTGCTGTAAGTGCCAAGCTAGTAATTGGGTCTTCTGAAAAAAAATTATAGAAGGGCTATTAATCATTAATACTTCAAATAGCAGTTTTGTGTAAAAACTTGTGGGCTGGCATCTCTTACAAAAGATTGTACTAAGGAACTGAATCATGATTTCCACGTATCTTTCATAAACTACTTCCTGAGCTAATTACTGACCAAAGACCTAGCAAAACAAACGCTGATTGCGAAGAATTGTACAATGTGAGATCTGTAATCATAGTTAATTTTGGATAAAATTTTTGATACTATTTTAATATCCTATTTTCTGATGCATAAAAGAGGAAATGATTTATCTTCTTTTTGTACCTTAAACCCATAAATTATCTCATCACTTTTGTAAACTGACATAAAATATTTTAAGTGTTACATAACTGTCATTTCCTGCTCAAATTTCAAAACTTAATATTTCTACTTAAACATCTTTATTTTTACTAAAATATTATTATTCAAATAGGTTCAATTAAAATATGTCCTTTTTTTACATAGGACATAACTAGAGATAGGCTATGGAACCATGGTCATGAGTGGTATATTTGAGTATGCCGCCTACGTAATCAGGTATGATAAGCCCACTACTAAGTATCAATATTTTACATATGGAAGCAATGCTTTCAAAAAACCCTTACAGGAAATTGGTATGTTATCTATGACTACTGGAGTCCAAGACCCAGAAGTGGTAACAAAGGTAATTTCCTCGTAGGTCAGGAACCTTGGAAAATTTGAGGACTTCAAAAAGAAGTATAAGTTTATTTCTTAGATTTGGTTTCCTAATATCACAAAGAAAAGTAAATAATAAAATCTATTGAAAACACAATCTTAGATTCCCTCCCTATAAAATCTCCAGATAGACGTTAATTTTCTAATGCAGCAGTTGCTAACCACCAAATGTCTCTACATTCGCTGACCAGTATAAGGAGATTTGACTTGGTAATTAAATTTTGGTGCACCTATATAAAGACATGTAAGGAGAGCATGCTTGGTGTGTGTGAATCATAATTTTTGAGCATTATTTATAACTAAAAGGTAAAAACATAAGTAAAATATCTAAAATTTGCAAATTGACAAAATGAAACACTGAGCATTGTCTCAGTATAATGCTATACACTGTCTAGCAGAAGTTTTCTGATTCTTTAGGGGTGTGTATATGTGTTTGATGTTCTACTGAGGGAAGTGATTTGCAACTATGTAAGGGTAAGGTAGACTTACAGAAACCAAAAGCAATACGAATCTTGTCATAAGAAATAAAATGATTCTATTTAGTAGAATAAGTTATATCATAATTTATCATTCTTTGTAACTTTAATTTTTTATGTCATACTAATAATGTTATTCTAATAATTTAAAAAAATATTTCTTGTTGGAATATATCAACCTTCTTCCTCAAATGTTCTTTGAACTATTACCATTTACCGTATCCTTCAACCTGTTAAAATTGTTGATGCAAGTTCATCTTACATATTTATTAAAGTTCCAATTTTAATGCTTAGAAAATCATATTTTAACAAATAAGGATATTTGTCTTTTCTTTATCATTTCGTGATATTTTCTAAATATGTGATTTTTGATGCTGTTTAACCTATTATATTTCCAAGAATAGAAGTTTTTCTTCTATTTACCCCATTAATATTTCTAACCAGTGTGTTGATAGGATTAAGAGAGATATATATGTATAACCCTCTGATTAATTTTGAGTTCTTTCAGAAATACTTTTCATCAAGAATGGGTGTGAGAGTAAAGATGTTCAGAGGCCAGTCTGGACATAACGACAGTTTATTTGATTTTCTGAGGCTCAAATATTGAAAATAAATTCTTATATGTATAATACATTGTGAAATAACTTAACACTGTATAAAAGAAGCTACAAAAACTTACATATCTTACATTTTTAAATGCTGAAAACATTTCCTTCATATCATCACTATTATTCAACATTTTAACAAAAGACTTAGCAACTGAAGTAAATTAAAGAATGAGAAGATATAAAGCTTGTGAAAGAAATAAGGATATTGATGTGGTTTTGCATATGGAAAGCACAAAAATTAGTAGTAGTAATATTAGTAGATATTAGTAGATATACTACTTGAATTTATCAAATTAGGGATGGTGCCCATAACTCAGTAGGTAAGGTGCTGGCCACATATACCGAGGCTAGAGGGTTCAAACCTCGCCTGGGTCAGCTAAGGCAACAATGACAACTGCAACAACAACAACAAAAACAGCTGGGTATTGTAGTGGGCACCTGTACTCCCAGCTCTTGGGAGGCTGAGGCAAAAGAATCACTTAAGCCCAAGACTTTGAGGTTGCTGTGAGCTGTAATCCCAGGGC
>NW_003852399.1:14423958-14508263 GCF_000181295.1 Otolemur garnettii
AGTCCCAGCTACTCAGGAGGCTGAGGCAAGAGAATCGCCTAAGCCCAAGAGCTGGAGGTTGCTGTGAGCTGTGATGCCACAGCACTCTACCAAGGGGGACAGAATGAGACTCTGTCTCTCAAAAAAAGAAAAAAAAAGTTATTTGAACAGATTTATGTGGTCCAAGCTGAATTCCTTTACATGTATATATTGTATAGTGGTGAAGTCTGCAATTTTTTTTAATAAGCAAATGTAACTTGATGAACGATGTGTAAGATCATCTTCATAATAGCTGTGGGTAAAGGAATAATCAATTAACTGAAGAAAAAATGATTATCAATGACTGATGATATGGCTCATTATCTTGATTTTTTTTCTATATACTAGTTCTACAAAAACTCATTTTCTTTCTTTCTTTCTGTCTGTCTGTCTGTCTTTTTGCCATTATCCTCATTGGTTAATAAATTATGAATATAAAATGTTCTTATGGCTTCAAATAGAACTTGTGTATTGGCTATTAACAGTACTTAATCTCTGCATCCGCAACTCCCACAATGCACAGCAAGCGATGAGCAGCGGGCCAATGAGGAAGCTTCATTTGTATTTATCTCGCTTCCCTATCAATCTCTTCTCCCCCTAAACTCCGCCTCCAGTCAGATAAACTGCCCCACTAAATTCTCATAGGAGCGAGAATCCCCCTCTAGACATGCAAGGGATCTAGGCTGCTTGCTATTTATGAAAATCGAATGCCTGCTGATATGAGGTGGAGATGTAAGATGCTTGAATCCTCCCCAAACCACCCCTGCCCCATCTGTGGAGAAATTGTGGTCCATGAGGTTGGACCCTGTGCCAAAATGTTTGGAGACCGCTGCCTAATCAGATGCCAGCGAGTCCAGCTCTGCTGCATTGTACACTGCAACAACATCTTCTCTCTCTCACTTTTCTCAGTCATATTTAAGAAATACGATAATTGAACGGGGCTGTCACGCAAAGTCTCCTGCTATTATTTTTCACTTTGAGTCTTTTGTTAACACTCAGTAAGAAGTCTTTTCTGATACTTTCATAGACAGACTCTCTCTGTGAGAGAGCTCCTTAACATCTCCACTCTCAAAAAAAAAAAAAAAAAAATTAAGCAAAACTGAACACGGAGAGGACTGTTAATTGCATAAGGATATATTCCTCAGTGATTTTCTATTACCAGTTGTTTTGTTTTTAGTTGCTGTTGGAAAAATTATTAATCAACCGGACACATATTATATTAATACCATTAACATATTCATGAGTTACAGGTGTCATTAACATAATTATGCAAGTGAGGCAATTCTTGTTACCAAAATATGAAGAAATGCAAGAGTTTTTGGAGGAAACAGTGAAAATACATGAGGTGTTAAAGAAGACATTGATAGATTTCTTAATTAGAAAGATAAGGTATCATAAAATGTCGATGATCTCCAAATTGATTTTATAGATTCACTGCAATTCCTATTTTAAAAATCCTATCCTTATCTTCTCTGCTGTTTGTTGTTTGTGTAGTATTTAAAGAGTTAAATTCAAATTCAAAACAAAGGGCTACAAATAACCAAGAATTTTTGAAGACATCTTTGAGGGTATTGTTCTCAATCAGACATTCAGATATTTCTAAGACTATTATAATTATGGTGAATTAGCACCCCAAAATGGGCAAGTTTACAAATGGAAGAAGTGTATTCTACTTAAAATAATATTTGCTAAACCAAATTATTATGGTAGCAACCAGGACATGGGGGCGACAGAAGGAGGTGAGGAGGCAAATGTGAGGAAAATAATGTTTAAAGTACCATGGAATGGTTAAAATCTATTGCATTCCTTATTCTACAGAAAAACAGTCTTTATATTGATTATATACTTGATAAATAACTACTCTCAAAATTACTCAAAAGTCAATATACTCTCTGTGTAGAGGAATCTAATTAGGATGCAGAGCTGGAAATGAATGGGATTTTCATGAAATCCTCATCTGTTGACAGAGCTTCCTTCTCACTGCTCAATCTCATTGGCTTAGTTTTCCTACACCAAACTAACAATGAAGGTGTTGAAAATTAAGGTGGATAAGAAGTCTATTTAGTACAATGTTTGAGGAGGCTGTGCTTATAGAATATTAACTCTAAGGGTGAGAAAACAATTTTAAAACTCACATAGACATCTAAGTAGTAGTTGCAATAAATATATTTAAACACACATTCACAGTAAAAGATTTATTTCTCAATTTATTTATCCAAATATTTACTATTTCTTAAATATATCTACCCAAGTCAAAATAAGTTTTTTAAAGCAGATATTCATTTATTAATGTGCTCAATTTTTAATTAAAATCTTATATGATTGTAGGCACTATAGGAGGTGTTGAAAATTCAGTGTTGAATTAGGTACGTGGAGTTTCAACTATAAATATATGCAGAGATGTAGTTACAGTACAGTGTTCTTAAAGCAGAGGGCATAGGATGTGGGGAATACTTGTGTCATGGAACACACGGGTTGATGACAAACCCAGAATGGTGGAGTCTGTTGGGTAAGAAGCCCTAGGGAAGGCTCGGTGTCTGTGGCTCAAGTGACTAAGGCTGCAGCCACATACACCTAAGGTGGAGGGTTCGAATCCAGCCTGGGCCCACCAAAACAATAATGACGGCTGCAACCAAAAAATAGCTGGGCATTGTGGTGGGCGCCCATGGTCCCAGCCACTTGGGAGGCTGAGGCAGGAGACTCGCTTGAGCCCAGGAGTTGGAGGTTGCTGTGAGCTGTGATGCCATAGTACTCTACCTAGGTGGATAGCTTGAGGCACTGTCTCAAAAAAAAAAAAAAAAAAAAAAAACCTTAGGGAAGAAATGTGTATGAAAAAGTAATATAAAAGGGGGAAGTAAAGATACATAGGCAGAGTGAAGATCACACAATACTTTATAAAACATGATAAGTATTTTAGAGTTTATCCTAATTATGATGAGAGTTCATGAATATGTTTTAAGGAGTAGTGACAAGATTCAATCTAGATTGTGGAAAACGTTCTCTGGCAACAAAGAATATCTTTAAGATAGTAGGACTAATAATATTTTTTACTATGAAGTAAATGTTGAAGTTGAGTAAAATATTTTATTTAGAAAGATATGTGCAAAATATACTCTAGATCAATTAATCCTCAGATGTAAAGGCTATAGGAAATTCAGGGATAATATTGAATTTTTGACTTTACAACTGGACAGAACGCGTATCATCCATATAAATAGTATCCACATTGTTGAATACACGTCCCTCAGGATCCTACGAGATGCCAAGAGGATGATTCTTAAGTGTAAACCAGCTCGATGCATGGTAGTCTCATATGTTCATTAATTCCATCAACCTGTATTTCCTTTAGAGAAATTTATGAGTTCTTAAAGTCTATTATTATTTTTATTATATATATATTATTTACAAAGGATAGATGGCTTACAAAAGCTATTTCTTGGTATTTTGTTCAGTTTTATAGTATTAGTCAAATGTCCTTATTAATAAAACAATTTGAAACTTTTATCATATAAGGCCTCCAAATATTGTAAAATCTCTGATATTTAATGAAGTATATTCAGTGAAAAATTTAGAAATTGTAATTTTATATTTTTGGCCTAATGGAAAAGCGAATGAATAACTATAGTACAGAAAACCTGATCCAAGCTGTTGTCTTTTTAAGTAAGAAAACGTGAAGTAAACTCTCACATATCCTGATATTGGAAACTTCCACACTGATTTTACAAGATGAAAGCTCTGTGATGTGCAATGATGTGAGTAATGTTCATATTATTCCAAACTGTAATTGGTACCTTTGGGCTATGTAACCCCTTCCAACCCAATTTGTCCCACATCCTCCCCAGGTCTTATTTATTTTGGGTAGCAAAGAGGTAGGTTGATTATTTGTAATTATCTATAGTTTTAAAAGAAAAAAAACACAAATATGAACATGCCTGATTATTTTATTATCATCTGAGGTTACATAAAGTAATTAAAGTGCTTTTGTTTATTTCTGTTTATACACAATAGAAGTCATTATGTCACACAAGGTCCGATATCGGTTTTGAAATGAGACCTAAGAAAATTGCAAATACCAATATACTTTGTGTTAGTCAGAGCTCCAGAAGTTATAAAGACGGGAAGGCCATTCAAACTAACTCAGGTATAGAGGCTTTTTTTTATTATATAGAAGGTAATATTATGAATATAAATGATAAAATATATACATGCTTCATAGAACCAGAGTCAAGTAGCTTCCAGGAAGGAAAAAGTAAAGCTGAACTCTGTTCTTCTCTGAGTGATCTCCTAATTACTTAGTCATTTTCCTATAGCTTTTTCTCCCTTCTCTTAAATAGCTTCTTATTCATATTCATGGCCAGATACTGATGCTATCCCTGAGATTACCTAATAAAATATTACAAGTTCAACCCAAGTCACCCACTGATGTCTTGTATGAGTCAGCACAAATTCTGGAGAGAGACAACATTTGATTTCTAAATAATCTTGGGTCAGGTGTAGCAATCTAGGACCAGAGAGATGGAATCTGTGTGTCATGGGATCAATGAAACTATTAATTTTAAGCTGCACCACAATTTCAAGTAATTCTAATAAATAAAAACCAAATATTATTTATTTGTTAGATGTCATTGACTGTATGGTGCAACCAATTTCAAAACCAACAAAAAAAATGTGATAAAATATGAACTTTAGAATCAATGAATAATGGTGCCATCCATTTGCGCCCTCTTTCCATTCCAAAAGGCTGAGAGAAGAAGCTGTTTCTGTATATTGAAAATATCTGTGTTCACCTCTATCAACCCTACCTACTTGCATAGATCTTTTCCCATCTTTCTCTCCGAACTTAGCTGGTTCTATACATTTTTAAAGGTGCCTTCAATTGATAGGATCTGATCAGAAATGCAATCAGACCTATCCATGTTTTTATGTTGCCTAATACCTATTTGTTCACCTGATATTGCAAAGGTGACATTTCAATATCAGGTGAACAAATAGGTATTAGGCGTAAAAGAAAGGATGATCTTTTTATTATAAGTGTCTTCTCTTATTGGCTCTTTCACTTTTCATGATTTAAGTTACATGTGATCAATTGTGGTCTGAATAAATTAAATGGAATATTTCAGAAATAGTCAATTCATCAGTACTGATTGCAGGATGAAATATTTTTTATTAAATCATAGCTGTGTGCATTAATGCAATCATGAGGTACAAAGTGCTGGTTTTACATACCATTTGAAATATTTTCACCAAACTGGTTAACATAGCCTTCACAGCATTTTCTTAGTTATTGTGTTTAGACATTTATCCTCTATACTTAGTAAATTTAATATATACCCTTGTTAAATGCACTGTAGGTGTGGTCCCACCAGTTACCATCCCTCCACCCATCCTCCCCTCTCCCCTCCCTTTCCTCTCCTCTTTCCCCTTCTTGGACATAGTTGGGTTTCATAGTAAGGCTGAGTACATTGAATACTTTTTCATCCATTGTTGAAATACTTTGCTAAGAAGAATATGTTCCAGCTCCATCCATGTAAACATGAAAGAGGTAAAGTCTCCATCTTTTTTAAGGCTGCATAATATTCCATGGTATCCATATACCACAATTTATTAATCTATTCATGGGTTAATGGGCACTTGGGCTTATTCCATGGCTTAGAAATTATGAATTGGGCTGCAATAAACATTCTGGTACAAATATCTTTGTTATAAAGTGATTTTTGGTCTTCTGGATATATACCTAGTAGAGGAATTAAAGGATCGAATAGCAGGTCTATTATTAGATCCCTAAGTGATCTCCAAACGTCTTTCCAAAAGGAACATATTAGTTTGCATTCCCACCAGTAGTGCAGAAGTGTTCCCTTTTCTCTACATCTACACCAACATCTCTGGTTTTGAAATCTCTTACTGGTTTCTGTGTCCCATCCAGGATGTGAATCATCCCTTTATCCAGTATATCCACACACTAACTGCCCATTAGTCATAAGTCATCAACATGAGTCTGTTCTTGACATCCAGTCATTGACACTGGTATAGCTTGAAGATCCAGGATCACTCAAAGCAGATCCTCCTCCTTCTGACATATAATCAGGTCAGTAGTAGCCTAACATCAATGGCTCCATCAGTCACCTCACTTCATCTGAGCACAGAGACATTTTACCATTTCATATCATTAAAGAGAGTGAGAAGATTAACATAATTTTTATTATAATATATTATAATTGTTGTATTTTTTATTGTTATTGATAATAAACTTTACCCTATCCATTTATGTATGTATGTATAGGAAAAACAGTACATATGGGGTTTGATACTATCTGTGGTTTCAGGCACTTACTGGGTGTCTGGAACATATGCCACACAGAATATGGGGGACAATTGCATACAGTGATGTATCAATTAGATGCCTTTTGCACAAAAAGAAACTACCATTACCCCATGTCCCAAAGAATAGGAAAATTACATAATGAAACCTTAAAAACAACAGGAATGTTATGATTTTGACATAAAGACTTCTTACAACAAAGAATCTATTAACCTCAACAAAAATATCTGCAAAATGTCTTCATTAAATTTAAAACATCTATTTGTCCATGATGTCATTAAGAGAATGGGTTTTTCACTGCTCACCTTATCTTGTATTACTTTCTCTTACTCATTGTTCTCAAATCACATTGAATTCTCCCTGTCCCTCAGGTATATCCAGCATTTTCCTATTTTAGGGTCTTTTCATATTCTTTCTTTAACTCAAGTTCTCTTTCCCAGAAATGAATCACGTAGGTCCACAGAGGTCATGCTGAAGAGTTTATATTCTAAGTGTGATGGACATCCACCAAATAATTTTTAACAAAGAACAGAATGATCATTCAATAGATTTATGTCTAACTCTGCCAGCCTACAGAAATAGAGTTTAGGGGGAAAGAGAGAGGCTAATAGGAAGCTACTGAAAATGACAAAGAGAAATATGACGGTGTGGATTATGGTGGAAACAGTGCAGTGACCGTACTCTCCATTTACCTGAAAGGAAGCTGCAAACGTATTTACTGATGGATTTGGCGAGAGATGTTACAGAAGGAAAGAATTGCAAGATGACCTTAGAGGTTTTGGTTGGAGGAAAGCAGTGGATAGAACTGTCATTACCTGAGATGAAAAAGTCTGAATAAGAACACGTTCTGAGAGGGAGGGAGTGAAAGGAGAATATAGTCAGTTTTAGCAGTATGTGTGTGTCTATGTGTGTATCTGTGTGTGTGTGTATATACAACTGAATATCCTTAATAGCAGTAATTTGTAAATTACTTTTACCAAACCTCACAATTTTGATGGTCTTTTTTTCCAATTTTTTTTTCTTTTATGATTCTGCATTTCTAGAACCTGTTTAGGAAAATTTTGCCTACCTCCAAATCTCTCTACAATTTTTTTCTTTTAAAATTTTATGGCTTTAAGTTTGCATCAAATCTTGTGATCCATTTCATATTACTTTAGATACAGCATAATGTAATTGATAAGGTTCATTTTTTGCATAGAGTACAATCAATTATTACTTGAATGAACTTTCTTTTTAAAAATGGATTTCTTTGTAACTTTCTTAAAAGCATACAAATGAAGTTAAATGTATAACCTCTACTTTGTTTCCCTTTGGAATTGTTCTATCCTTAAGCCAATGAAACATGATCTTGACCACTATAGCATTTGGTAAATATGAAAATCAGGAAATATCTATTCTTCAACTTTGTAGAATTCTTTGGAGAGTCTAGGTCTTCAGTATTTCAAGAGAAATTTTAGCAACAAATTTAAAAATATATTACTTATAGAATTCTAGTTGGCATTAAACATATTTCAGGAAGAATTATCATCTTAAAAGTATGGAATCTTTCAATTCATAAATATAGCATATATCTCCAGTTATGCATTTTTTAAATACTGGTAATTTTTATTGTTTTCATTGTACTAGAATTATATATATTTTGCTTAATTTATCACAAGAGTTTTTTTACTCCTATAAATAGATTTTTTAAATTCTAATAAATTCCAACTACAGTATTTTGATGATTAATGTTTGTATAATAACCATGGATCCTAAGTACGTGCTAAATTCACTTAATAATTTTAGTAGTTGGCTCACATATAGCTTAGGGTATCCTGTATAAAGAATTAAAAATAATTTTTCTTTTATCTTTCTAATCTTTAGCTCTTTTATTTCACCACATCTATTGTCTTATTTTGACTTTTTAATAATGGCAATTATAACAGGAATAAGGTGGAATTTCATTCTGCTTTGAATTTTCATTTTCCTGATAATCAATAATGTTGAGCCTTTCATCATACATTTGTTGGTAATTTGTCTATCTTCTTGTTGATAAGTTGTTAGTCTGAATATTTGTCCTTTGTAGGCTATATAGTTTGTGAATAATTTCTCCCATCCAGTGGGTTGTCTGTTTGCTCTGTTCATTATTTCTTTTCTTGTATAAAAACTCATTAGTTTAACTAAGTCTCATTTATTTATTTTTGTTCTTGCTTCATTTAGTCATAAATTCTTTGCCCAGGTCAATGTCCAGAAGATATTTTCCTACATTTTCTTCTAGAATTCTTTCTGGTTCTTCTCCTTTCTGGAATACCATTTCATTCTCTAACAGCTATGGCTGACTTAATATCTTTTCTAAAATTCATTCTAGAATGATTGTTTTCTATCAGAATTTTAGTTGCCTTATGTGGCATTGAGTTCACAGAGTTTGCCCTCTGGCTATGAGCTGTAAATTAAGAACCTAACAATGTGCCAATTTATTTTTCCCCCAGATAACACTCCCCTACAGAATCTGATTGTTTCTGTTCATTCTCCAACATCTTCATATTTTCTCTCTACCCCACTCTTTACAACTCTGTCCTTAGGAGGTCCTTGGGCTCTGTAGGGATATATTTGGCCAGTCTAAATGCAGAGATATGCAGTACACAGTAACACCCCTGCAGATGCTTCAACTTAAACAGAGCTACCTAGCTGAGCCCAGCATAAATCAGGAAAGCTTTGTCATCCAATTTACTTACTCTTTGGGAAAAATTAGTGGTACTGTCATCCTAATGTTTTATTTAAAAACTGTTTTTCAACATGAGCCAAAATAGCATTTTTGAAAGAATACACAAAGAAATGATAAATGCTCGAGGTGATAGATAACTCTAATTTGATTAATTCACATAGCATTCTTATATCGAAACATTACATGTGCCCTGTAAATACATACAACTATTACTTATCCATAATAATTAATAATTAAAAATTTAAAAACATATAGGCAGGCATGGTGCTCACACTGGTAATCCTAGCACTCTGGGAGACAGAGGTAGGGAGATCATTTGAGCTCATGAATGTGAGACCAGCCTAAGCAAGAGTGAGACCCCATCTTTACCAAAAATAGAAAAATTAGGTGGGTGTTATGAAGGGTGCCTGTAATACACCTACTCAAGAGGTTGAGCCAGTAGTTTGAGGCTTCTGTGAGTAAGGCTGACCCTATGGGAGGCACTCTAGCTTGTGCAACACAGTGAGACTCTTTCCTAATAAATAAATAAATACATGAAAATTTTTTTAAAAGATTATTGCTGCGTTTTTCAGGTTTAAAAGTTGGCAATGGATATTTCTCTATCAGGATTTCCTCCTTTGGCCCAGTCAGAATCTGTTTCATTAATTATTGTCAGAATTATTATTATTAACATTATAATTAATTCTAATTATATTATATTAATTAATATTATCACAATTAATAATACTCATAAAATAAATTTATGAATTTTATGACAGAAATCTTACAATATATAAAAAATATTTCTACATGCCTTTATATGTTTGCAGCAATCAACACAGAGACTCTAAATCAGTGGTTCTCAACCTTCCTAATGCCATGATGTATCTTCCTTGTTACAAAGGGTTGCAACCCACAGGTTGAGAACTGCTGCTCTACATGATAAGGAGTGGGGAATAATATAGTCCACTGTTGTTTCTTTTCTTCCAGAACTTGTCTTCTTATCATAATAAAAATACATAAATGTTTAAGTTAATTTTATTTTTAGCAGATTTTCATCATCACAGCTTTGAGCCTTTGTTTGTAAGTTAGTTCAGTTTTGCAGGTGTTCACTGAAAACCTACCATATTCATTATAATAATTTAAAACTTTTGTGCTTGTGTATGAAACATTCTAGTGAAGAAGCCAGAGAAATGTGAGAGGATGGGATAATTTTAAAATATATTAGTACAAGGGGCTCTTTGCTACTACATTAGTATATGAATTAAATGCCCTAGACCAGTGGTTCTCAACCTGTGGGTCGTGACCCTTTTGTAACAATGAAAATACACAGAGGCATTAGGAAGGTTGAGAACCACTGCCATAGATGGAAATATTGACATAAGTGTTAAATGTTTGGGAATATATTTAGGAGTACAGAGAAACTTAAAGTTATTATTCAGGGTGGCCATAAATTTCGTGTGCAATTCCTGTATGTTGAGGAAAAAGATTTGTTAATTGAAGAACAATATGAACAACACAAAGGCATCAGAACACGCGCGTGCAAGCCAAATTTGCATGAAAAAGTACATTGAAGAATGTTGGAAACTTTGATTTTTCTATTTTATTTATGGCATCTAAAATATGTCAATAAACTATTTTAATCTATTTGAAAAAATCTAAAATGAGTGTTTAAATATAAATTTCTTTATTGATTAAAGAGAGTACAATGTAAATACTATTAAATATATTTTGAGAAATAATATATCATTTGATAGAAATCTCAAGGAAAGTTTTCTACATTTCAAAGATGTCCATGTATTCAGCCAAAATAGAAGCTCTAGATTCATTCAACGACTTGGAGGTTAGGATTACACAAACACTGAATTGAAACATTTACAAATTTATAAAGTATTGAATTGGTGGATGCAGTATATTATTATTGTCACTAGAGGGAATTCTGAGAGGGATTTAGGAGAAAGAGAGTTTATTGTTATGGCTGTAGGTTAAATAAAGGATCCAGTGTGAATAAATTTTCTTAACAGCATGCTTACTTCAGGGGAAAAATGAAGCATAGAATTTCTGGGAAAAAGCCATATTGTCAAGCTATATTGAAATAATTGTTTCTCAGCAAGGAACAAGGTCTGTCAGATGCCCGTGTTTAGACTTAAATACTCTATCACCATATGTTTCAATAATATGCATGGGATTTCACCAAATAGTTAGGAGGAAGAAAAAGACAATCAAAGTAAGTGTTTTAAGGTAGACATCACATGATGGATAGTGCTTAAAAACAAAACAAATGAACAACAACAAAAACAATTATTTTTGAGTCTCAGCTTTCAGCACCGGAGCCAAGGAGCAATGTAGTTCTCAGATTGCTTAAAAGGCAAATAGTGTGCCTCCCCTAACACTTATGAGAAAATACATGAAAACATTATTATAAATAACATAAACATTATTCCCGTGAATGGAAATGGCTCAATTTAGCAGAAAACAGCATAAAAAATGAAAGTAGAGTGTTTAGCTTCTTCTATAATAATAACATATATTCTTTCTCTTTTCCTAATGTTAAATAATAGTGATTTCATCTTGGTAAAATATCACCATCTGGTTCTACTACCTGAACAAGTTTTAAAGTATTGATCGCTTATTTCACTTAGACATTCTGCAATATTTATTCTTTAGATCGCTTGTTTCTTCCTTTGTGATTACAGCAAACTACCAGGGAATTTATTGACACGCTGTATATTTTAGGGTAAACAGATGAATCTAGTGGCACTGACCATAAAGACTTCTCAGGCTGATTTTTTAAAATATTGCATTTTTTAAAAAGAATTATAAGAGTTCAGAAGTGTGCGAGATTCTTGCAAGCTCACTATTTTTTCCCAGTGTGGCCCTTTTCCAGTTTTCCTTACCTCTATGAAGGGCAGCACTGTTCCTTTACTTCCACAAGTTAGAAATCTCGAAATTTACCAAACTTGTTTCTTTTCCTTCACTCAACCGGACAACTTCTCAACAAGTTTAGTAAATTGTCTCCACCCATCAAATCTATTTGCTTCTCTTTAACTCTATGCCACAAGCCTGGTCTGAGTCACTTGTGTCTTTCCCCTGGATTAATTCCACAGCCACCTGCTAGGCCACTTGCCTTCACTCTTGCTAAGTTACCATTCTTCTCCTTGATGCAGCCATCATGATATTTTGAACTTAAAAATCTAACTGTATTTCTTTCTAGTTGGTAGTCCCTTAAGAGATTTTCTTTCTTCTGAAATTAAGCCAATACTCACCACTGACTATAAGAAGGCTCTATACATTGGATTTTCCCTAAAATGCCTACCTTGTTTTAGACCCAGTGTATCTCTTTTTTTGTGTCCTGCTTTTTACTAGATTTCTCTAAGTTTTTCATGCTCACATTATTCCTTTCCTAATGGTTTTCTTCTCACTTCTCTAGTTAATGCTTAACCTTCATTCATGCCTCAAATTCAACTTTAATTCCATAATTAAATTTTCTCTGATCTCCTTAACAAAACCAAATCACATGTTATGGTTTCTTACACAATTATTCTTTGTAACATTTTGGAGAGGTCAATTTTAGGTTTCCATTTGTAGCCTCACATGGCTGTGTAATATGAGATATTTTGCCTGTTTTATCTGCACCAAGTTAATACTGGTTGGGTAAATGAAAATTCATAGATTTATTTTTATAATTATTTAAAATGATAATAATCTGACAATAATTAAGTAAACATATTCTGGCTGGGTCAGAGGAGGTGGCCCTGATAGACAAATCTCCATTGCCACTTTTCCTACCTGAAGAGGCAGTAATAATCTATTTATTTAATGTATTTATTTATTTAGATAAGAGTCTCATTCAGTTGCCCAAGCTAGAGTATCATAGCATCAGCCTCGCTCACAGCAACCTCAAATTCTTGGCTTCAAGGGGCCTCCTGTCTCAGCCTCCTGATTAGCTGGGATTATAGGCACCCTCTAGGACACTATTTTTCTATTTGAAGTAAAGATGGGGTCTCAGTCTTGTGTAGGCTGATCTTGAATACATGAGTTCAAATGATGCGCCTGCCTTGGCCTCCCAGAATGCTAGGATTATGGGTGTGAGGCACCACACCTAGCCTGTATTTTCTTAATTTTTTGTTTTTCAATTATTCTGGGTAAATAATAGTGTGTATTCATAGGGGACATGAGAAATGTGTGTGTGTGTGCGCGTGAGAGACAGAGTGTCACTTGTCACCTTCAGTAGAGTGCTGTGGTGTCATAGCTCACAGCAATCTCAAATTCTTGGGCTCAAGCGATTCTCTTAAGAATCAGTCTCCCCAGTATCTGGGACTATAGGCCACAATGCCTTCCTGGCTATTTTTTATTGTTTGTCTGTTTAGCAGGCCCAAGTCCAGATTAAATCCACCACCCCTGAAACATGTGGCCAGCGCCCTAACCACTGGGCACATGTGATGTTTTGATATAGGAATACAGTGTGAATGAATCAAATTAGGGTAATTAGGGTAGCCATCATGTCAGGCATTTATCATTTCTTTGTGTATTCTTTGAAAATGCTATTTCAGCGTATGTTGAAACACGATCTTAATAAAGGACATTAGACAAACGTACCCCTTTCTCATTTTTACTTCACCGATCATTCCGTTTTAGCACTCAACAGCATAGAATAATGCAGGGCCTTTCCAACCTTTCTTTCATACATCTTATTATCATCTTCCATATCTCATTTGTACTCATTTTATCTCCCAAGAGTTATAAATTTCACCAAATCTTATCACCTTTACATATTTTTATCATCTTTTACTTAAGGCCCTACAAAACATTTAGTATATTATGTAGCTTATACAAGCCTTTCTCTGCCTTCTGGGATTCACATTCCATCTTGTTAGACTTGTTTTTTAAAGGTACTTTAGATGTAAATATCTTCTGAGCTCAAGCCTATTGTCTACAGAATAAAAGGCAACGTAATAGTTGTCAATGAATGGTCATATTTCCATCTGACATAGTCTATTTTTTTTTTTTTGCAGTTTTTTGGCCAGGGCCAGGCTTGAATCTTCCACCCCAATTATATGGGGCTAGCACCCTACTCCTTGAGCCACAGGCACTGCCCTTTTTTTGTGTTTTTTTTTTTTGCTATGTAATCCCTACTACCTGTTATAAAATTGGAGACATATGTTATTTCTGATGTAGGTTAGACAGGACAACACTTTGATGTTGTGAGCATTTGGTTGTTATATCTGCTATTTTTAGAATTGTGAGATCATTATTTCACTATTGCACTTGTGGGCAGAACAAGAAGCCTGCAAGCTAGTATGAGGATGTATGTCTGAAACACTGTTGGATATAATTCAATTAGCAGAGTAGAAACAAAATAGATCTTTGAATTGAGCCCAATTCCACACAGTTTATTTGGATAAGAAAGTCTAAAATTGAAATTAGAATAAACAAACAAACCTACTTTTTCTGTACTGGCAAAATAAAGAGCTTCCTAAACTCTTGGCAGCTAAAATCCATCTACCTTGGCAGCAGTAGTAAATAGATTACTTTTTCCATTTTTTCTTATTTTTTATTATAGATAAGTTAAATGCTTAGCCATATTGTCTAATTATTGAACATATGGGCATATTGAGATGGAGTTAAAAGATACTGTCTCAACTTAAAGAAAATCTAAAAATTATTTCCTAGTTTTTTTCAAACTGCTAAATTCCATATGAGCAGAATTCATATTAATAATTCAGTGAAACTTATTACCACACAATAAGGGGTTTATCATTACCAATTAAAGAGGCATCTGGTAGACCTCATTAGTCCAATCCAGTTTTTTAATTAAACAATTTTTATCTAGGCTCCTTAAAAGGCTATAAAATAATGTCTAAATATGACAAAATATTGAGACATTTTATTTCTCATTATCAAGAACAGAATTAGTTCCACTGAACAATTTCTACCCATAAAATTTTTTAAAATTGCTAAATGAGAAACAGATACCAGAGGTTCACAGCAGTGTGCCTCTAAAGAAACCAATATCTTTTGCAGAGGGTAAGAGTTCTTTGAGTTCTTGAGAATGAGTAGTAAAACTAAACTACCAATATATAAGGGTTTGATTTAATAAAATGTATTGATATTTAAAAATAATCTTTCTTGCCCTTTCTTATTGTGCTTCTGTTTCTCAAAAATCAAGTAACTCTGTAGGATGGGTATTATCATATGTATTTTATACACAGGAAAAGTAGAGTTAGTAGGTTAATGGTCTGTACAGATAGCAGGTGCCAAACTTTACTGGAAAATAGAAGATTTGTCATTTATTTTTCTGCTTTCCTCCTCAATCATCCAAGAAATAATTGTTTGGGATAATTCCTAAAGGTCAACTTCTTTTTTAAGCAGATTGGCTTCTATTACTGTCAACTACAAAATATTTAAGTATTTTTTTGAAAGTTGGATAGAATATTTAAATTAATCATAGCCAAAGGAGCCTTCTAATTGTAAAATAAGGCTTTAGTCAAATCAATTTCAATACTATTATTTAAAATTATAACTATGTGTTATTTTTAGATCAACTGTGATAAATCTTAGTGTGAATGATTCAGTTGAAATTATACATAAAATATACCAAAACATAATATTTTTATGTAAAATACCTTCAGAAAAACATGTGAACCCAGCATAGACCAAAATTTTCTTCTCAGATGTCTTAATCATGCAATGGAAAAAATAACTGCAAATAAAAAAAATTAAGATGCAATAATTTACCTAGGTGTTAAAATAACTATTAAATTCCAGCTATATTAACTTCATGAAAAGGTATTTCAAATTTTGAAAAAAAGGAATTTTTTCCAGAAGACACTGTATTAGTTTTCATTGATATCTTTAAGAATAGCTACAAAAATGTATTGATTTATGACAACATAAATACATTATCTTATAGTTTTCATTAGTCAGACGTTTGGGCATAAAATGGCTTAACTGAGTCCTCTTCTTAGGGTATCATAGAACTTAAAATCAATATTTTATCAGAATTGCTTTCTTGCTGGAGCTCTAGAAAGTTTCTGTTCTAAGGTCATCCAGTAGTTGACAAAACTTATTAATATTAGTATACCGTGTGGGACTAAGGTCTCTGGGGAACAACCTTGGTCCCTCAAGGTTGCCTGCTTTTCTTCCCGCTTTTCCATCACCGCCCTTTATCTTCGGGTTTGCAACAGAGTGGCAAGGATCATGGTCATGTTTTGAATCTGTCTGACTTCTTGTTCCACTCCACCTTCTGATTTTCTCTTCTGTTTTCAAAGGCTCATAAAGTTACACTAGGCCCAGCTAGATAACCAAGAATAATTCATTTGAAGGTCAACTGATTAGTAAACTTCATTATATCTGCCATGACAATCCATTTTGCTATGTAAATTAACCTACTTTTTGGCATGGTATCTGATCTGTTTTACTGCAGGGATGGTGATTAAGGCGTGGTGATAATAGTATACATCACAATTATCTTTTGATTTTGTACAAATTGAAGGAATGTTTCCAACTTTCTAAAATCGGGTTTCCTCCTATTCGTGCACTAAATGTGGAACTTCTTGTGACTGACAATGTACTCACTGACTAGTTGGGGTGGTTACTCACACACATGCATATGCACAGAAATACATAAAAGAAAGCAGATTGGAAGAGCATGTGTCTTCCACTTTCCTGCTACTAAAATGAGATTTGGTGAAACAAAATAAGCTTTGAATTAGTATTTGCTTACAGAAATGGTTCTTTATTTTTCTAGGTCTGAGGATAAACTACTTAAACATTGAGCCTCAGTGTCCTAAGATTGGAGACTGAGGTGGTTATATTAATTTGTGTGTTTCTCCAAGGTTAGCAATTCTCTACCTCTGTCTAGATGTGTGTTTCATGTGTGTGTGTTGGCCAATGAAAGGTGATCAAATACACAATGCTATTTTTTTAATCCATATCTATGAGGAGATATTATAAATGGCATATAAATAAGAGTATCAACCATATTGCTCCTCTCCTAAAGAACCCCATTGAAATGGGAACTCAATAATGACAGTACTGGTACATTTCAGGGAAAAATGTAACAATAAAGATTGAAGGAGATGTTTTATAAAAATGTCTTTGGATAAAAATATCTGTATTTGGTGTAGATACATAGTGAGTACTACATATTTTATGTAAATCAAAATATGTTTTAGTTCCTGTTTCCATTTAAAATCTTTAAGTAATCCTCACTCTAGATACTCTAAAAATTTTGTTTGTAAATCTATTTAGATACTGTAAGGTTATAATAAGAAATTTAAATCTTTGGTTTATTATAAGTATTGATTTTTAGCAAAAAAAAAAAATGAAACCTTTATCATGTAAGCAGTGATATTAGTTTCTGGTGATTGCAAGACATTCAAAATGATAAAAATATTCTTGATTTCAACAATTTCATTAATGTACACATTTATGTTTACAGGATAATAGCGGTACATATATAGATGAAATTATAGATACCAATTATTATAGTGTTTATGGTTTCACAAGCTCCTTAAAATATCTTTCATATGAATACATCTCAAATATTGAGACATTTTGAGAGAAAATGTATTAATATTTTAGGAGACTAATCTGTTAATGTCAGTGATTACTGATATAAGAATTATGTTATATAAGACATACACTAATTTATGTCATCACGCTCTTGTTTTTCCAAACATAGTGGCCTAAAGTTGTAAGACTATACCTTACATTAAGGTACCTATGTTGATACATTTAAATAAATAAAATGTAATACTACATTTAGTTGTGTTTTAGCAATGATTCATATCTTTAAAACATGCCAAGGTACTTACATTGGACCATACTTACTAAAATTGGCCATCTACTTTGACTATGATTGAAGAACTGTTGCTTCAGTAACTGTCACTGATAATGTAAATGACAATATTTCATAAACTGCAGTATTGATAATAGAACCCATTGCATCTGGTAATGGCTATTTCATATTGTATACATAAAATATTAGCTTTTTTAGGACCTGAATAGTATGTAACATTTGTACCAGACCAAATTAAGTACACTAAATTGTCAACCTGAGCTCTTATTTATTTGTTGATGTTAAAATATACAAGAAAATAAATGCTAATTTATCTTTAACAATATCTATATTTTATATAAGGTTTGAGCTATAACTTTGCTTACAACATATTTTCTATATAATATGATATATCTTTGTAAAATTATTTTCTTCTCATCTTCAACAGACTACATTAAATACAAAATCAAATGGAGTAAGAAAATTTAGATTAGAAATTTTATTCAAATTTTTACTATCGTCAATATAATTTTATCTAAATCTACCCCAAAAGCGCTTCACCTCCCTTTCTTGACACCTAAAATTTCAACCTAAATCTACTCCCTAAAGTTTTTGGGGATAAGATTTTAATTAATAAGTTTCCCAAGTTGGTATACAGACAGTTTTTCAGAGAAATGGAGAGAGATACTAGGGAATGATTTCCTATGACTTCTTTCCTTGAAGCTTGGGAGCTTTCAGTCAGACAATGCTTACCCACGCCTACAATTAATCCCAGAAGCAGGAGCCAAAAGTTATTTGATTCAGTCTTTTTGTATCGGACTATTCTGACAAGAGACCTGTCACCTCAGCTCACAATACAGCAACTGAGATGCTTAAAAGTGTCAGTAGAGCAAAGATCCACTACTGCCAGGGCTTAACAGGTCCATAAGATTATTCATTGGTGATTTTCTTATGTTATCAAGAAGACACAGTTTAACTCTCGGAAATTTGGCATTTGACAACTTACTAAAGTTTTTAACTGAAGTGCCACATGTCATTCAAAGACATTAATCACAATGAAACTTATAAGCAAGTGTTTAGTAAGAGAAAGATATTATTTTAAAAGCATAAATACATTACATGTATTTGATGTAGTTTATTGTATCTGGAAGTAAATGAATGGATCTTTAAATGAAACAAATGATGAAAATGTTACACTATACATTCTTTATGAAGACACATTTTCTACAAAATGACCTACATTAAGAGGTCCCAGAAGATTGGAAATAGATAGCAAAATATTTTGGAGCTTATAATGAGATAGAGTAACAACTTTCCTCAAGGCTAAGCTTTCTGTATTTTCTTCAGTTCTACCATTATCTTCATGGCATAATTCATAAGTGATTTAGAAAATTTTTCCAAAAATTATCTGTGAGATAATCTCAAATGACCATGATTTTTACATTGTGTATTCTATTAAAGTGCAACACAGCTAAGTTATAAAAAGAAAAAAGATCTTAACATGACTTTTACAAATAAAGAAACCCAATTGTTCACAGCATGTATCTGACTTAAAGAAAGTTCAGATCACAGCATGAAGAAAGTTTAAAGTTAAAACCTTGTAAACTGGTAAAATGCAAAAATGGAAATGAAGCTAAAGTAGGCATAAGCCACATGTAACAAATCAATTTAAAATCAAGCCATGGGCTGATACCACCAAACCCAAAAATAAAGTGAAAACAAAAAATTCCCCAAACTAGTTATTCGTCATTTCATCCATGTAAGGAACCTTCCTTCATTCATGATCTATTCTTTTAATTAATAGGGATGCTGTGTTGAATGATACAAACAAGGTCTTTGCTTTGATGGGGTTTTATTTTAACAATCACAAAAGAACGTTATCCCCCCCAGTTAGGATATACAGCTGGTTGAATTGACAGTATCTAACGGCTTCCTAGAATCCTTTAACTTTTCAACTAAAACAAGAATGGAATCCTACCAAACAGACTCTTGAAATTACTTAACTTCCAACTAATATAAACCCAGATGAAATACCAGGGAATTTGTGTCTGTTACCAAAGCATTATTGAATATAATAGAACAGAAACTGAGAAAAGCCCTATGAAGAGAGCTTACAGTCTTTTGATTAACTTTCAGACTTGCTCAAGAAATACAATGATTAAATAATACGAAAGCAAAATTGTTTGGATTATCTTCTATATTAAATATTTCCATCAAGAGAACTGATTAGCAAATAAAACACACTGATTTCTGTTGTTTCCCTGGAAACATACTGGGCAGAGTTCTCAATCATGCAGTAGAGATGTCCCCCAATTTCTAATAGCTCCCCTCTTTGTTAGCCTAGTCATGAAAATTACAGACTAATCACACTAGAGGAGATCTTAAGGCCAGATTAGTACCTATATGGCCCCAGCAATAGACTTTTCAGGTGTCATGATCCTGATGGCTATTGTTTTGAAACTTAATCCAAGATACAGTTTTTCAGATAGAAATAAAACATACTTGATTTTTCTAATACTCTAGAAATTATTGGTGTCCTGTTAAAATTATTAACCTGATAAATTTTGAGATGTAGAGTTACTCTCGTCTGCTGAAATTCTAAGTGGTTTCTTAAAAATTTCATCTCCTTCCCAAATTTCATATCTGTCCTTTTATTGACCTGATTGTGGGTTTTCAAAGTCTACAATGGTAAACAAGATATCTATATGTTTTCAAAACTACATTGGAGATAAATTAGGTTGGGTTTCCCCAGAAGCCAAGTTTGGAACAAGGATTGAAGTAGGAATAATTTTCTAGGGAATTGTTCCCAGAAACACTGGCAAGGAAGTGGAGGAGGGAGACTGGAAAGTGGAAGCCTCCAACAGAGTCGTTATTGTCAGGCAAGTCACCTTTGAACCACTGGGAAACGACTCTGATTTTTCTTAGCTTAATTGAAACTATATTTGTATATTTTTAAATCAACTGCAAATTCATCACAAACTAAACTTAAACACAGGTGTCCAACCTACAGGCCAGGTGCAGACTGCATGCAGATGACGTGAGGACTGTTTTCCTTATCTGTGGTTCTGGATATCACAAAAAGTATGCACCAATTTTTTATTTCTTTGTTTTTGTTCATCTGCTCTCATCCGTGTTCAACGTGTGACCCAAGACAACTCTTCTTCATGCAATGAGTGGCAGAAAAGGAAAAAGGTTGGACAACCCTGGTTCTAGTGACGTTTTAACTTGCTCAGGCCACAGCGTAGCAGAAAGCTGGCAGGCCGAGAGTCACAGGTGTTTCTGATAAAACATCTTTGTTTGGCAGAGATGAGTGTTGAGAGAAAAAGGCTGAGACATCTACACCTGGGATAACGATTTTTAAAACTAATGCATAAGTAAATAAGTGCCAATCTCCATATTAAAGTGAGAATAAGTATTTTTGTTCTTAAGTAAGCATTGCAATTTTTTTCTCTACTTCTATTGGCCTTGCATGAAATACAAATTCCTTTTCAAGTTGCAGACAATTTAGAGTATTGCTTTCCCCTAATGCTTCCTTTAGACTTCTGAAAATAGTAGAAACTGAGATGTAGCGGGGAAAGCTTTCGAAATCAAAAAACTCCTTCAGGATGGGGAAAAACAAGTAGGAAATGAACAGCAAAGATCCCTAATTTTTGCTTTACTTTTTTACTGAAAACATTATTTTTAGTTTAAAATCAAATTTTATTAATCATAAAAATACTTACTTTGAGTTTGTTTCAAAGATTCAAAGTTGAAACTATTTAATCTGGATAAGTTGGCCTCCTCTACTGGCTTCTCCTTTTTATTACAGGTTAGATGTTTTGACTTTTACTAAAACATAACGTAGAAGCGTGAACCATTTTTATTTGTGAACTCCTGAAAGATATGAAAATAATCACATGGATAATTCTGTGATGCATTCAGAAACAGAAATTTATTCTTGTTTATGACATACATTTTAAGTGAAGATCAGTGTGCCTAGAATGGCTTACACCGTTGGTGTTTCTAAATAAAATTACTCAAAATAATCTAAAAAATAAATTTAAGTGGCTGCTTAGTCACCTTGATTGTTTCATTAAGGTAGAGACTAAAATTCTCAGAATATCGACAGAACATTCTCGCTAAATTCATTCTGATTTAAGGGTTCTTTTTTAAAATCATAATAGAAATATGTACATATAATGTAATATCAATTCTTAAAAACGTAAAACAGGAAATATCACATATAAATAATTTCTACATAGGTATATTTTATACATAGACACATACCAATAAATATATTTGCATATAATACAATGTTTAAAGGAGACATGCTAAAATGTTAGCTGCATTGGTAATCCAAATGGTACAATTCGAAGTGTTTCATATCTTATTTGCTATCCTTTTGTGTTTATCAGAATTCACAAATGAGCTTAAATGATCACTTAAGTAATCATAACAAATAAAGGAAGATTATTTTAGTGGATTCAGTACAATTTAATAGTAAATACACCATAGCACACATTGTAAGTAGCAGTAAAAATTAACAGAATATTTCTGGGAGAAAATTTGTCAATATGTATAAGTTTTAAAATTTTCCCTGTGCCTGTCACCCTTACTTAACAATTCCACTAATGAAATCACTTTTTAAAAAAATCAACTAATCAGGGAATGCTGAATAAATAGAAAGAGACCCCTCACTCACTTTCTAGACTTGCAATACTAAAAGCAAATGTAAAGCAGCCAGAGACAGCGAAACAGAGAAGCATTTGTGCATTCAATATAAATAGAACGTAGATCCAGGTTGCTTGTAGTAGTAACCAAGTTCTAAGAGCTTAAAAAGACCTATGGCATATCTAGGAGGAATGAACTGCAAGAAAATTCAGGGAATTTTGTTTTATAATTTGAGACTATGCTCAGATATCAAACACACTGATTTCTTCATTGAAAGTCTGGTAAGGGGTGCATGGAAGGAATAAGATCTAAACACTTTTTGATGCTTGGCATGTATAAAATTCTTGGTTAGGATAGAACTTGGTTAGTATATTGGTAAGCTATAGAGGTTACCAAATAAAGAATTGATGTTAAACTTTGTTTTTTCCTTTTTATAATTTTGTTTAGTTTTTGTATTTGTGGATTCTGTTTTGAGGTCTCTGTCAGTTCAACTTAAAGTTGGCTCAGACTCAGAGATTAAGTTAAATTAGGAATGAATACAAAGCTAGCACTAATTTTGCTCCCTTGGGTTTAAGATCTGATATCAATAACCATAATCATTAATTTATAGTACAACTGAGCATATCTGAAAGGTGGGAAGTATTATTAGCATTTTACAACTGAGAAAACTAAGAAGTAATCTTGCCTAATCATAAAGCTAGTGATAGAAAACTAGTACTTAAGTTCAAGTTTTATCTGGCCTAAGGCTGGTGTTTTACCAATTACTTTAGAAATGGAATATTATATATCTATCAGTGGGTATATGTGGGTGGTATAATTACATGTATGTTGTTTGTTTTTGCTATATTAATTCCTCTATTATATAAAAAGATAACTGAACTTATTTGGCTTTAGTAATTCAACAAGGGAAATAAAAATATGTAACATATTAGGAAAGTAAAATTTTAACTACAAATATACAATTTTTGCTGAATTTTATCCATGTTTACTATCAAAAGACATCATTAAAAAAGTTCCTAGTGAATCACAAGTTTATGGAAAGTCAGTATATGCATAGTTCTGACAAACAATTTATATGCAGAATAATACAAATTTTTTAAAATTTAGTAACAAAATAATAAGCATCATTTTTTAAAATGGGAAAAGAAGCCCTTGTTGAGTAACTAACTAACATTGATTTTAACTTCAGGCTAGAAATAACTAGAAAATTAAGTAAAATATAGATTCTATTTCTTCTCCTTTCTTTGATGTTGTGTCCTGAAATATTTATCATAAGTTGAAAATATCCTAAGTCAAACATGCATTTAATACATCCGATCTACAGAACATCATAGGTTAGCCTAGTCTTCTGTGATACATGTTCAGCACACTTACATTAGCCTGAGCAAAATCACCGATACAGAGCCCATTTTATAATAAATTTATTATAAAGAATTTTGAGTCAAAATTGACAATTTGAACTCTTGTTTATATTGAATGTGTGTCTCCTACAATCATAAGACAGAGAATGCCATGTGGAATTGCTATGGGAATTTCTTCTTCAATAGGTCCTCGGTAACACAGGATTTATTTTACAGAAAAGAATACAGAGAAAGCACAAGAGCTTCTGGCAGGGGGAAAAATCCAGGTCAGAAAAAATCTTCCCCTCGGCCTGGGTCCTTTTTCTAGGGGTATATGTATAGCTTAACAAATGGATGGGTATAGTCCCTTCTGCTGGGACAAGGTTAATAAATGTTTTGACAGTGGCTAGCAGCAAAATATTAGTTCTCTTCATGACATTTTCTAGGCATAGGAAACTTACGTGAAATTGACCAGGCCTAGGAAATTGGGGTTTCCGGTTCAGCCTCGAATGGGGGAACCTTGTCCCAGGACTGCTCCAGTCCCAGAAGCTGTGTTCATGAGGGGGCAGCTTCACACTGGCAGCACTGCACCCAGAAGAAAGGGGAAAGTAGAGGTGGCTCCTTCAGCAACACGGGCTGTGCCACAGTCCTCAACTAACTCGGGACCTGCAGGCTTCCCTCATGCTTACCCCTCTCAGCACATTTGGCTCTTCAGCCCTCACCTCCCTGCATCCCCTCACCCCAGGGCGGCAATGTGGAAGGAGCAGCAGGGCCCAGGTGGGGCACCAACCACCCTATATCAGAACCATTGTGCGTTGGAGATTACTACCTGGGCATGAAGGGGTTGTTTTCAGACATAGTGCAACAGGCAGCATGAGCCCATGATCCCTGAAAAAATGAAAACAGAATGAACTCTACAAGTGATCCTGGCTTATTCCTGGATAGAATGTCTGGAATTTATGGTTAGGAAATCTTACAAGGGCTAGGGAGTCCATGAAAATAAATGCACTGAGACTTCAAGAATTTCTTGGTGGTGGAGATAGCTCTAAGTGGCAAGGATAGAGTTCACACACCACACACATAAAATTATGCTAATTTCTGGGACAAAATTCTATATAGTTTTGGTATGGGACAGGTGGCTCCCCAGCCAGCTCGGTGGAGTTGAGGGGCAGACTTGCTACCTCAGCCTTGGCAGTGTTGGTGCCGTGGCAGCCAGCCGAGGAACCAGCAGGCTGGGGGAGGTGGGGACACAGGAGGCTCCAGGAGCCAGCAGTGCCAGACATCTGCTGGGGAGAAACCAGCACCTTAGGAGACACCCCTCCTCCCTGCTCAAATGTGTCCCTCCCCTTGCACTTGCAGCTGAGCAGGGAACCCCTGTTTCCCAGGCCTGGTGAATTTCATGTAGGATTCCCAGGCCTGGAAACCAAAAGGATGGTATCCATTCATTCTCTACTGAGTCCACGATAAATGTAACTATAGAGTCCCCGCTAGATGTACCTACAGAGGACCCATGCAAATAAATAAATAAAATTTTATATATATATCTCCCTGGACAAAGAGCCCAGAGAGAGACACAGAGGGAGAAAGAGAGAGCTTCCTTCCCCTGACTTGGGTTTTTTCTCTCTGCCAGGAGCTTTGGTGTTTTTGTATTCTTTTCTGTAAATAAATCCTGTCTTACCACTGGTCTGTGGTCCATAGATTCATTCGTCGAATCACCCAGACCAATGACCTACTGAAGATGAAATTCTAGTATCAGTTTTAAGCAATAATAAGATAAAAAACTGAATTGTGTCATCAAAGTGCCTTCAAGAAATGTTTTGTACGAATCAATACAGTAAATCAAAGACAACAATCTAGTGTATGAGAATATGTAATTCAGATCAATATTCCCATTGGATACAATTAAAAAGACAGAAAAAATATTCAAAACAACATAAAACATTTAAAAAGCTGAAAATAAAGATAAGAGTTGTTAAGTCAATCTGAGGTAAGATAAAATACATTGATGTAAGGTTGGCCTTGAGAACTCATTTTCTCCTGGACTTTCTCATTTCTATTAAAGACAGGGTACGCAGCAGTGCTTTCAGTAGGCTTTCAGGATGAGGGAGCGAAAATTAGAGTCCAGCATACACTAGGAGTGAAAGCCACAGGGGTTTGCTCTCAGAATAAGGTAATCAAAAATTATACCCACCCTCTTGGGACTGCCATCCAACTCCTATCAGTCCACTGCATCTCAGTGGATCTCCCTAATATTGTATTCTTTGAAATTAGATTAAAGAGTCTAACAGTACAAGTGCCCCATGTACTTGTCAGAAGCAAACATGTTGAGAAAAATAACACCATTCCGGTTCTTTCATTATTTCTATAAATAACGTTTAAAGCCAACATCCGGCCCACGAAGATAATTCATTCCTTAAGGAGAAGACTTAATATGAATTAAAAACACACAGGAACAGCAAACAGAAAGAGATATACAGAACCTTATAGAATGGAATTGATACCGGTGTTTCAGGTTCTTGGCCTGGGCGATTCGAAGCATGAATCTATGGGCCGCAGATCAGTGGTAAGACAGGATTTATTCACAGAAACAAAGGATACAAGAACTAACAAAACCTTGTGGCAGAGAGAACCCAGCTGGGGATCAAGCTCTCTTGCTCCCTTTCCTGTGTCCGGAAGTCTGTGTCCCTGCTCTCTGCTCAGGGTTATATATATAGTCACAGGGGGTTGTTTTGCCAGATGAAGTTACAGCCACCTTTCCATTTAGTAGCAGGGGGCCAGAACTCTCTGGCCTTGACCAGTCCTAGAAAAGGTGGGGTTTCTCCTTTAGCCTAAAGTGCTCAGGGAAGGAGACACCAAGGCACCAGTATCTCCTTACATTTGTCTGGCCCCTCCAGCTACTGGAGCCTCCCAGGGCCCCCCTGCCCATCCTCCAGCCCGATGGTTCCGATGGCGGCCGCAACACCAACACCAGAAGGGCTAAGGCAGCAGGTCTTGGGGCCACCTGTCCTGTATCAGAATTATCAGAGTCACTTGGTAGAAACCATGCTGATCACATGCAAAGAATAAATTGGGGTTTGAATATTTTGGCTGAGAACTAGAAAGACTGTGTGATTTAGCAGATGATAAAGAAATTAAATAAAGATTCTAGAACGGGAAAATACAGTCGACAAATTATGAATTCAAAGGATGTGTTCAACTGCACACCAGACACAGCTGAGAAAGAATTAGAAAATTAACTAGGTTAATACTTGTAACAAAGAGTAAGAAAGTAAAGGATTAAAATAGATAAAAGATATAGAAGAAATTATCAGAAGACATGGTAGAGGGTATTATTTTTCACAGTTAATTCATAGGACTCCTTTGGATGAGCTTATGCATCCCCACTTGTTTACGTACTTGGCTTTAGACAACAGAATGTGGTCAGAGTTAACACTTTTCTGACTAGAACTTTTAGGAGATAGGATGTGGCTCTGCAATTTTTATTTACCTCTGACATGAGTACAGTATTCTCTAGAGATAGGGGCTGCTCCTTTTTCTGGATACAAAAATGTGGAGGATACAGGGAGCAGTGCTATAGCTGGCCAATGGTTGATATTAAAAGGAGGGATAAAACAGTTCTTATAATCCACTGAGATTTGAGGTCATTCGTAACAACTCTATAGCCTAACAAAAATGGCCTTAAAATCTGCAAGGTTGAATTGAAATAGATAAATAACAAAGAAGAGAATACAGCAAAAGCAACGTGTTAAGACAAAACGTTCAAAAGCTTTTAAAATTGATTAAAGATATGACTACTATTTTGTTGGCATCATAACAAGGACAAATAAACATGCATTTTATAAGAGCACACCTAGACACATCATGCAAAATCTGATATAAAAAACAGAAAAACAAAAAAGAGCAAAACTACAAAGAGATCAAAGAGGGCACCAAAAGGATTATCCATGAAAGAATAAAACGTGGATGGAAATGGGCAGCTGAAGTAGCAATTGATATTCCACAAGGTAGATATATTGAAATGATATCTTAAAAACGTTGAAAAACATTTTCAGTTGTAGAATTCATACCCCAAAATTATCACTCCGAGTGAAGTCCAAAACTGAGATAATTTCCCACCAGTAGCCCCACCAAATGAAATTGTAAAACTATTTGTCTGGCATAGAAAAATACTGCCAGATGGAAGGTAAATGACACAGGAAGAAATGAAGAATCACGACAACTGAAACACTTTTTACATCCGAAATTAATGATTGATTTGTTGGTTGAGGAAAGCTGATCTGAAAGCTTTTGGAAAAGTAAAAAATCAACAGAGATGTGACAATTAGTTGAGAAACTTGCCACAGTGCCCTTAAATCTGCAACACTGTACAAACAGCTCACTAGGGTTTCACAACCTTAATATATCAAAATCTCAAGCTGTGTTCATAGTGATGCGTGATAGTGTCCTACTGAGTGGCATTCATTTTTGTTATTGTATGTTTTTGTGTGCCATCTCAAGAATGTTAGAACTTGAATTAGAGCAATGAATAAGCATTTGAGAATTTCTCACTAAACTTGGCAAGTGGAAGTGAAATCAGAAACATGTTAGTCCAAGTTTATGGGGATAAGTCATAAGGAAAACAGGAGGGTTCCAATGGATTAAACATTTTTCTGGGGGAACAGAAGTTGTCACTAATGAAGAAAGGTAAGGTCAGCTGGTAACCAGCAGAACTGATGAAAACATTACAAAAATTCATTGAATTCTATATCAGAATCATCTGCTGACTGTGAGAAGTGTAGTAGACCAAGAAAACACTGGTACAGGAACAGTTAGAAATGTCTTATCTGAAAGTCTAGCCATGAGAAAGGTGTGTGCAAACATTTTCCCAGAGGAACTCACAGATGAGCAAAAGCAACGGAGAGTTGAAATTTGTCAAGACCTTTTGGAGAAGCAAGATGATGTTTGGGGCTGTGTTATCACTGGTGATGAAACATGGGTGCACCAATATAACCCTGAAATAGAGCGTCCAAATGCACAATGGAAGACAGCCAATTCTCCATGATCAAAAAAGTTCTAACAGTCCAAATCGAGAGTCAAATGATGTTGCTAAACCTTTTGATATCAGAGAGATTGTTCATTATAAATTTGTACCAGCTGGACAAACAGTGAACCAAGTTTCCTATCTGGAATTGCTGAAAAAAATGCACAAAATGTTAGAGAAAAGCAAGTTGAACTTTTCACCAACAACTCACGCCTCTTGCATGGAGACAACACAGCAGCTCGTGCAGCACTGTCTGCGAGGGAGTTTTCAGCTAAGGGACAAATAAGTGTATTGGAACACTCTCCCCACTCACCTGATCTGGCCTCCCAGTGACTTTTTTCTTTATCAAAAGATAAAGGAGATAATTAAAGGAGGAAACTTGGTTGAAATACTGGCCATCAAGTGCAATACAGTGAAAGCTCTGATGGCATTTCAAAGAAAGAGTTCCAAACTTAGAATGGACTAGTTGTCTGCATTAGTGTATAGCTTCTCACGGGGAGTATTTTGAAGGTGACCATAGTGATATTCAGCAATGAGGTGCTTATGTAGCACTCTTTCCAGGATTAGTTGACGAATTTAATTTCCAGACCTCATCTATATCTGTTACGTATCGATTTTCATTTGTTTAAATCTTGGAGAAGGGAAGGGATAGCAATGGTTATGAATCTACTAAATTCTGACTGCATAATATCCAGCACATATTTAAAACAGAGTTTACAAATCATTATATGTGTTCTGTTTGAGATTATTTTATGAGTGCCTGCTTTGAACAGTATTTACCCTTCCCTAATGGGTTTCCTTTTTTATTCTTCAACTAGAATGTATTTCACTTGTTCTGACATCTGTAATATATTCATATATTAGCAGTGATGCCCAACATTTGCTATGAAAAACATAAATCACCCAAGGAAGCACGCATAAACAAAGGGCTGCAGGCCATAACATTGTCACTCTCCTGCTCTGTCTCCATTAAGGGAGAACATTGTTTGTTCCAGTTTGTGAATTTCAACAAACGACTCAAGCAGCAGAATTGACTTCTCAATTATGAAAATAATGTCCATAATTTTTTTCAAAATTACTTTTCTTTGAAATATTTATTCCAACATTGATTGAATGTACAAGATATATTACGAAAAAATATATTTCATTTGCCTGCATTTCTCTTCCTTACCCTTTTACCTCTTCTCTTTCATTATGTTCAGAGAATGTGAAAACAAAAAAAGAAGGAAGTCTTTTCTTGTATGTTAAGGACATATATCCAAATGGTAATAAATATCAGTTTGAGATATTCCGTGTAATATTTATTCAGAAATCACAAAGGCAATCTGATTTTGTGAAAAAAAGGTCTTATAGATAATTTTAAATAGAAATCTATAGGTATTAAATAAACAAGTAAACAAAGAAAAATTCATATAGAATAGTGGAATGCTACTGAATTTTTACTCAAGACTTGGGTTCAAATTCTACTTATACTACTAACTACAAAATTCCTCACAGAAAAATCATGTTATAAATTACTTGACCCAAATAACTTCTCCTGGAAAATGTGAGACATGGCTCAGATACAATTTTATTATTTTTCAGTTTGGTAATTTATAACTTTAAAGTAATGTTAAGAGGAATAAGAAGTGTTCCCCAAATCGCAAGGTCAGGAAATATTTTCATTGAATTCTAGATAGCTTACACCATAAAAATGGCTTCTTATATCAAAATATAGTGGATTAGAGAAGTTTGTAATCCAACTTTAACAATTAAAAATCTCAACTCACATTAGCTACAGTACAAAGGAGACTTACTGGTTCATGCAGCTGGAAGGAGACACATTGTTTCCCATGTGGCTTGGCCCAGGGTTTAATCTCTATTCCCAGAAACTGCATCCTTTCCATATATATACATATATGTATGTATATATGTATATAAGCATTGCTCTCTATTTTTATAATTAATTCTGGTCTTACCTCTCATGACTATATTCTTCTAAATTTGAATCTGTCACAAAAGAGTAGATTTCCCAGAGCTTCCTGATATTTATTAAAAGTTAAATGGCTTTTGGCTTGGCACCTGTAGCACAGTGGTTAAGGCACCAGCCACATACACTGAGAGTGGCAGATTCAAACCCTGCCTGGGCCAGCTAAACAATAACAACTGCAACAAAAAAATAGCCAGGTATTGTGGCAGGCACCTGTAGTCCTAGCTACTTGGGAGGCTTAGGCAAGAGAATTGCTTCAGCCTAAGAGTTTGAGATTGCTGTGAACTGTGATGCCACAACACTCTACCAAGGGCGACACAGTGAGACTTTGTCTCAAAAAACCAAAAAAATTAAATGGCTTAGACAACAAGCTAGTTTTGAGCCAGTCATTGTGGACAAAAGAATGTTTGGTTTAGTTTTGGTCATGTGTTCTCCATCTATACCCAGACTAGTAGTGGATAACAAAATATACCCAAGTAAAAATTATTGTTGCTATCTAAAGAAGACAGAATTGATTATATATATCAAACAAGATTCCTTTTAAGTAAACACTTTTTTCAATCGTCTGCCTGCATTTCCTTCTCTCTTTTTTAAAATTTCAAATTAATTTCAGCGTACAATGATTGAGTTACATTATTTGCATTTCTAAAGTAAAGTTCAAGTTGTAGTTAGTTGAGTCTTTCATCCAAGAAGTGTGCAGTATAATCTTACGTCGTTTGTGCACATTAGATGAGAGCTCACCAATTCCCCCTCCTCCCCTTTTCTCTTTTTCTCTTGCTCCCTCCCTTCTTTTATTAACAGAACTCACAGTTCTGTTTCTCCAGTTCCAACAGGAGAAATTTTATTACTTATCACAGCCCATGCCAGTGGGCAGAGGAAAAAGAGATGATTCAATTCCTATATTCAGAAGTATAACTTACTCTGGCCCTGGCAATCAAGGTTCCCATACTCCAGATGACACTGATTGTATTGTAACTCACTGATTATATTAAACTCAGTATGAGATCTGAAATCTGATCAAAATAAAAAGACCCAAACTAGGATGCCAAAAACTAGAAAAAATAAAACGTCTTTGAAATAAAATTTTGAAATGCTATTTAAAATGATTAAAATATAAATGTGTACTCTGCAATGATGAAAGGAAATCATCAAAAATGTTGGTTGAATTGAAAGTGGAAACTGGTTATCAAAATGTTATTAATAAATAAAAATATGCTTGATAATCAAGGAGGTAATTAAATGTAGCTAAAAAGAGAACTGATGACTATAGAGATCACCATAAACCATCATAGACATATACAAAATATATTTTATATTTTAAAAAATAGGAGGTTTGGAATATGGAATAAAAATATCAGACATATATCAAATGCAAATTCTATAAGGAAAGCAGTTTTAAGAAGTGAGAGGTCTAATTTGATCCTGCAATCCCACTACTAAGCATCTACCCCCCCAAAAAAATCATTTTATTATAAGCACATTTGCACCAGACTGTTTAAAGCAGCTTAATTTACCTTGCCAAATGTGGAAACAACCTAAATGCCTACCAACCCAGGAATGGATTAAGAAGCTGTGGTATACATATACCATGGAAAACTATACAGCCATCAAAAAGATGGAGACTTTCCATCTTTTGTATTAACCTGAATGAAAATGGAACACATTCTCCTAGTAAAGAAAGCATTGTAAGAATGGAGAAGCAAGAATCCAAAGTACTCAAGTCTAATATGAAGGCAGTAGATGAGCTAATACAAGATGAGGGGTGGAGGAATGAGTAAGAGGGCAGACAGGAGGAGAAAAGGTCGATGCGGATCACGGTCTATGGCACCCCTCTTAGGGGCAGGACACAATTATAAGAGGGACTTTACCTAACAAATGTAATTGGTGTGCCCGAATTTTTTGTACCATTAATGAATCCCAAACAATAAAAATAAAGTAGGACTGCATATTCCAATATATTAGAGAAATTTCAGTCTATTATAAATCAGATCTCTAAGCAGAACATCCTAATTGAATCCAAGGATCAAATGTGTATTATTATTAACTCATGTATTTTATTTTATATTCCTCCCTAAGGGAAAATACTGAATTAATCTTTCAGATCTTCTATGATAGCTAAGAGACAGCCTCATGGAGATCAAAATTTTAATAAATATGATCTTGGTGAAGATATAAATAATTGAAAGAGAATTTTTAAATGGTTTGTTTTCATTGGGACACCTCCATAAGACTGCTAGTTCTTTCTTGAAACTACACAATTCTAGATTTTACTAGACTGAATAATTTTGAGAAGTGCTGTAGGCTTTGCTTTTGCTAAATCACAATACCAAAATAATTCACTACTTTCCAAGTAATAAGAAACTTCACTAACTCAGACAGTGATTTTTTCCAATGCTGTTTTAAGCTGAAAATCCTGTTGAAAGATTTACTTTAAGTCATGATTGTATGTACAAATATAATAACAAGATGAAATTGCTTTGAATGTTTCTTCACGTTAATGCACAATTTGTCAGCATTAGAGGTTTTAAAGAATCAAATTGTTACATTTTTAAAAGTGAATAAAAAGTGCTTTGTAACATCACATAACTGAAGAATGGAATTTTCTTTTAAAAAATTATGCTACTTTTAAATTTATGAATGATAGAGGTGATTTATTTTCTAAACATCAAAGACTTCATCCTTTATTCAATCTTTCTGGACTTTTGGCGATGGCATAATGAAATTAAAAAAAAAAAGAGTTAGGTACAAATTTCTGGATTTGTGGGTGATGCCTGTGACTCAGTAGGTAGGGCGCCAGCCCCATATACCAAGGGTGGGGGTTTCAAACCCGGCCCTGGCCAACAACAACAACAAAAAGTAGCCGGGCCTTCTGGCCGGTGCCTGTAGTCTCAGCTACTGGGGTAGGCTGAGGCAAGAGAATTGCCTAAAGCCCAGGAGTTGGAGGTTGCTGTGAGCTGTGATGCCAGAGCACACTACTGAGGGTGATAAAGTGAGACTCTGTCTCTACAAAAAGGGGAAAAAAAAAATTCTAGACTTGTATTTTCTAGCCTGGTGCTCCTTAAGATGACTGAATGGCATGATGTGAATTCACATGAGAGAACTGTCTTTGCTTCAGGAAACTGGAGACGAGTCTTCTCAGAAAAACTTTATATGCTAACCCAACTCCTCAATGTGTTCAAATCCAGAATGCCGTGTCCACAATGTAATTCACTGATTCTTCCCATTACCTCTAAATCTCTGGATCTGAGAATCTCCCAGCCCTGAATCTTGTAGGAAATTTCCATATGTAAAAATTTGCTCAGTACCTAGATCTTAACGTCTGGAAACTGTTTCTCTCTGGCCGTTACCCAGCAACTAGAAAAAATGTTCACACCATGTCCCCAGGAGAGCAGGACAGCAGCACATTTCCCTCTGAATCCCTGTCCGGAGCTACAGATCACGGTTCACACTTTGTTTCCCACAGAGAAAACTCATAAAGTGGCACTCCTGTCCTGACGCTGGAACCACTGACATCCACACTGCCTTTTTCCTGGTTCCTTAACATTAGTTGTTTTTTTTTGTTTGTTTTGTTTTTTTAGATTTAAACAATTTTGTTCACCTTACTCTCTAAACCACATTATTAAATATGTTGAATTATACAAGTATTCTCCCCCTTCCTCTTCCTCTTTCCTCTATTTGACAAAAGGGAATTTTCTTTTCTTTCTTTCTTTTTTTTTTTTTTTTTTTTTGCCTTTAACTTGTTTTCTTACCTTTGCCTTGCAACTGCAGACGTTCAAATCTAACTTTGTGTCTTGAAAGACTGCCCTTTAGGCTATCCAGGGCTTTTCAACACTATTTTCAATTTATTCGTTTTCAACATTTTTGTTTTCCTGAAAATGTTAACATTTACACATTTTATTTAAAATTAATTGGAGGGATTGGGATTAGGTTTTAATTAGATTTCCTCATAATTACATAAATAATTACACTCAAAGGAAAGATGAGTTTTTTCACATGAGGGTTTACTTTGTTTTCACAGCTATAGAAGAATCAAGGACAATGAAATCCAAGATGTGAGATGTAGCACTATCCTCTGCCACTGTGCAGACATGTGTGGAGCTCAAATCAAATCTTTTCTGAAGACATCCTGCACTGACCATAGTTCACAATGCTGAACAAGATATCAACTGTAACTAGTTTTTGCTAAAAAGAAATATAGAAAATGGCATTGGGTAACCCTTAGAATTACTCAAAAGCTCAATGACCAGAGTGGGCAGATAGAAGCCAGGAGAATTGTACAATTTAGAGCATATGGCCAAGGAAGGTACCAGCGCAAAGACCATTGCTAATATAATCAAGTCTGCCTACTAGACACTCTCCCTAAAACCTCTAGCATACCTACTTCAGACAACTGGAAATGACCTCATAGTGATCCCAGGAGATTCACCTGTACCCCTACTTCTTTGACTTCTTGCTTTTCTTTTGAATTGGTATAAATGTTCATGTTGATGGTTTCTAGAGCAAGAGCCAGTAAGAAAAGAAGAGAAAGTACGTTTCTGACTCTTGCCTATGGAGACAAAGAGCAATAAAATCTAGAGATTTTTCTAACTTGCATGGAGTTTCTAATGATGTAGATGGCCAATAATTATGAAAAATATATACTACGGTCTACCATATCAACTACCTATGATCAACGTATGCCTATTCCACACTTTGATTCCTTCATCACAATAAATGATCACAATAGCAACAATTGTGCTTCCGCCTAACATCACAATCACTTCTCTAACTGAAAACTTTATTCTACCCTAAAATGTTGAGAAAACACAGTCTTAGGATATCTCATATTGAGCTTAAAAGACTTTAATCTCTGTGTGACATCACCTCTTCCTAAAATTGTCTCTTAATTTTGCCTCAGTATTCTGTAATCTAGAGACTGTCTTAACACAATTAACCACTGTTGAAACACACTATAAGAAAAATAGCAAGAGATTAAAAGTAGGAAAGAAAAAACAGAATACAAACAGGACAACATAGAATTAAAAGAGTAACTATTCTTTCTCCTTCTTTAGTAATGTATTTGGGGGTCTTATGTCTATTGATTACTCATGTTTCCCCCTCCCTTTCATGTTCCCTTTACTCTTGGTTCCATCTCGACTACTTTGATGTTTTTACATTGTAGATTGATCTCACTTTTTGTAAGGGATCCAAGTCCTGGGCGATTCTCTTCTGTTACTCTATCTCCTCACAAAATTTAAAGTTACATGCCTGCCCACATTCTAGCTCTTGTACTTTTAAAAAATATTTTTACTATTTGTTGATTCACCCAATTATCTTAAAATAGACAGGAGTGATCTCAATTTCTAAAACTATGGTAATAACTTTGAGGCCCTTGCTAGAAATCTTCTTCCTTTGTGTACTGAGAGTACAGATAGACAATATTTGCTAGTGGGTCTTTAGCTATAACAGAAACCACCGTCATTTCAACCACGCATTTGATGAGAGGGGCTTTTCCCCATTTCAATCTTCATTTATCTGAGCATGGAGAATCAGTGTCACAGTCATTGGTTCAGACATCTTGGTAAAGTGGACAGAGATAATTAAATAAACAAACAAACACTATATAATAAACTACTGGAGTCATTGAGCTGCTGCCTATAAAATAAAATATCTTATTCTTTACTAATAACAAGCTGAATTTATGACTTACTTGTTTCAATAAAGAACCTCAGTTTAATTAATTAGGTCTTAAACAAAATTATAATTTTATCATGCTTCGATTTCCACCATTCCTGAAGGGTTTCTTTGTTGTGATTTCTTGCCATTTAATCAAAAAATAACTTTTTTTTTCTGTGAAATTATATTTTACTTCTGGTATTTTTTTATCCAACCTTTTTTGTAAGTCTTCAAATATGAATGGATGGTGGAAGCATGCCTTAAATAATTACAGAAATGCACAAAACATGAATATGTAGCAACTAGCAGTCATTTGAAATTTTTACTTATTGTTAATCTCTTTACGTGCACCTGAACTTACAATGAACTCCCTGAGTTTTCAGACCTAGAGCAATGTTTTCTTTTCACATATGCTATTAAACTCTCAGTGCAATTTCTTGTTTATGAAAAAGCAGCATGCTTTGTTGTCTCTTCCTTTGGATGTTTAATAAAAGTGCTCCTAAGAGTTTAAAATTTTGAAACATTACAAGGTTTCTCCTTATTTACTATCCCTTTCTACAAATTGATACCTATTAACACATATCTGCATTATTTTAGAGATGAACATTATGCTCTCTTTTCCACATTTTTATGCACACAATTTGTAACTCTATTTATGAAACTTTTTCTTGGTATAATCTGGGGCTAAAAGAGGGGAAACATTTATGCAGAGGAACTTCAAACTCAAATAAAAGGAGAAATAGAAAAATGCAGCTCTTTTATGTATATGTATGGAAAGAAAATATAACCTTGAAGCAGAGGGTTCTTGGATAATGAAGAACCTCATACATAGTACACTACATAGAGGTGAAGATCACAAGAGTCACCACTGACAGGCAAGAAGAGTAATTATTTCACTTCTTATTAGAACTCACTGGCAGCCCATGAGAAAAGGGTAGACTAGAAACAAAGCAATGACTTTCACCATGGAAGAAAGATAGCATCTCTGGTGGCATCTTCTGCAGAGACCATATAGAATGTGTCACATGAGGAATCTGGAGCAGATAAATATGTAAGACCCTATGAGCAGCCAGGACCGGGGCAACTGAGAGACCCTCTAATACAGGCCTCATAACTTGCGTCAGCATGGAAGGCCTAACCTTCCAGAAGAATTTGGATATTATGAGGAAGGGGACATTATCTGTACTCACAGACCGATATGGCCTTAAGGCTTTAAAGAATATATGAATCCTTTTCACCACTAGTTGGTGAGATAAAATATAACTGGTAAATGTTGGGAGTGAAGGAATTTGAACTTTTAAACTCATTTTTAATTATTCAGCATATATTATATATTTAATCAAATATAATATTTTAGCCAGTATTATCATAGATGGGAAAAGTCTAAGTAGCACTTTTCTCTATGCTTTTTCTGCTGTATTAGTATGTTACAAATTTTGTATAATTACCACTCATCACTATTCGAATCAGAAAACAACATCTGTATGTTTCTCCTGCAATTCTCTTTTGAACCAATACTCTGAACTCTTTGACCTATAGACACAAAAGAAACATAGATTCGGGGATCAAATGTGTTACTCAGTTGAAAGCCTTTGTCAGAAAGGCCTGACTTAAATAGAGGAAGCAGATGTTATATGTTAAAATTTTTATCTTATTTTTTGTTGTTCAAAATTTCTACTTCAGTAGTTACCTATATTACCTATAGTCGTTCTCTAAGGAAATGCTCGGCAGTCATTTACAAATCTTCATGAAAATTTTTTTTCTTAAATTTTCAATCATACAACAGAACCATTTAGTAAGATCATGTTTTTGCACATTAATCATTTATTGGTTTGACATTTCCGGGAAATTTTCTGTAAACCCCTGTGGCCTGGTTAAGATGCTCTTTCTATACGCTTAGAATTTTTAACAAACAGTATCATCTACCTTTCAGTATATTCTAATCGTCGATTTTTTTCTTTGTTTCCCCAGAATAATGTAGACTTAGGGCTGGATCTTATGTACGTCAGGTCCACAAAACCTAGATCTGTGTGCATTATAAATGACAAACCAGACATAATTAACAATTGAATGTAGTGTTTTCTGAATTCTCTGATTTGATTACCACATATTAATGTGTTTTTGCATCTAACTTCTGATCTAGAAAAATGATGCCTACGGGATACTTTTGACTTTGAAGTTTATACTATCTGGGGAAAAAATTGATTTGTCCTTCATTTATTAAAGTAGAAATAACATGCCATGAAAAGCACAATAGAGAAATGTGTAAACAGGGACTATTCATTACTTATCTGATATGCGATAAAGACATCCAGAAGTATGTGTCTCATTGGTAACTCCTGGAGTGAGCATCTCGTTGGGGTCCCTGAGGTTGTGTGTATAATTGGGAGGCTTCTCTCAGCTCTTCCCTTGCTTTTAAAACATCCCTATTGCGTTTGCTTATTTTGCCACTCAGAGAGAAGGATGGATAGGAATTCCTGAGGAAACTCAATTTTAAATTCAGGCTTATGCAATTCTTAATTCAGTTTATTACATTTAATGCAGTAGACAGAAAATCCAAATTTTCCAGCTTCCATAATCAGTGATTTTTATTATAATGCTTTGAAATTTTATAAATAGCTTGTATCTGCCTCCATTTAAAAATAGAATTAACTTAAGTTGCATCCAATGATAGCCAATCCCATTTACCTTTTGTAAAGAAGTCAAATAATTGTTTAATAAATCCATAATTTCTCATCACCTGACTCCAATTTCCACCATAATATTTTCAGGGACCAATTTCCTCTATTACTCTCTACTTACTGTGATTGTATTAAAATGTATTATTACTGGAAAGATCTCTGCTACTCAATCTCATATTTTCTGATCTTCTAATTACCTTTGTAATCTGTATGCAAAATCTAAATCTTCTCATATTATTCCTTTATAAATGTTCAATACAATAATGATAATGCAGACAATATTTCATCAACAGTTAAAATTTATTGAGCACTCATTATATATTAAGTACTGTGCTAAGTTTTGAATGTCAGCTTTGAGCCTGTGTAAAAGTCAATGTTTTTCATCACAATTTTTGTACAGATACATTTATAGCAATAAGGAATTTTGTTTTCAACTCGTATCATGGATAGATAGCCCTGCTCTATATGAAGTTATAAAAAATTATTTAAGATCTACACTCTGGTGTAATTTTTCTGTGCTTCTGTTAGGAGGTAGAATCTTGAAACTTTGTCCCCTGGCCTTGAATTTGGACAGTCTAGTCTTCTAATCACTGGAGTACAGCAGAAATGACTTCTGTCACTAGGTAGAAAGAAGTTCAGCAATATTTATCTGGTTTCTTGAAGCACTTGCTCATTTTAGAACTGTATAAGAAACCAATATACTGTGGAGAAGTTTATAAGAAACCAGGTTATGTGGAGAGACCATTTGTAAGTGCTCTTTTAAACAACCTCAACTGTAGTTCCAGTGGACATCTAGCATCAACCAGCAGATACATGAGTAAAGCTACTTGCAGACTGTATCAGCCCCTAGATGTAAAGGCATGTCCAGGCCTTGAGTCTTCCAAGCTAGGTTCCCAGGCATCAGGAAGTGAGACAAGCCAAGTAGTTAGTATAAATAATAAAATAGTTGTTTTATGCCATTGAGTTTGGGGGATAGTTTTTCATGTAGCATGAATTACTAGACAGACTTTGGTTCAGAGGAGGATCATGTGAAGCAGATGGACTAGATGACTTTTCTGTTGATGTCAGCCAGCCTCCTTCCACAGCTTTCTATGTCCTCATATAATGGACTCAAGAATATTGTGACCATGGTGGCAGAGATGGAGGTTACTAGCTGTTGGAACTAAGCAACATGAGCATTAAAGCAAATGCAGTTCCTTTCTACACAGGTATATGCCCATGAAGTTAATCTTGGCCATACAGTGGGACAAAGTCAACATATTATACGAGTTGAAAAATGGATTCTAATTAAGCTTTAATTCTACTTTATCAATGTTCGAGTCCTGTCTGACCTTCAGCAAGTTACTTAATAGCTCTCTGCCTTACCTGCACAAAACAATGATAATCTTATCTGCACAAACCAAATTATAAAATTGTCTAATTTATAGGGTTGTTTTGAGGAATGAATAAGCACATACATGTAAAATCTCATAAAATGGTGTCTATCATAAGTAAGCTTTCAAATATCTTGGCTTTATTATTTTTACATGAAGCAATTATTTTTGAAAGACAGAATTGGTCAGTCAACTTCTGTATACAACTATTTCTTACACCATTTTCATAAAACATGGTCGTATATTTACCACTAAATATAGGACAATATGAGACAATATAGGACAATGTTTGTTGTGTTTTTAAGAACTACTGATACAAAAGAATATCAGAGAAGTCAGCTGACTGGTTTCTAAGTTTGTACTATTTTGGATTGATACCAGTTTGGCATTTAATTTAGGAAGTACAATTAAGATGCATCAATTTTCCACTCATAAAGTCTGTCTAGCCAATGGATATACAATGATTATATCTAATGGAAATCCAATTTGGATTTCCTGAAGCTGTTCTGATTATCTAAATTTATTATTTTTTAAATAATTAATGAGTGACTAATCTTAACAAATTAAAAAATATATTAAATATGTAATTTTATGATAATTTTGATTTATTACATATTTTACAATTTACCAGGTGAATTAAATATGGGCTCATTGGTTTTTACCCTGAAGACTTTCGGTTGACCTGATTAGTAATTCATTCTCCCCAGGTAGTCAGCTAGCTTTTAATCAGAAAGTCCACACTCCATAGGTGGTTACTCCAAGCACTTCCACAATTTGTGTCTTCACTCAACAAGAGGAGATTTGATAATTAGCATAATGGATGTTAGAAGTGGATCCCTGTTGGTAAAACTATTAGTGGTAGTTTTCAAACTATTTTATTTGTTTAAATAGTTTATAGAAACTCTAATCTGTCACCTAGTCGAGGTGTAAGAATCAATCAAGTGAGTCCTCACCCTTTATACAGAGGATAAGACCTTGGACTTAATCCCTAAAATATTCTGATCTCCTTTGCTGGTTGAGGTTACTTTTAATTGCCTGAACCAACTTGGTTTTCCAGCCTAATCTCATCTCTAGAGTCTTCCATCATATACATAAGAATATTTCAAGGAAGGTGTTTTTGGCATATCACAAAGTATAAGAACTAAGATTTCATTCTAAATTACAGATTTTTTTTTTTGTCTTTTTAATAGTAGCCATTCTAACTGGGGTGAGATGACATCTCATTGTGAGTTTGAGCTATATTTTCCTGATGATGAGTGAAGTTGAGCTCTTTTTCATATATCTGCCGGCCATTTAGCTATCTTCCCTTGCAAAGCATCTATTTACATACTTTCCCATTTTAATTCGATTATCATCATCACTTACAACTGAGTTGTTTGAGTTCTTTATACAATCTGCATGTTAACCTCTTGTTACATTCAAAATATTTTCTCCTGTTCTGTAGGTTTTCTCTTCACATAGTTGGTTATTTCTTCCAGTGTGTGGAAGTGATTTTGTTTGATATAAACCCATTTGTCTATTTTTGCTTTTTTCCCTCTGCTTTTTGGCTACAGTTTTTGCCTATCTTGGCCACTACTGTGTTATATCCAGTTTCCTATCTCATCTTTTATACCTCTTAACTGCAAGCTCACTCTTAAGAGACAGGGCCAAAATTGTTATACACAAATTGTTTAACCATCTCTCTTGATTAAATAAATTCTAATGCCTAAAACCAGCTCTTTATTTCATATCATTCATAGTGGTTCTACTTGTCTCTCTGAACCCAGAGTAATAAACCATATATACATATATACGTGTGTGTATATATGTATATAAATATTTACAATAAAATATCAATAAATTTTATATACTTATTTTATTCTTGATTAATTATGTATAGTGATTTCAAAGAATAAAAAGATTATTTATTATACTGCATAATCTAATGGAATACAAAGTATACTTTAGGAGAATACATGGGAAGATATTTCTTTGGAGGAAAAGAAATTATGTTTTGAATATATGAGAAATTTAAAACTGTGTAGTAGGCCAGGCATGGTGGCTCATGCCTGTAATCCCAGCACTTGGAAAGTCAAGGTGGGTGGATTGCCTGAGCTCACAGGTTCAAGACCAGCCTGAGCTAGAGTGAGACCTAGCCAGGACTTGTGGTAGGTGCGTGTATTCCCAGCTACTTGGGCGGCTGAGGCAAGAGGATCACTTTAACCCAAGAGTTTGAGGTTGCTGTGAGCTAAGATGCCATGGTATTCTTCCAAGGGTGACAAAGTGAGCCTCTGACTAAAAAAAAAAAAAAAAGAAAATGGTGTTGTATTTATAATGAAATATTATATAAAACTTTAGCCATTAAAACAAAGTAGTTCTGCTACACAGATAGATATTAATTATTTAAGTCATGGGATATACAATACAAATGTATTTTAATTATTTTAAGGAAGATCACTTTGTAATATTCACAGCTGGTAATTGGAGCAAGACTATGTATGTCTCTGTGTTTCTTTCCTTCTATGTGCTCACCAAATGCTTTCACTTGTACCCTAGAATTGCACAGATAATAACATGTGCTGAAGAAAATCTAGGATGGAAGATTCAAATTTAAGAGAGAAGAGTGTAAGAAGAGTCAGAGAAAATCCAGCTCATACTTGCAGTAAGACTATTTTCTATACTAGAAGTCAATCCATTACCTGTCAATTATTCCTTTAGACTGATACACTTTGCTCTGTCAGTGGCTACTTAGTCTACTCTCTGACAAATTACACTGAAAAAAATTTGTCTGCAAATTCAGGCCATATTGCCAGGATATATTGCTACCTGTCAGACAATAGGGGGAAGACTTGCATAGCTTTCTAAGTGATAATGTGGTTGATAATTGGCCATTTGGAGGGATGATTATATCACAAAGAGAAAGCCTCACCATTTCCCCAAGTTTTATCTCTACAGAAACTGTTATAGTTGCCAGATGAACTAGGGATTCATCAACCTTATCTCTTTATATTTCAAACACTATATATTTTACATTTCAGCATTATTAGCCCTTTATTAAATAGCTTCCTAATTGTATCAATTACACAGAACTCCAGTAGGAAAATGGGATAGGCTCTAAGAAATCAAAGACTATAAGAAAAGGAATGTTAAATAAAGAGTTGGGCTCGGTGCCTGTGGCTCAAGCTGCTAAGGCACCAGCCACATACACCTAAGATGGCGGGTTTGAATCCAGCCTAGGCCTGCCAAAACAATAATGACAGCTGCAACCAAAAAATGGCCGGGCGTTGTGGTGGGCAACTGTGGTCCCAGCTACTTGGGAGGCTGAGGCAGGAGACTTGCTTGAGCCCAGGAGTTGGAGGTTGCTGTGAGCGTGATGTCATGGCACTCTACCCAGGGGGATAGCTTGAGACTCTGTCTCAAAAAAAAAAAAAAAATTGAAAGATGCTCCAAATTGTATATTGAGGATGTGATGCAGATTACCATTATTAAAAAAAAAATAAGATATGCATCATTAATCCAAATTCAAAATATTGATAGTCCCCAATGATTTTGGTAAATATAAACATGCAAATGTAATGCTGTTGACTTTTAACTCATTCAAGCTTGCTTAATCAGAGTCTGTTCTTGGTTGTACAAGATTGATGTAGGACAATATAACCTAAATCACTTACTTTTAAAAATCATGTAAAAAGTGGATTGTATATACATATGATATATTTAAATGAATAACTAGGCTTTCACAAAATTAGGACATTAGTAGGGGGAAAAAACTCAGTTTAACAAGAGACATAAAAGTAAGATGGCCCCAAATAGCTTGTATCTTGGGAGTATGAGTCAAATAATAGAACTTACAACTTCCATTTTTTTACTGCTGTATAGAATACAGGAGATGAGAAATAAATTCTCAGAATAAAGGATTCATGAATAAAGTTAATAGCCCAAGAAGTTATACCATTACATAAAGGGTGACTGAGAATGTGGTGATGTCACTAAGAATATTATGAAATCTGTATCATGAAGGGATGACAATAAGTGGTCTCTCTTGAGAACTGATGTAAGTTACCTGTCACTCTCACGTGGATTTATGCTACCAGTGTGGTTCAAAATATTTCAAGAAGACAACTTAACGGAGTCATAGGATGATCTGCTAATATTGCTAGGCAACCAACAGAAGTATAGGCAAATAATCTAGAGAAACCCACTCAAACAAGAGTTTTGATGAATTTCCACAGATAAAAACAAATGAGATCCTAAAACAAATGAGAAGTTAAGTAAATTAAAAAAAAAAATTAAGTATAAGAGACAAGGACCAAGACATCCTATATTGTAACCTGGTAGACTAAATATAAAATAACTATATTTTTTAAAAAATGGATAGAATCCAAATATAGTTATGTAATGGTAAAGGATAACAAGATTATGCATAAAAATAAAAAAATTAAAACTTGATACAACAAGAAAATATACAATTAAAAGACTGAGAAATGATTACATGGATGATAGACATGGAATAAATACGTAAAACATAGTCTAAATAGTAAAAGAGATGAACAACCCAAAAGAGAGATGAAGATAGGATCAAAGGATGATAGAGCATGAAGATTTAGCATATATCTTAATGGATTTTTGGAAGAAGTTAATAGAAATAAAAATGAGATCAATGTTTTAAGACACATGAAGTAAGGATTTTCCCAAAAGTAGAGACAGACAGAAGCATAAAAAGAAATAAGCACATACAATATTGAAGTACGAAATCAAAACTTATGATTCTTAGTAATTGATAGCTCAGTCTAACAAGCTATCAAAGAGATTCAAATATAAAAACTGGCAGACTGTATAAAGGGGATATTTAGAAGCCTTTTACAATACCATGAAGGAAACAACTTATTTTGATATATACAAACTTTTATTAAAGTTGACCCATGCCAAAAATTGTACCTAAGCAAAGTTAAAAGACTGGTGTCAAAATAAGCATGTTCTTTGATCATAATGAAATTACATCAAAAATTAATAATTAAAAGCTAATTAGAATCATATTATATGTATAGGCATTTAAAATATACTTATAGGTCAGAAATAAATTTTGATGAAAATTAGAACATATAGCTCATATATGAAAATGATATGCAGTAATTTATGAGATAAAGCTAAAGAAATACCTACAGGAAAATGTATTGCCTATGTGGTCGTCATTCAAGAAATAAATCTAAACAATTAAGGAAATAATAATAGTAGTTGCAAAATAAGACAGGTATAATATTTGCAAGGAAAATGAAAAGATACGATAATAACACAATAAAGATTTGAAAACAAATAAGCAATGAAATTTTTAAAATTTAAAAAGAGTAGTTAGAAAAAAATTATTACCTACAAAAGGAGACAAACAATACTAGGAATAGAAAAATATACACATGAATAAAAGCTGTAGTGTGATACATATAATAAAGAAATTTTATAACTTTTTGGTTAATAACTTAGAATTTAAGATAAAATGGAAAAATTCACACAAAATGGAATTATGAAAACTAAGTTGAGATAAAAAAAAAACCCGTGAAATATTCAACAACTGTTCAAGGAACAAACCACTATTTTAAAAACTTCCCATGAAGAAAGCCCCCAGTCTGAATGGATTTACAGTTTAGTTCCACCAGTTAGATTTGTGCAATTCTAAATTTATGTTATAATTTTCCAGCAAGAGGCAAATTAAAGTCTCCTTTAAAGTTACTTTTATTGGAAAACACTCCAAATATTTAATCCATGTAAGGACTCTGTGAGAGAAATTTTACTAGCCAATCTCTGTCATTAAGGTGATTACTAAAAGCCCAAAAAGTGATTAAGAAATCAACTTCCCCCAAATAAAATGATAGTATATCATAACTAAGCTTAGTTTTTCTCAGAAATGCATTGTTGATATATTCTTTGAAAGTCAGATAATAGAATTGTCAAAAATAAGTTATTAGAGGAGGGAATATAACTTAATATAGTTTCAGTAGATTCAGAAAAAGTATTCAATAAATGGTAGTATATTGTCTTGGTAAAACAAAAAATAAGTGTGGAATACAGTTAAACTTCCTCTGATGAAAGCCCTCTACAGCAATCAACCAACAAATATGATAGGTAATGGTAGAGAAATTTTGAAATCATTACTTAGGAAGTAATGATTTTTCTTTATTTAGGAAGAAGGCATGAAGTTAACCCAATGTCTATATAACCTTGTGTGAGATGTTCTAACTAGTGTGTGGAAGAAGAAAAGAAACTAGAAGTATAAAGATGAGAAAGGAAGAAATCATTTTATTATTTACCAATTATATGATTCTCCATGTAGACATCCTCAAAGAATCTACAAAGAATCTTGTTACTGGGGTTAATAAGTGAGGTCTTCAAATTGACCAGCTGTCACATCAATACGGAAAAGCAAATTCAACCTTACACAATAGCAGCCCACAGAATAAGGCCCTATAGATTCAATGCATTTCCCATTAGCACTGCTTCTGGGTTTAGTATGGAAATTAGAATTTACATATAAGAGTAAAGGCTATAGATTTTTTTAAAAAGAAGTATTCATACCTTATCAGGGATACAGGGTAATTATCAAACTTTATTTCACAAGATATATATTTATTTTCACATTTAGCATGCTTAAAGTAACTTAAAATCAGTGTCAGCTAGATAGCAGTCCTAATGCAGTGTTAATATCTGTATAATAGAAAAAATTCAAACTTTTTCAGTATCCAAACTATGTCTTTTCTTTGAAAAGAAAGAAAAAACAGTCCTATATACAAACTAACTTAAGAACGAATGTTCTTAAACATCCCTCATGTGAATGTTTACTATGATGGCGTCACAGTTTGTTCCCATTTTCTCTGAAATCTGTTAGGTGAAGCACATGTATGCTAGTCTGTTACCTAAGGTGTCATGTGTAAGCACAGCAGCAAGCATTGACTTTTTTTCACTAGGGTTGGAAGAGGAAGCCCCGCCATTCCCAGCATCTGAATAACTCCCAGATGCCAAATAAGAGTTTTTCTTTTCCTCCGCTTAGGGAAATAAACCTGCATGAAACATCAATGAATATTATAACTCTGCACTCAACTATAAAATGTCAGCTTGATGTTGGCATATTCATAGTTTCATTATAAGAAAGATTGTATTGTAGCTAATTTTATGATCTGGAGGGTCTGAATTCACCATTAATTTGATTGAGTTCTTCTGTGTGTAATATAAAATATGTAGTTTATTGATTAATGAAGGATTATGGTGATGCTTACTAATGACATTTTGATGGCCACAGAGGGGCCTAAATGAATAAAAAGAAAAAGTGGAAATACTTTTTAATATGATTAAGCATTTATTATTTCCAATTTTATGAGTGCTAAAGATTAGAAGAGATACACTACTTAGATTCTGTCCTTTAGGAGCTCATAATCTTTCTCCCGTGATACAAATTTATTTACTCATCTCTATGTGTGGTCTCCATTCTGGGTCCTGAATCTTCTAGACTAGTGTTTCTATGTTCTCAAAGTCTGTGGTGGAAGATTAGGTTTTGATATCTTTTCTTTCTTCCTCTTTAATTTCCAAATTATTGCAAAATGATCCTATTTTAAAATAAATTACCAGAAAAACTAATAAAATGGTGTATAATTAACTATTTTTTCATTTATTTTTATAATTGACAAGTAAGGATTATATGTATTTATGGTATACAACATGAAGTTTTGACATATGTATTTATTAAGAAATGGCTAAATAAAGCTATTTATTACTACATAAGTCTTTACCTCACATACTTATTTATTTTTTTTTTTTGTGGTGAGAATACTTTAAATCTACTCTTTCAGCAATTTTCATGTATGTATGGGCTGACAACAAAATTTGTGAACTCATCCTAGAAAAAGGGCTACATACTTCTTTGCCAAATATCACTACAGTCACCAGAGGGTCAGGGGATTCCTTTGAAGGTGACCACGGTAATATTCAGCAATGAGGTACGTGGCTTTTTTCTAGGATGAGTTAAAAAACTTCATTATCAGACATTACACAACACATCTGGTTGCCATTCCAGAAAAAGAGTTCCACAATCACTGTGAAGGGTGGTCTAGGAAGTGGCGTCAGGGCATAGCTTCCCAAGGGGTGTACTTGAAAGTAACTGTAGTGATATTCAGCAATGAGGAATGCAGCACTTTTTGTAGGATGAGTTTGCAAAACTTAATTATCCCACCTCATATGGTGTATTTTAAGTATAAGCACCACGGTGAATAATAGGTCTCTTGATTTTACATTCCTTATGTTGAACCATGATTTTCTATTGTTTGACCCATGTCACCTCAGTCTCCCCACACTCTAGCTTCTGTCAACTGCCATTTACTCTGTTTTTTGAGTCAACTTTTTTAGATTCCACATAAAAGTAAGACCACGTAGTCTTTGTCTTTCTGTGCCTGGCTTATTTCCTTTAGCATAATTTATCAAGTTGAACATTGCCACAAATGACTGAATATCCCTTTTTTGTTGCTTATGTAGGTTAGGATAGAATTCTACCAGATAATTCTTTATTGTTCTGCTCATTGTAGAATGGTTAGCAGAACTTCTGACTTCTGCCCACTGTATACCTGAGAGAAGATACCTGAGAAGGGTGAGGTCTAGGAGAACAGGTCTTCTCAAGGAGACCACAAGAGGATATACCTTCAGTGTCCTCTCCTACCCAGCTCCTGGGAATTTGTAAACTTAACTCCTGTAGTTCTGTAGGGGCTGGAATAGCATTTCCCGCTTGATTCAAACTGGCCTATGAGAAGGGTACCTGTGGGTTGGAAATTGTTGAATGTCGGTAAAAAGGGCAAGACCATACCAGTCGGGGAGCACGGTCATTTGGAGTTCTTCTATGCTGTAAGCACCCAGCTGGTGAATAAAGCTGTTCCTCTTATACACATGGTGTTTGGGTGCTCTTTCTCTCCATTGGGTCTCATCTTCCTGCAACGTACTAATAACAGTTCCTCAAGTTATAACAATCAAAAATGTCTCCAGACATTGCTAAATGCCACATGAAGGGCAAAATCACCTCTCATTGGAACCAGTATTTATTTGTTAGATGTATTTAAATTATTTTTACTACAGAAATGAATTCAGATTCATTAATACTTCATTCTTTTTTTTTATTTTATTGTTCTTTGTGTGTAAATTAAATAAAAATGTTCTATGGTGTGATAAAAATAGATTTTGTTTCTGAAAATATGCACTGGCACCTTTTTCATTGATAAATGCTATTAAATTATTTAACATATTATACAAATCTATAGACACTTTTCTAAGATTTTAACTTTTATTAATAATGTCTACAGATTCTCAGACTTCCACACATTTGAATTGCAGTGGCAAACTGATTTCAAACACCACAGATTGTATGTGGTCCCGCTGTACTTGAGTAGTAATAGGTTTTACTCCATTTGACTCACTACAGATAATATTCCATTTTGTCTTTAGTCTATTTAATAAGAATAATTCATTTATATCCTGCAAGTCTTCATATTCAATGGCCACTTTCTCTTTTCAACACCAATCAATCACCCTAATCTTTGCTGTAGAGGAAACTGAGCCCTGATCTTTAGCATAAGACAGGCTTTCTGCTTGAGAGACCTGGAGAATCGTGAGAAGGGCATGAGCGTTGTGTGTGTGCAGGAGATCGGAAAACCAGCCAACCAGGAAGAAGGTGTGAGTTGTGGCAAGTCCAGGCCTAATGGTTAAAGATCCTCTAGAGTCCAAAGGTCTCCTGATGCTAGAGGCGGAGGTCTTGCTTAAGGTCTGAGGTTTTGCAAAACAAATTGGAGACATTCTATCTGACACTTTCCATATTCCCTCCTTTTTAATACTGATGTTTGATAAGGAACTTTTAACTATTTCCTTCTTTTTGTTTTGTGATAATAATATGGACTGGACAAGTTTTACTCGGGAGGGCTCTTCCCCAAGTTTCTCAGTCCCCTGACACAGACTTTGTATCAAGCCTCTTTATTCCTCACCCCAAGACTCCCTCATCTGGTGACCCCAAGCCCCTTCATATGTCATCACAAAAATGGCACCAATTAGAAATCATAATGTTAAGCATTAAACATTCTCATTGCAATTACCCAAGTTAAAGCTCCTTTGCATAAAATATTTTGATTTCATGAAGACCTCCTCAGTTTTTCACCACAGTCACAACCACTTCTTCATCATGCTTATTTTTAATGATCTTTTGTTATAATCTATGCATCTCAAAAGCCTCAACTCACTTTCTTTTCTACAGTGTATTCATCTAATAAATACTCAAATGTTGGTAAATTTAACCATGTGTTCCATAATTTATTAAGAAAGTAGAATTCATTAAAAATACTCCTCCTTGGGTGACGCCTGTGGCTCAGAAAGTAGGGCGTCAGCCTCACATGCCGAGGGTGGTGGGTTCGAACTCGGCCCTGGCCAAACTGCAGCAAAAAAATACCTGGGTGTTGTGGCAGGTGCCTGTAGTCCCAGCTACTTGGGAGGCTGAGGCAAGAGAATCACCTAAGCATAAGAGCTGGAGATTGCTGTGAGCTGTGATGCCACAGTACTCTACCAAGGGCCACAAAATGAGACTCTGTCTCTAAAAAAAAGAAATACTCCTGCTTAGCAATTCCACATCTATACAACCAATTTGTTTCCTTTTCCTCCTGTTACTACAAATCTCTCTCCTCAGATCTAAGGCCACTCACTCCAGTGTACTGTTGATTCCCACCTTTCATGTCTGTCTCAGTTCCACCATATTCTATATATGTAAATACGTGCACATAGAGAGTAGTGCAGCTATTGTGGAAAACAACGTGCAGCTTCCTCAAACAACTATATCTACATACTTCCTGTAATTATATGTCTGTATATACTTACTATAATTATAAGCATATAATTATCCTTATCATTATTAATTTTTGAGAAACCTGCACACTTTTCCACAAGAGCTGTACTACTCTACCTTCCCAGCAACGATGTACAAGCATCGCCTTTTCTCCATATCCCCTTTAGCACTTCATCTGTTTGATAGTTGTCGTTCTTGTAGGTGTGAGGTAAGATTTAATTTTGATTTACGTTATCATTGCCCTGCCTTTCCAGCTTTGCTAAACCATTCTAACTGATAATTAAACATGTGACAATATAGTCCATCTTTTAAAAAAAATCAGTCCCCAACTCTCTGCAACTATAGTCCTGCACTTCTACCTCCCTTTACAGAAAGGAAGATCCTTGACAAAGTTGTCTACAAATTACTTTTTTATCTTGTTGTCATTCATTCTTTCTTTAGTCCTCTCCAATCTGGATTTTGATATTCAAAATGAGTATGTTTATTTCCAAGTAAACGATAATGTTCATATGGCTAAACTTGATGGTTAATGTTCATTCTTCATCTCCAAAGTCAATTTCTGCATTATTTGGAAGATGTATGCGTGGTGTCCTTGATGATACTCTCTTTTATTTTGGTATCCATGACAACAACATTTCTCTCTGTGTCTTCTCTATCTCCTTGCTGGTTGCTGTTTCTCTATCTAATTGCTAAATATTGAAGTTCCCATATCCATGAATCCTGAATCTAACATAACCTCTCACAGAAAATAGTTCCTTCCTCTTTTATTATTTCACAATTTATAATTTTATATTTCTCTAATTTTTGTCTTTCTCTCCCTTTAACACATACGTCCAAACTGAAAGAGCAAGATTTTTTTTATATCACTTTGTATCTCGTGTAGCACATAGTGCCTGAAATACGGTACACGTGTATTTTTATTAAGTGTTCCTTTAATTAATTCAGTAGTCACTCTATCATTTTGAATAAATAGATACGTTTGTATTACTAAATCATACTACTTATCAGCCATAATAGAATATTAGTGTTCTTTGGGAAAATTGGGTAGACCAAAAAAAAAAAAAAAAAAAATGGCAGGAAGAAGTTAAGAAATGTCTCTTTTTTTTTTGTATACTAGTTAAGGAATGCCTATATTTTGGCTTTCACCACTTGGGAAATTAAACCCCAGTTGGGAGAAATTTTCCATCTGAATGTTAACTGTTTTTATGATAGGCTTAACAGTTGCAGAGGCACATTGTGTGAGCTAACGGTATCCCACCTCTCAGTGTGCTACATGCAAATGCAAATAAGAAAGGCAATGGAAATAATGTTGCTCTCAGGTTCTTACACTCCTGTGTAAGTTCTGGAAATAAATTACAGCTGTAAACAACTCATGAGATAATGGAAGTAATAAAGAAGAATGAGAAATGCCATCTTCGTGTTGGGCAATCTGTTCACGTAGAGTGTGACTGAATAGAGATTTTGAGAACTCTCTGAAACCATCTATCCATTTTCTGAATAAAGCTCCTATTCTGAAAGTGAATGTATTCCATCTGTTACATCTTTCCATAATCTATTAGCATTAATGTATTTGAAAGATCTTAGCCACAAGATTAACTAAGACTTTTTTGGGTTGCAGAACACTTTTCTTTGGCCTCCCAACCTGAGTTTTTATTCCTCCAAACCAGGGGTCCTCAAACTTTTTAAACAGGGGGCCAGTTCACTGTCCCTCAGACTGGTGGAGGGCTGGACTGTGGGCCCCGGGATGAGTCAGCTGCTAAGCAGGACTGACAGCTGAGGCCGGCGGGCCTGATAAATGTCCTAGGCAGGCTACTTGCGGCCCGAGGGCCATAGTTTGAGGACACCTCAAACCCTGGTACGAGGTGGCCTGCATGCTGATACCTAAAGATTAAATAGCTCTCTCAGGACAGAAACTTGAAAGCTGTAGAGTGAACTTTAGTTCCCCAAGTGTTGGCTGTTTTCTGTAGTACTGGCTGAGGTGGCCCACATAGTGCTGTATGTTAAAAACGCTTGTTGTAGGTTGTATTGATATAGTGAAACTAAAGAAATGATGATTTTGTTCTGATCAACAGTGATATACTTAACTTCTGCTTTTGACTAGTCTTTCCTTGAGAACATGTAGAAATTTATATTTTTTAAAAAGTAAAATAATGAAAGATATTAATTCTCAAACTTCAACTCAGTAACACTCAAGGGGGTTACCTTGAATAGTTTTGCAAAATTAAGTGAAAATAATGGCCTGCATTAAAAAAATTAAAGCATGCAGACACACACACACACACACACACACACAGACACAGACACACTCAAACACAAAGTTCCACTCTATCCAAAATGACTCCTTACCAAGCCTTTCACTTAAAAGCAATTCAGTGAGAGAAAAATCCCCCTCTGCCTGCTGGAAGTAGAAGGGATCTGAAGGGGGATAAAATTTGGTCTGAATCCTGTATAGATAGATTCTTATATGAACTTAGTGTGTGTATATGGGTGTGTATTTATGTATATAAAACAAAAGACAAAGTTGCACTAAGTCTTACAAATAGCTTGTGACAGTTATCTATAGAGAAATCAAGTAAATATATCATCTTCCCCAGCAATTGTTCAATCTCTTTCAAACCTATAAATGCATAAACAGGTTTTGTGTTGGCCCAGGATTATCCCTTACTTTTAAAAACCCAGATCAGCATAAATCAGCATAGTCTTTCTTTGAGGTTAGTGTCAGGGCATTCCAGGGCCACAAAGCTTTTTGTAGAACCTTTACAAGGAAGGTGAAGAACTTACCTCAGCAACCTGTAACTGATGGTAGTGTTTCCATAACCAAGTAAATAAGGATGGATAAAAATTAGGACGGAATATTTCTTTTCCAACAAATCTGAGATACGCATATTTGTATCACTGTGTCTTCCCACGTGTGACTAGTTATATTCACAGGAGACCTTACTGCATTTGGGATCTTCTGTGATCGTGGGAGGGGAATGGCTGTGAGATGTTGTTCTGTTGTTGGTGCATGTCTCCACATTCACCATCTAGGTGAAGTTTAATCACAGCTGACAGGAGCCTTGGCAGAACACCCAGTAATCCTTCTCAAATGGGAGAAGACGGGCAGTTAGCAAGGAGCTACTGCAGGGCTGTTTCTCATTCACCTCCTCTCTTCCCAGGCAGCTGTCAGGGCACAGTTTCTTATCAGCTCCAGAGTTCTGATGAGGTGTGAGACTTACTGCTTTGCCCACTTTAGGGTGCAATCACAGGCTATAAACCGGCTTAGCTGCAACAGATAATTAATTTCTCAAAAACACAAGGCCAGCTGCTTGTCTTTGATTGCCACTCATCTGGTCTCTTTTACTTCTGTGTCATCCCCTGGGACAAGGAATATGGCTGGGAATGGTCACCTGTGCTTATCTTGCTTTTGCTGTCTATACAAGTGATAAATTCAATCTAATAAGAGAACATTGTTTCATTACTTCATGCCAGCCTTATATGATGACTTTGTTGTTGCTTACTAATGATTTAACATTACTAGTTTAAAAATTACCATGTATTAGAAATAATGGGTGACCCATGTGTCCAAAATATTCTACAGAATATTTTAAATTTTATATCTTTTAGTATATCTTTAGGCTTCCTTTCTTATAAATACAAAAACAGAATTAATGTTTCATAAATCCTTCAAAATATTTTAACCAGTTATAAAGTATTTTAGATACCATGAGATTTAAAATCATATGTACATAATACTGTTAGTATTAAACCTTAATTATGGCTAAATAATAACATGAACTTCACTGCAACAACTTGGTAAACCCATCTCTCTCCTTTCATTCGCTGTACCCAGTTGAAACAGTCTCTACAAATTTACTTTCATTACAAGAAAATATAACTGAAGTACGCTCTTTCTGATATTTCATCCATAGAAAAAAAATAAAAGTTGTTTGAAATATAAAATTATCTGTAGGCACTATCATTGATGTAGTATTAAAAACCTCCAATTAAGCTGTCATACAAAACTATTAGATCCATCTTTTCATGTCTCAAAATAAATAGATAATAATAACAGATACCAAACTTCTTTGAAATTCACCCTTCACTGGTTTTATTTGTGAAATCTAAGAACTATAAAGAAATGTTTCCAATATCAATTTTGTCTCAAGCAAACAAAGTGGAGAACTTGTACTGTTAGTCTCTAGATGTTCATTATGCTAAAAACTCGGAATAACTTCTGCACCGATCTGGCATAAAAAGGGAAAGAAGCTATGCATTTCAGAGAAAAAGAAGGTGGTTACCGGAGTGTTTGAAGACTGAGAGAGGAAACAGAAAGCAAAGGAACTCAAATATCACAACTACAGAAATTTATTATCAGCTTTAAGCCGAAAGGGAAAATAAATTTTAGCATCTAATTGTACGTTTTGCTTATACTAATGATGACTGATGCTATTGTTTAATCCATTCTCCAATGGCTGGTATTTTTGGAGCCTGTTTCCCTCATAAGCCATTATCAATTACCATTTGATTTTTTTTGGAAAGAATCACTGATGGCTTCTGGGACTTAGCCACCTGTTTTTGTCAGAGTCTTTAAGAGGCAAAGAGAGGAAAAGCAATGTTTGGATCTTATTTCCTGCCTACTAATCTCTCATTGATGCCATCCATTAATCAGACTTAAGGGGAAGCCAGCTGGCAACTGAAACTTGGAAATAGAGTCCGGATGGCCCCAGCCCTTGCATATAAAGCAGAACATAGAAAAACAGGAATGGGCCTGAAAACCAAGAGGTAAAAATTTGACGTTTGCTCCAGTTTTATTTATTTATTTATTTAGGAATTATGTGCACAGCTCTGAAAGGAGTTCCAAGGCTTCCCCCTGGGTAAAAGGAATCATCTTAATCTAGGCCAACTGGCCACTTCCTTGTCCTGGCCTTGGAGGTGACTTAATTATGATGAATCTCAGAACATTTCAATGGGTACTGGAAAACATGCTTTTCTGTTTGAATCTAACAGTATGTGAGATAAGAGTTCTGGTAGCTAAGTTTTTCCATGTGCAGCTTAAGAAACAAGCCAAAATAGTCCGAAGGTCTAGTAAAGAGATTGAAAAAAAGCAATCATGATATATTGGAAAAATAGTATCTGAGTATGGATTGTCCAGATCTGTGAAAACAAACAAACAAAAATTATTATTAAATACATGCAGTTACTGACCTTTTTCTTAAGCTATATTTTTGATTGTAATCAAAAGATTGGTAATAGCATACACGAGTGAATTGTTTTGAAAGACCCTATAACTTGAGGATAATGAACAAATTGGTAAATGGTTACAATTTCCAAGTGCATAGTTTGTTAAGAGAAGTGGTATTGAAAGGGAGGGCAAAGGAATGAGGAGGAAAAGAGGAAAAAAGGGAAAAGAGAAAGGAAAGAAAAATGAAAAGAGAAAAGAAAAATACAAGGACAGGAGGAGGGATTAGGGATGCTGGAGAGGAGCATGTGATGAACATTTTTAAATTTTAAATAGGGAGATTGGAATAGGGCTCGCTGAGAATGTCGGAGAAGAACCAATATCTTAAAGAAATGAGAGAGATAAAAATACAGATATCCGAATGAGGAGTCTTCAAGGTGGAAATAATAGCTGATCCATAGACCCTAAGACAGAGAAATTACCGGTATGTGAGAGAAGCAGCAACAGGGCTGCTGTAACTGGAATGCAGAGTGTGAAGGGGGGAGAACTGAGAGTTTCTGGGGAGGGAGCAGGTCGCAGAGGCTGTAGTTACCATTTTAATGATTTCAAATTTCATGAAAAGAGAAACATGGAGGGAATGTCAACTGTAAGAAAGACAAAAAATTGGCTCAGCGCCTGTGGCTCAAGTGGCTAAGGCGCCAGCCATATACACCTAAGGCGGTGGGTTCGAATCCAGCCTGGGCCTGCCAAACAACAATGATGGCTGCAAGCAAAAATAACCAGGTGTTGTGGCGTGCGCCTGTGGTCCCAGCTACTTTTGAGGTGGAGGCAGGAGTCTCGCTTGAGCCCAGGAGTTGGAGGTTGCTGTGACCTGTGATGCCACAGCACTCCACTCAGGGTGACAGCTTGAGACTCTGTCTCAAAAAAAAGAAAGAAAGAAAGAAAGAAAGACAAAAAATGCTCACTATTCATTTGAGTTGAAGATAGTCTGTTTTATATAAAGAAAGAGGCAGGGAGGCGATTTTGGAGACAATTATCAAGTTCCAGGTGAGAGATGTTGATGGGCTTAACCTGGCAGGGTGGTGTTTGAGAAAAATGGTCAAATTCTGCATTTATTTCATTCTGAAGTTTACCTCAGACTACCACCCTTTTTGACAAGAGTGACAAGCACTCTTATTTCCCTATTTTCTTTCTTCACAAAGAAGTATGCACATCCACGTATAAATGTGTTCCCCCAAAACTAGTAGTGAATTATTTAGAGTGTATGTATGACATATAATTATCATGTGTATCCTAATGATGGAAGATAAAAAACATTTGTTTACCATTCAGACATTTAGACCTGAAAGACTTGCACATTGCTCTACTTTATGCATGGTTTCAGGATACCACACCAGTTCAAACTTTCGACACTTAACATCTAAATTCCACATGTCAGTCCTACAGTCTGATCCCCACACTATAGAAATCATGCTAAGACAATTGTCACAATGCTGATGTCATTGATGTCAAGAATGATCAATGACATAATAAATACATATTATAAAAATGATCCAGCACACTTAACTTTTGAAAAAAAATGTTATTTTTTATAAAAAAAGTTGTTAAAAGAAACTTAAAGAGGAATTCTCAAAAGTTATGACTAAGCTACAAGAAGTGAAACAAATTTGAACAGGAGAATTTAAAGTCAAATATAACGCAAGCATTGTGAATTTCAGGGATATGAAGATTATAGAAGTCCTGTCCCTGGAAACCACCACCAGGAGTGCAGCCATCTGTTCTATTGCTTAGATACCCATCTTCTACCTAGCAGGGTTTAGTTGGTCCCTTAAGGTTTTTCAGCTCTGGTTCAGTGATCCATGCTTAGTCAATAATTCATTCCAGGGCTCCTGACTCATGGCCTTGGGTTTGTAGTCTACATGGCTTAAGTCAATGATTTTTAAAAATGTATTTACACAGAGAAATTCAGAAGATCTACAATAACTGGTTTACATTCCATTTAGAATTTTTATTTATTAAAAATGTATAATTAAAAGCAACTGTACCCAATTAAATCAAGTTTTAAATCATGAATGATTCACAATATTTTTTTTCACTTATGTAGTTATTTCAGTGCATTAATATGGTGTGTTTATATTGGAATAAATATTCTTGTGCCAGCATTGGGCATTTATTTAAGCCTTTCATTTTTATAAATAAATGACCATGAAGTTGGTAGCTCTGACTTTTGAGAAAATTTAAACGTGGAATTTCCTATGTAAAATGTACAATAAATGCATTATAACAGATATTATCATCTACGTATTATCAAAATGACTCCACACTCTTCAGATCTTTTGTTTTTTTTAAAGTTTTAATTAATGATGAAAATTTGTATATGACATTTTGAATCATAATGGCATAATAGTAATCTTGGAAAATTATATTTTGTTATATATAATAGGACAAGATATTATAGTCTTACTGCTTCTTGTTAAGTTTTGCATGATACATATCAATAGATATCTGTAAAATCTGTGTATTTATTTTAAAATGTGAATACTGTTAGATTTTTTAATAGTCAAAATTTAAAATGTACTTTGTTTCTGATTTATCTTTTAAGCTGTCAGAAAAATTGAATTAAAGAAAGTTATAAAGTAGTGATGTTAATAATCAGAGAAAAAGTAAATATTAAACATTTACAATTTCTTATGTTTGAAAATATCTGTATTTTTTTCAAAATAAGTAGACAAATAATATATACAATGGGACCGAACTTCATAAAAGATTGCACATTTCATTAACAGAAATTCATATCCAATGTTTGCTCTCAAAAAGACTTTACTCTTATTGATTTACTGTGATTGTTTTCTACTGCTATGTAAATCATACTGCAAACTTTGTGGCTTGATGCAGTGTATAAACCAGATTAAATTCTCATGAGGAAAATCCACTTCTAAAGTGATTCTTCCTATTTGCAGAACTCAGTTCCTTGCAGTTGTTTGATACCTCTGATTCCTTGTTGGGTGTCCATAGGATCATCTCACAGCTCCTGGAAGCTATCAGGTTTCTCTGCCCTCCTCATCATCAAGCCCACAAAGATAATCTTCTTTGTCAAACCCTACTCGTGATTTGGTCTTTCTCCAGGAGTATTCCAGTCCCTTTTCAGGGATTACACAATTAGGTAAAACCCAGTGAGGAATAACTTCTCTAATTTAAGGCAACTGATTTGAGACATTATTTACATCTGTAAAATCCCTCCACACAGAGCTAGATTAAAATTTGATTGAGGACGTGGGAAAGGTGTATATGAACCAGAGCATGTGGGATCTTAGGGTCTCTTGTAGAATTCTATCACAATTTATTTTTTAATTTATAGAAATAAAATTATCCATGTTTACTCATAAAAAGAACATTTTTCTTTTATATAATATTTAATCAAGTGTGCAATTGGTTTAAAAATATTTAATAGTTACCAGTTTAGGAGAATACTTCTGTTTGGAAAAAGAAAATATATCAAGTTACTGACCTACTTCAGATAGCTAACTCATACAAATGTTAGTGATCAGTCTACTATTAAGTTAATGACCTTAAACTCACATTTTCAATTCCCAACATTTTCCTGCTCTTTCAAGCCTTCCATCCCTCCTAAGTCTCTAGTTCATTGAATTTCAGTCCAATAGTGTGAATCAATATTAATTATTTTTTATCAGAGTTATCATTCTTAAGGATTTATAAGGTAGTCTTATCTTCAAAAATATTAATTTGCTTCAGCAAATAATTTATATGGAAAAAATTAGACTTATAGAAGAGTTACAAAGATAGTACAGAGATTTCTCATATATCCTTCACCCACTATCAACTAATGTTGCCATTTCACATAACCATGGCTAATATACCAAAACCCAGTTGATATTGGTACGATTCCAATTAGACACTTTATTTAGATTGCCCCAATTTTTCCATTTTCCACAATAGTATTCTCTGTTCCAGGATAGTATCCTAAATACCAAGTTGAATTTGTTTAGTTTTGTCTCCTAATCTTCTTCAATCTGCCACAATTTCTAGAACATTCCTTCTTTTAATGACCTTGACACTTTTGAAGAGTAAAGATGAAGCATGTTAAAGAATGTCATTTAATTTTCATGTTTTCTAACAGCTCATGATTACACTGGAGTTATGGATTGGGTAAATCCCTTTTAATTATATATTAGAGGAGTACATAATATAAACATAAGACACTGATGGTAAATTTTACTTGGATCATATGCTTAACATGCTGTCTGCAAGGGTCCTCCTCTCTAAAACTGTGTTTCCCTCCCCATGATCTATACTTTAGAAGACAGTCACTAAATATAGCACATATCAAGGGGAAGGAGTGAAGCTTTACCTCCTGATGGGAAGAGCATGGAAGAATCTGTAGACATGTGTTAAAATCATCACAGTGATTAATAAATATTTGGGGGCAATACATTCAAAACATGCAACCATCACTCTTCCTCCTTAGGGTTTCAGGCCTGCAGCAGTTCTTACTGTGCTATTTAAATTGTGATTTAATATTTCCCCTATTTCTTCTAAATCACTTAACTAAAATATTTCTGTAAGGGAGATTTCATTCTTCTCTCCAATTTATGTAATTATTCATTCCCGTTTGATTAATTATTCTTCCTCTCATATATTCTCATATATTTTATTATTCATTTATTTATTTTCATTTTCACACATAATCCAATACCATCATCTGTGATCTTTTGCTCATTGAACATCCTTATGCCCCATCGCCGCCTCCTTTTTTAGCACTTCCTCGCTTTCTGGTCCTCAGAGATGCTCCAGGCTCCTCCTGAGCTATTCTTTTCGTCATGTCAGAATCACCATTTATCCAAGGAGACTTGGACTTGTGGTGCACTAAAGGTATCTACAGCAGCAAAAAACTTTAAATCCAGCCCAACTGTAAGTAGGTTACCACAAACTCTCACACTACAGGAATGGAATCATTTGCTTGAGTTTGTTTGTTTGATTTCAATTTCGGCCACTTAATTGGTTTTGGGTCTCCCCTTTCCATGCTTCCACCAATAAAACTTATTGCTTGCAACTCTCACACCTGCGATCCACTTTTATTTTTACTTGATACAGTTAATGTGGTAGTGGACCCGGGACTGGGAGAAGGTGTTGTTCTCTGAGGTTCAGACTAAGCTGCAGTTTTAGGCATGGTCTAGGAGCCTCGATCTCAGGCACGTGAGCTTCCTGAGTGTTCCTGCCCCCCTTCCAGGTGGAGTGGTCAGCCTGACACAGATTCCAGCCCCTCCATAACAGTAGCACTTTTGTCCCTCTTGTGTCTACTGCCAACTTCTCTGTATTTCTAAGACAGTGTCTGTGCTCCTCTCCCTAGAGGAGAAAGGGTCAGAGTGGAGACTCTGGATGGGCCGCTGTTTCCCTACTCTCTCAGGAACCAGAGAAGCTTTTTCAGAATGCCCTTTGTGAGTCCCTGGTGGGCTCCTGAAGGAAAGGCCTGCAAGGGGGTGCAAACTTTGCTAGTCGTGTCCCCTAGTGGAGTCACACTCTCCTAGCCCACACCTTTAGCAATTCGTTAAAAGAAAAGTTTGTTGCAAAATCTTGTGCTAGTTTATTTGCATCCCATAGGCATCTCTTCAAGGTAAGCAAATGTTCAGGTCCCCCTCCTCTCTTGAGCTACACATGCCTCACTGGACTTCTGGTCAATCTGTCTTGAGTCCTCAGTACTCTGAAGAATTTAAGAAACGTCATTAATTTGCCATTTGTTCAACTCTTTTCTTGCTGTGAGTGTGGGGAAGATGCTCTTTTCAGCTCTGCCTCTTTGAGCTAAAACAGCTCCAAAATTTATTTTGAACAAATAAGGAATGATAAGATTATAGTATAAAACAACCGTGGATCAAATATAAATGTCTATAGTATGTAATTGTCTTCCATGTTTTTGATATGGGCAATTATAAGATTAGTAGCCTTGTACAACCTTACTATCAGTACCTGTAAGTGACCAGGGTTAATTTTCTAACATCCTAAAATTGTAGAATTTAGAAGACTTAGAGAAGGCATTATTTTCCATTTGAAATAATATACCACTACAACTATTCATTGAAATATTTCATGAATGCCTTGATTCCAAGGCAACTTCCAGTACAATTATCCAATTACTCAATTGCTTAGACCAATCTCAATGATACTCATATTGGCAAACCATAAATTTTATCTCCCATCAAAAACATATAAAATAATGAATTAAAAACTCCTGGAACTTTATTGACTTAATATGTTTAGTTAAGATCCTATTTCATCAATTTGTAAGAGAAGGAGATTAATATTCATCTGAATCCAGATAGCTCAAAAGTGTAGTTTTAGTGTTAACCATTAAAAATTGAAGAGAACATACCCCGTATAAACTTGTATCTTCATAATAACAACAGCTGCTATGAACTAATGCTGATTAGGTACCTATTATTTTTGGTGGCTGAGCATTTTTATTAGTGGGGGAAAAGACCGGAAATGAGCATGTGTAACTTGCATTAATATAATTTCACTGAGTATTTGCACACAGTCGCCATCTGAAACCAACTGCAGCTGCTCTCAACTTTGGTAGAGTTCTCTCTTTTATCTCTGCTGCAGCCAGTAAACACAACGGATCAAAGCTCTCAGAACTTTTGTACATGTGGCAACCTCTGACAGGCTGGTGGAGTATAAAACAGGTCATCTAACAACCAAGATAGAGACTACCGCATTTGAGCCAGAGCTTGAGAGAAACTGTCAGAATTTTTTTTAACACTTCAGATATGTCTTTTTGGAGAAATAGAAAGCCACTGGACTGTAACTAGTCAAAAAAGGATTAGTTTTGAATTATGACACTGTTAATCCATGACAAGCAAAAAACTCTGACATTGCAAGCACAAAGGAATTTCATCATTTTGAAGCCCAAGTTAAAGAAAAATGATAAGCAGAAAAATCACTGTAAAAAATCATAAACAAATCAATGTAATATATTTTACATTGAATTTTATTTAAATTTTTTCTTCATTGTTTTCTCCAAAGAGATTAAATTGGAAAAAATAGTACTTTTCCTATAATTGTCACAAGCTAATTAATACATTCAGGATTTTCTTCCCCCGCGTGGAAAACAGTTGTCATCATGTTATCAATGAGGCAATAATTTTGCTTTCAAAAAGATACAAAACTTAAGAGAAGAAGACTTCCCCATGTTTAGTAATAAAAGATATCACTATTTTCTTTTTACTAAGATTTTAGTTTTGATATTTCTTTTTTTTTTTTTTGTCCTGGACTCTCATTTTCCACCTACTTGAAAATTTGCATTTTCAAATTGCTTACGTCCTTTATGTTATGGATCGTGTCAAAATCTCTTTATCTGGCATCATGATGAATTCATTTAGAATCCATCAAATGCTTTAGTTATTTTCTGGGGCAAAATTGTGCTGTTATTTTACCATCCCACAATATTGTAATGGAGACAATGATTTTAGAGCCAAAACTTCTGAAATAGAAGGTAAATTTTATAGTATGAAGAAACCCAATAGATTCCCTGCAGAAGTATATTGGCCCTTATGAATGTTAGTGATGGTAGAATCGTGTCATTTTTCATTATGTAAGATTGGAATATAATGGCTAATACAAAAAGGAGGATCAGATTTAGTAAAACTGTGCCCTTTTCTCATGGGGTGTTTTCTTAACTACTGGGATATATCCACAGAGGTACGATTCCCAAGGCAATTGCTTGTTTTAATTATTTGAGGGTCAAGTGCTTCACTACCAGAAATAGATAATTATATTTCTAAAGACTAATAATTAATTTTGGTAGATTCTAACATATATTTTGTGCTATCTGGAACACATGTGTTTAGCATTTTATAATAAATTTCAGTAACACAACTTCACCTGCTAATATGTTTGAGTCTCCTCATTTTCAAATGAACATTGGAAATTATAGTATGTGATATGGAGAAATACACTCATATTTCATACTCTATAATTTATATACAATTATGACAATTTAATACTAGCACTTTAATAGTACAAAATAAAAATATTTATGAGCAAATTATCCTCCAATGTGGTGCTTTGTGAAGACATAATTTCGAGATCAGTTACGTTCAGGGTGGTATGGCCATAGACGACCTTAAAGATATCATTTCAATAGGTTTTTTTCTTTTGCTTTTACTTTAAGTAAAATTTATTTGACTTGTTGTATAAGATGGAATGTATTTCTCACTTCACAGATTACATAGGTTGGTGGACTATTTTTAAATAACATTTTTAATACATATTGTTAGAAAATTCAAATATTAAAGAAAAATATTTTTTAAAGTCCTTCCTATCTTTAGAACTTCAATTAGAATTTAAATGTTAAGCATTTTGACTCTCAGATATATATCTCAAACTAATTTCTGCACTTAAAATTTAGGAATGGTTATCTCAGAACTAATTGATGTACTTTAATAGTATTAACTGGAAAAAAATGGTGCAATTATAGACAACTTCAGATAATCTATTTAAGTATTTTCTCCTAATTGGAATGAGAGTCAATTGAAAGAACTTCTATATTTCTTTAAATTGTCAAGGGGAAATAGAATCCTTTTATGGCAGTGGGGGAAGGGAATTTTGTCGTCTTGTCATAGTTAGATTCAACTGGTAAATAGGGTAAAAGGAACTGAAATAGGAAAACAAAAACAAAATCATTATGTTTGGGATCGTTAGATGCCCAGCTGAGGACCTTAATAGATAAAGTGTTATTCTGCTAATCATCACCAAATATCTATGGATTGATTGAAAGACCCAGATAAAAACAAACTAGCTTCTATCTTCCTAATCATTAGATGAAGACTAATATTGTGTGAACTCTGGTTCATTAAATTATATGGAAAAATTTTTCTTTCACAAAAATTGTGGTTGATATTGCAAAATATGTCCCTTCCCATAGATTATTTTACCCCAAGTATATGGCCCAGTGAATAAGAGACCTGACAATTAGGTTTACAAACTCATCCTAGAAAAAGTGCTCATGGCTGAATATCAGTATGGTCACCTTCGAAGTACTTCCTTGGGAAGCTGTGCACTGACACCAGCACCTAGTCCACCTTACAAAGCAATTCTGGAACACTTTCTCTGGAATGGTCATCAAAGCTGTCACCATATTACCCCTGATATCCTGAGTATCATGAAAATGTCTTCCTTTCAATATTTCCTTTATCTTAAGGTAAAGAAAAAGTCATTGGGCTTCAGATCAAATAAGTAGGGAGAGGGTTCCAATACAGTTATTTGTTCACTGGCTAAAAGGTCCCTCTCAGACAGTGAGCTGGTGCATTGTTGTGATGCCAGAACCAAAATCTTGGCCAAGATTTTCAGTGAAGATTTTTCTAACTGTTTCTCTTCCAGTGTTTAGTTGGTCAGCTTCTCACAGTCCACTGAGGATTCTGATGCACAAGTTGATTAATGTTTGCAATGTTCTCGTTAGTTCTACTCATTTGTGGCTGCCCTGCCCTCTCAGATATAAGTTCAATCCATTTTCCAGCACTATTTTCTTCATGGCATTATCTGCATAAACTTGGAAAGACATGTCCCTGATTTCCCTCCCACTCTTGCCAAGTTTTTTTTTTATTATTATTATTTTTTTTATTGTATGGTAACTGTGTACATTGATGCACTTTGGGAGTACAGTGTGGTGTTTTCACACACAATCCAAGACACTTCCATCAAACTGGTTAACATAGCCTTCATGTAACTTTCTTAGTTATTATGTCAAAACATTCATATTCTACTCATAGAAAGATTCACTTGTGCCCTTGTAAGATGAACCACAGAAGTGAACCCTCAAATCCCTCTCCCTCCACCCTCTCCCTCCTCCCTCCCCCTTCCCCATATCCTTAGGTTGTTATTAGGTTATAGCTTTCATATAAAAAGGTTTAAATTAGTTTCATAATAGGGGTGTGTACATTGGATACTTTTTCTTCCATTCCTGTGATACTTTGTTAAGAAGAACATTTTCCAGCTCCATCCATGTGAACATGAAGGATGTAAAGTCTCCATCTTTCTTTATGGCTGCATAATATTCCATGGTGTACATATACCGCAGTTTGTTGATCCATTCGTGGATCGATGGGCACTTGGGCTTCTTCCATGACCTGGCAATTATGAAATGGGCTGCAATAAACATTCTGATACAAATATCTTTGTTGTAATGTGATTTTTGGTTGTTTGGGAATATACCTAATAAAGGAATTGCAGGGTCAAATGGCAGGTCTATTTTTAGTTCTCTAAGTGTTCTCCAGATGTCTTTCCAAAAAGAACATACTAGTTTACATTCCCACCAGCAGTGCAGGAGTGTTCCCTTTTCTCCACATCCACGCCAGCATCTCTGGTTTTGGGATTTAGTGATATGGGCTAATCTTACTGGAGTTAGGTGACATCTCAAAGTAGTTTTGATTTGCATTTCTCTGATGATTAAGGATGGTGAGCACTTTTTCATACATCTGTAGGCCGTGCGCCGATCTTCTTCAGAGAAATTTCTCTCCAAGTCCCTTGCCCACCCTGAGATGGGATCACTCGTTTTCTTCTTGCTAATACGTTTAAGTTCTCTATGGATTCTGGTTATTAAACCTTTGTCGGAGATATAACCTGCAAAAATCTTCTCCCATTCTGAGGGCTGTCTGCTTGCCTTACTTACTGTGTCCTTGACTCTTGCCAAGTTTAACAAGGATGCTTGTTTGTTGCTATACTTCAAACTCTGATGTTCTCAAAAGAACCCCAAAGAACATGCTGAACAACAATGAATGCCATGCAGCAAGATACCGCCACTTGTCAACACAACCCTGACACAACACAACTTGTGAGACACTGATACACCAAGGATACAAGGCCTTGCTGAGCTGTTTGTCCAGTGCTGCCAATGTAGGCATATGGTCGCAAGTTCATCAGCTTACTTGCCAGACCTCACGTATGTGAGTGAAGTAAGAGAGCACATACTCAGTGACACTTTTGCTTATCCAGAAATCAGGACCTTTATTGTCATTAGATTTTCCCATAATAGAGTGTTAGAGTCTTTAAAATGGGAATCTACTCCACTTACTGTCCTTGGTGAGAAAATAAATTCTTCTCAAAGGATTTGGCATGCATCAAGTTCAAGTCTAAGAAAATTTTGCTGAGGTGAACATGACCTCATATTGCCAGGGAAATGATTTACGTATTCCCACTGTGTGATTCCATGCCTTTGATGCCTCTCTCTTTTGATTACGTTCACTTTCTCAATACATCATCATTACAAGCGACATTCTCCAGCTGAGTTGATCATCCTGGCAATATGCAGTGTGTAGATGGTTTTTAAACCATCTATTTTTCTTCTTTGTTAGATCACCAGACTGAAGATAATCCCTTGGTCTCTCACTCTCTACTTCTTGTCCTCTTATAGGTACAATGTGACTTCCTTAGTTTTGGCTAGTTTGAAAAAAAGACTTCTTTTTCCTAGGACAGTGATCTGTGGCCAGCACTTATTTATCCACTGTTAAGTTTTTACAGATAATCTCTAGTGAATCTTTATATTGCCAGACAATGTGATTCAGAACTAGTGAGAAAGCCATTCAATTAGTCTGGACCATTAGAATCACTTGGGTACCCTTTTGTTTATAGCTTTATTGACATATAGTTCATCTTTTAAGTGTAAAATTCTGTGTTATTTCATATATTTGCAGATTTACGTTACCATCAACATCTAATTTTAGAATATTTTCATCACCCATCCCGAAGCACCTGTAACCATTAGCAGCTGCTCCCCTCTACTCACCTCTCCTGCAAACACAAATTCATACACACAGATATTCTCTCCAGCCCTAGGCAATACTTATTGAATTTCTACTACTGTAAATTCATAGATTGTATGTTTCATATGAATTGAATCAAATAATATGTGAGCTTTTGTTTCTACCTTCTTTCACTAAAATCATGTTTTAAGGCCCATCTACATTGTAGTTTCCATTATTACTTCATTTATTTTTATTGTTCCATTATATGTTATTGCCTTGATATACTACCTTTTATTTATCCTTTCATCAGTTGATGGATACAGTTGCGTTGCTGCAACATTTGGTTATTTGAATAATGCTGCTGGGAATATTTGTGTAGAATCTTTATGACCTATGTTTCTATTTCTCTAGTAAATTTTTGGTAATATCATGGTTCCATTTAAGTTTTGGAGGACTATCAGATAGTTCTCCAAACTAGCTGCACTCATTTATATTCTCATCAATAGTGTAGCAAGGCTACAATTATTTTGCATTCTTGCCAACACTTGTTATTTTCCTTTTTAAAATTGTTGTATTGCAGCTATTGCATTGTACTTGAAGGGTCATTTTAATTGAGGCTTTGATTTTCAGTTCCTTTTTTTTTTTTTTTTTTGGTCTCCTTATCTTTTTCAGACACTGATTTTCATTTTCTTGATGGCTAATGATGTTGGGCACTTTCTTTCCTCTGCTGGTTAACCATTTCTTTGAAGAAATGTCAACTCAGATCTCTTGCCTGCCTTTTTTTTTTTTAAATTAATAACACAGTTGTCTTTTTACTACTGAAGTGTAAAAATTATTTATGATTTCTATGGAAAGGTTACCTTCAGATACACAACTTGTAAACATTTTCTCCCATTCTGGGTGTTGTATTTTCACTTTTTTTACAGTTTCTCTTGAAGCACAGACTGGCCTCTTTTTACTGAGGGATATGCATTTAATATTTATACTTTGTGTGGATTGGTAGCTCATTACTTTTTTAACATTGAATATCATTCCATTCTCTAGAAATATCACAGTTTTCTATCAATTCATTTATTGAAGGTTAGCTTGTTTATTTTTAGTTTTTCATGATTATAAATGTAACATCTGTAAACATTACTATGCAGTTTTGTGTGCACATGTTTTCAAATCAATTGTAAAGACGTAGGATTCCAATTTCTTCACCATAAGACTGAGTTTACTTTATGTGGAAACACTCAACTCTCTCTCAAAGCAGTTGTACATTTTTCATTCTTAAAATAAATGGAAGATGTTTTTGCTCTTCACCACAATTGGTCTTGATCATATCCAATGGTCTTGTGCATTCGCTTAGGTTTGTTAAAGTCTTCCATATCTAGTAATTATTTTTTCATATGGTTGCTGATTAAGAGCATAGCAAAATTTTGGTCTGCATAAAGAGATACGCTAACCTACTTAGGGGTTTTCAAATATGCTCAACTGCAAGTCACCACATTGATGCAGGAACTATGTTACGATGATAGATTTCTGTATGAAAGAAAATGTCCATTGTAGTCAAGATTTTAAAACCAGCCAGTATGGGGACAATATCAAATGAATTCTGCAGCTCAATGGCAAAGGACTTCTGTTTTCTCTCCTTTTTGTGTATTTTTCTCCTCATCAATCTCTTCACATCACTTGCAATCCTGGCTTCTCTTCGTATGTTGACTTTCTTTCCAAGTTACATTCAACCTGTTTAAGATCGTCATATAATACACAGTAAGCTAGCATTCATAGAAGAATTCTTTTATCCCTTTCATATTTTATCTAAGGTGGCACGCCAATCGTACTAAGCTCATACATAATTTTTGTATGTTTATCGTCCTGCTGAAGAACTGGATCTTTGCCAAACTCTACACTTTTCATTTATTCTATAGTGAAATTCTGCTCACCATCTTTCATGTTTTGTTTTTTTTTCATGGTTGATACAAGTTTGACAGAAAGAGTGGCAAGATATTAGCCAAACTCAGGAGGCCCTTGGCTTAGCTCTGTGGTGACCTCTTCTCCTGTATGTTAAATTGAACTGAATGAGCTTTGTGAATTTTTGTAGCTGAAGTGTTTGTTTTAAATTTGGCAGAGCACACTGTTCATTTGTTACAGGTTTCCTGGTTACTTGATGTTTCTTTAGGTGGAATTGGCTTTGCCTCTTTGCATAAACTCTGATAATTCTTCTAAAACTCAGCATTGGTTTAATTTTTTTGTACCAGTCCTCTTCAGCAAGTAGAAAAATTTCAACAGAGCAAAAGCAGAGAGATCCTTGACTGAAATGTTCCCAGTGGTCTCATCCTCCTCATCCTAGATCTATTGTAAGTTTCTTGCCTGCGAGTTATATAGAAAAAGCCATGTCTGACATTAATCAATACCCAACAAGAAAAAGTGTGATTAATTAATAAGGGTAAGAATCATTTGATTCTCAGTTAAAACTAATTGTGTTCATATTCAAATTTTAATTCCTTTATTACCCTGAAGTAGTAATTTACAACATTCTGCTCAGTGATCTAGAAAATTTTGTTTAAAAAGCCTATGTTTTCATTTTGTGCCCAAGGAATAACCTTTAGGGTTAGTGTTGTAATTTCTGGGTGGACTATTTAACATAATTACATTTGTATTCAATAGGGAATCTTTCAGAAAATCACTCCCTGGAATGCGGTTCTATAAATGTTGTATCTGGAGCCAAATTAAACAAGTGAAATGCCAAGTTCTCAATCTAAGGAAAAACGTTTCCATCTGCTCTAATTATATGGAATGGGAAAGATAGTAAATGTATCCCCATTATTTGAACACAAAAGAGACACTTCTTTTTAGACAAATTACTAGGCTGGTTGGTTCAGCTAGTGGCATTTTTGCTCAAGCAGATTAATGTGTACGTGTACTCGGAGTTACATATTAGGTAGTTAGCTGTACTTACATTTTTCTAAAACCATGTCAATGTTCTTTGGCCAGAGAGAGCAATGGGACGTTATTGTCTGTGTAATCAGTTACAAATATCCAGACTGACAGTTTGTTTAAGAGTTTATTTGGGATTTAATCATTTCTTCAGTGAGGTACATAGTTTCACTCAATTCAAAATTTATACTTAAAGAATTTGCACTTACATTCAAAAATAATGATGCCTTTTCTCCATTTTTAAATTCTGAAGCAACATATGCAGCATATGTTTTTGTAAACTAGTCCTAAATTTCACTGATAGACAATGTTTTCCTGCAAAGATGGGAGAAATGAGATATTGATTAAATTCAAATAATACTTATCTATAAATAAAAGAGTTAGATTTTATTAGGTGAATATAAATTATTACGACTTTACTAAAAATAAAAATAGTAAAAAAAAAAAAAATCACTACTCATCCCAACCCTGAAGCAGGCCTCTGATTTACACACTCCTATATCAAAAAGAGGACTGGATTTTAGCAAATCCACTCTACTGTACTCTGAATGCCACCCAGCATTTCCTTCTTAGTAATCTTGGCTGTTTTCATTTAATAATTATATCCGCAACAGAGTGTTTCTCGCTTCTATACTATAATACAAAATATATTATACTATAATACAAGATGCATTATTTATGTGTAAGCCGATTCTATTGCTGGAAAAATAAGTTAATTTTTGGAGTTATTGATTTTGCTGTGTCAAACATATGTTCTTTTCTTTTTTATGACTAATCCAAAAAAGAACACATGAAAGAAGACAAATGGAATCAATGTCTCTCTTTTAACTGTGTCACTTAAAAATTACATTTGGTTCACAGAAATGCAGGAAATGAGTGAGAATAACATGAAAATCCAATGTGCTGGGCTCCTTCCTTCAAAGCTTTTCATACCCAGCAAAACTCTGCCTCTGTCTGATGAGTACCCATGCCTGAGCCCTCCAGTCCCACATTGCCTTAGCTTACCCCTTTTATCATGATTATTACTGTGTACATGTCTTCACTGTATTGTCAACTTATTGAGGTTATTGGTATTATTTATATTAGAATATACTGTCCTGAGCATAAAACAGAATATTTATTCATTGTATTTGTGTGCACTTTTGAATTCAGTCATAATGGGTATATTATTTTAGTTTCTTTTTTTAGATCGATTCATACTACTTTTCTGTATGAACTTAAGTCAGAATTTCTTCCTACTACTTCAGTGTGGAAAGTTTTGTAATAACCACAGAGGATTACGGGGACAAAAGGTATGGGAAACATATCATAGACTGGTCTGATAAAGGCTGAGGAGTAAATTACAAAAGACTAATAATTAAAAAAAGGATAAAAGTTCCTATTAGTTGAGTACTTACCTTGAGGCAAATGCCTGTAACCCCTGTTGTAACAGCCTGTTCTGGTTAGATGATTTAGGTTGAGGGCACTTCCTGGTCGCTTTCTGCTTTCATCACTGGTCTGCAGAAGAAACAGCAGCTTGTTTCTTTGCTTTTGGGATCTGCTACATTTCATCCTGCAGAGAACATGAGTTCCCAGTTGCTCTGTGCAAAATCTTTAGTTTCAGGACAGAAGGCAGTAGTTTAATTTAGGGAAATATTAGCATGTGAGGTAGCGGGCTGAAAATTTTAAAAAACAACAAATGAATCAATTTGGTAACAAAGTAAGGGAGAACTTGATCCAGGAGAGTTTAACATTTAGCAATTGTTTAGTAACAATAGAAAATGCAGGGTTTTTACACCTTTGCATTTTGCAGGATCAGTGCTGTGCCACACTGCCTATGTTTAGAGTCATACTTTTGTCTTACCTATTACAGACTTGGCGAGTGACTCTAACAAAGGGGAACCTATCTACACATGAGAGGTGGTTATTTTTACACAGGTGAATATCTATTTTCACATAGGCATTGGAATTACTAGAAACATAGCAAGTCTATCAAAAACATGGGTCTTAGTTTGTGAACTGCTCTGCTTGACTTGAAACTATTTAAGTGCAGTCATTAAAATATATGTGTGTGTGCTGAGATTTGCTTCTATGCGAAGGAAAGTCTAAAGAAGGATTTACAATGCTTAAAAAATTTATTCCACATTTTTAGACATTGAGAAATGCAACAACTAGTTGCTGCTTTATTTTGTTTTTCAGTTCAAAATGCAGACAAGTGTACTAGCTGGTGTTTATTCCCAGAGCACTAGTTTGTGATATTTTAAATTTCAGGTGGGGCTGGAAGACCTCAGTGAAATTCCATTCAAAACTTGTGAAAAAAAAAAACGTGCATTTTTAGGGAATGTTTTACACTTAGCAGCTTGTCCAAAGGCTCAAGCCGCATCTCTCCTCCTTCTATATGATCAAGTTGGCTTTGGGTTGTCAGTTAGATAAGTTAGGACCCCTGCCTACAGCTATGGAATTTGGCGATCTAAATTATACAGTCTTTGAAAGCATATGGGAGAACTGGACATATGCTCTCAGAACAGCCAAAAACAAAATTATTAAAAACAATTTTACTTTAGGAATCTGCCAAAGATTATTCTAAGCTGATACATTATCCAATGGAGAAGAGTGAGTCTTTATCATACAAGCAGGCTCTACACACCTGAGTAATGATGTACCAGAAGGAGGGGCATGTGAAAAAGGTTACTAAAAAGAAAGAGAGAGTGCTATGTGGATAGACCAAGCCTATGCTCAATTTGATTATGGAATTCTAGAAACATAGAGAAAAGCATGAGGCAGTGGATATTAACATTAAGTGATTTCAACCAGTCATATAAAAAATAAAATACAGTCATTTCAAATAAGACCTGGTGTTTGGAGGATTCTACTGCTTCCAAACTGTAAAATTTTCCAAGAGGCAGCCATTTCTCAGCAGACACCATCAGAATTTTCCTATGTATGGTCAGTAAGTGATGACAAAATGATTATTTTGATGGGAGATTGACTTAATTATATTAAAGTACAGTAGTCATGGGTCCTGGTAACTGACACCAACTGATCAAAGGCCACCTAAAATGGAGGATATCATTTTATCTTTCTTTCTGGGTGAAAAGGAAGCAATAAAAGAAATACCCATAATTTTTTGAGTGTCTCCAGAAAAATAAAAATAAAAAGGCATCATTGTTCTTCTACCAAATTTGGACATCTGTTTATCCATCAGCAGTGGGGATTATCCCTCTATTACTGAAGCATGGCAGAGAAAAGATTCCAACACTTGAAGACATTTCACTGTTTGTCATCCTCCCAATTCAAACAATCTCAGAAGTATTTGCACACAAGCAGAAGAGCGGGATAGAACAGATACAAAAGCCTTTTCTGTGCTGCAACATCAGCTTCCCTTGCTACAGGACCTTCCTGTTAAGCATTGTAGAAAAGTGAAAAGAAGTTTAAACCAGGAACAAATTTAGAGTTTTAAAATAAAATCCTCTGAAACACAGAAGCATAATTAGACTGTTGTTATAACCAAAGTAATTGCAAAGTATGATACAGGTCTGAAATATTTTTAAGAGAGACAATATAGCAATCAATTTTCATTTGGCATAGTTGTGGGTGAACTTTGGGGAAAAAATAAGCCAATGTATTCATATCTAAATGAGTTCTGAGGCCTCAAAAGGGAAAATCTTCTGGTGGAAGTTTATAATGGACCTAATTACGTATAAAAGTCAAGTAGTCCATTCTCTTTATGAAATTCAGAAAGAATTCAAATAAGAGGAATTATTCATTTTAAACTTTAAAATAGACAAGAAATTTGTTTTTCGCAGAAATAATACCAAAGCTTACAAAAAGTAAGAAAAAATAAAATCAGTTGAAGCAGTTTGGAGAGCTGTGAGGAGATAAGGGGTCACAACTTCATGAATGGTCTTTTGGGCCATATTAAGGATGTTTAACTTTATCTCAAAGACAGTGGAGAGAAACAGAAAGGTGTAAAACTGGAGCGATGAATTTCACAGAGAGACATATGAAGTAATGGTGAGGATAAAGTATAGAGGTGGCACCCAGAGAAAGAATGGGTGAGTTATTAAGCGGATCTATTCTAGACCACAAAACATCAGTAGGAGAATAGAATAAGAGAAATATCTGAGATTATCAGTGGGCAATGCTAACATAAATAATATCTCATACACTGAGGGCGCCTAAAATATAGACTTGGCATATGCAGAGCAGAAAGAAAATTAAATGGGAGTTCTAGAATATAAAGGATTTGGACATAACTTACTGGGCCTTTACTAAGGGCTAAGCGATGCACTGGAGACTTCATGCAGATTATGATCCCCCAGTCTTCACTTCAGCCCCATAAGGTAAGTAAGCATTCCAGGAATTTCTATGCCCCTGTGCAGATAGTAAACTTTGGCTCAGTTATTTTAAATGGCTCACTTGTGTCTCTTGTCTCCTAAATATATAGTAAAGCTTCAAATTGTCTTTGTTCTTGTTAATGTAAAAAGCTGTAGTCATCCTAATCTGAAAAATTGCTTTAGACAAATAACTGTATAAGAAGTAAGTGTGATTAAATACAACTTTGGGCAAAACATTTTAAAATGAATTTTGTGATTATTTATATGTGGATATTGATCTGATCATCAATGAAGTAACAGCTCTCAGGGACTCCTGATGTTCTGCTGGAAGGCAGTTGCAAAACTACAACAATTAATATTATCTGTAAAATGTTTCTATTCAAGATTATAAATTATTCTTTTCTCTACTAAAAGCATATTTTTGCACAATATTATGTAAAAATCACATGAAAACAATAAAATGCTGAGTAATAAATGTAACCAAAGAGGTGAAAGATCTGTAAACTGAAAACTATAAAATACCAAGAAAAATTGAAGAAGACACAATTTATTAAAACCATATATCATGCTCATGGATTGTAAGAATTAATATTGTCAAAATGCCCATACTCCCCAAAGCCATTCCAGTCACTGAGCAAATTATCTATTAATAGCTATTAATTCGCTATTCATTTAAGGATCTGCTGTGTACTACAAAATACAGGGGATTTGTCTCTACCTTCAGATATTTTTAATAAGTAAAAGATGGAGTGTCAGTTTGTAAAATGTCTTGTATCCTCAATGAATCCCCAATAATAAAAAAAAATTAATATGTATATGCTAACAAATATAACATCAGCACATAATACTGGCCCTAAGGAAATTGTTAATAAACTAAAAATGCACTGGGTAACCAAACAGTAGCAAGAGTCCATTTTTCTTATTTGAATATAGAAGAGAAACATCATTCATTTGTTAAAAGATACAGAAAGGGTATAAGATATATACAAGAAAGGTCAGCAGTTTAAGTTTTAACAGAGAAGGGAGATAAAGTATATGTGCACGTTAAATGCAATAACAATTTAACATGAAATCTAAGGATTATGAGATTTTTGAGGAGAAATATGAGTAAAGTTCTGGTTGTTTTGAAGGTTTTGAAGAGAAATTAATGAAAAGAACACATACAAATGGCCAAAAAAGTATATGGAAAGGCTCCACCTTATTATTCGTCAGAGAAACGTAAAACAAAACAACAATGGGATATCATCTCATCCCAGTTAAAAAGGCTTTAATCAATAAAGCAGACAATAATGAATGCTGGTGAGGATGTAGAGAAAGGGGAATCCTCATACACTGTGAGTGGGAACAGAAACTAGTGCAACCACTATAGAGAAAATTATGGAGCTTCCTCAAAAAACTTAAAAATTGAACCATTTAAGCCAGCAATTCCACTACTGAGTATATGACCAATGGAGGAGAATTCAGTGCATTGGAAAGATATGGGCACTCCAATATTTATTGCAGCTGTATTCACAGTAACCAAGATTTGGATTCAACCTTTGTGTCTATGGATGGATGATTGGGTAGAGAAATTGTGATACATATGTACAATGGAATATCACATAGTCACAAAGAGAATGAAATGCTGACCTTTGCAACAACAGGAATGGAACCAGAAGACATTGGATTAAATGAAAGAAGGCAAGATAGAAGGAAAGTCTCACATGTTCTTACTCATATGTGAGAACATAGTAAAAACAATTGATGTCCTGAAGAGGAAAAGTTGAATGATGATTGCTAATGGCTGAGAAAGGTAGCATGGATGAGGGGCTAATGAGTACAAAATTATGGTTAGTTAAATAGTATGAACATTTGATAGCACTACAGAGTAACTACAATCAACAATAAATTAGGGTATACTGTCAATTACCTAAGAGAGTGGAATGGAATGTTCCTAACGCAGAGGAACGATTAATTCCTGATGTATTAAATGTCCCAATTACCATAATTAGATTAATTCATATTGGGTTCTTGAATGAAGACAACACATAAATAATAGACTATATTGCTTGTTATGCCAGGTACATAAAAATAACTAAGTATAGACAAATTCTATGATTAAACAGCCAATGTCAACTGAATATGTCATATTTTTGTAGAATTTGGAAAGGTGAAAGTGAGGCTCCCCCTTTTCCTGCTGTTGTTTTAAAATAAATTCCAAATGAAGAAAGTGGGTGAAAGAGTTTAGGCAAATTAGAAATGTTATGTTCAAATCCATGTCCTGTTTTATGATTCACATAAACTTGAGCAAAACTTAACCCAAATTCCATAGAAATGTTCTCATCTGTAAAATAGGGACAATAATTCCCATTTTATACATAACTCATAGTCTAGTTGCAATATTTGAGTTGCAGAGTTAAAACCCTGACCTGTTTTCCTTTGCAAATATTTGGTAGTATTATTCCAGATTAATAGACAAATTGTCTATTTTGTCTATTTTTTAAAAAAATGTATTCAGTGACAAGGCTTTTAGAAATGCAGTCATTCTTCTTTTTCCTAAATGTTGGTTTAAATAAATTGTATACAATCTGAAATATTTTCTGCAGTAACAAGTGGAAGAATGAAAATGATTTCTAAGCAAAAATTTAAAATTTAACAAACATATATACTTTTAGGTGACAATTAAAACAAATCTAACCGAGGACAAGAATTTCTCATGTGTAATGAGACTGGTTATTTTTTCTCAAATAACATATATATATATGTGTGTGTGTATACCATTTATATATGGTATAGACAACACATATATATACACATATAAATTTATATATGTAATTTTTCTTAGCTACAGGGTCTCATTTTGTTTCTCAGACTGTAGTGGAGTGGGCATAAACATAGCTTATGATAACAGCAAACTCCTGGGCTCAAGAGATCTCCCCAGCTCAGCCTCTCAAATAAGTATGACTATAGGCACACACCACCATGCCTGGATCACATTATTACTTCTGTTGTTGCTGTTGAGACAAAGTCTTGCTCAGACTGGTCAAATTCCCAGCCTCAAGAGATCCTCCCACCTCAGCTTCCCAAAAATTATAGCCATGAGCCACTGCGCTTAAGCAACTGCGTATATTCTCTTTGGGTTCTTCAGATGAACTTGCCTTTCTCCTTTCTTCTTTTCCTTCACTCAGGCTTTCTTTCATGTGACACACGTAAATAAGGGAACAAGTAATTGGCACGAAAAATACGTTGTTACTGAATAACATTGACCTATACTCGATAACATCTGTCTTTTTATGAATTTTGTTTCTTATTTTAGATAATAAAACATTATTTTTCTTTACTAGTTCATCCAATAATCTTTAATTTTAGGGTAACGTCTGGATTTTACTTCCAGGAAATGTCAAAAAATATATTATTACTTTTTTTAAAGTTAAACTTACTTCATCTTATCTCTTTGCCTGAAAATCCTCAGCCCCAAGAACATGACCACTATCATTCTTTCCACATTTCATTGTTACACATTCTTTTAGTGAATGTATAAGTTTCTTTCTGTGAAGGAAATTTCTAAGTGTATTTCTTCTGGAGTTATGCATGTATAGGGTTCATAAAATAGTTCAGTTGAAAGTTCTTAAAATCTTTGTTCAAAGAGAAAGCAAACTTTGTTTACTGGAAGCTGTCAGGAGAAGTTAAATAAACTAAATGAAAATTTAATGTGATTAAATATTAATTAAACTAGAAAGTAGAAAAATAAGTGAAAAACGTATGTGCTTACATGGTTGCAAAAAGTTAATTTGGCGTGTTGTTAAAAATCACTTAACCTTCTATTTAATTTCATAATTAAAGCATCATATAACCTTGAATAATGTATTAAACATTTAAGAACTCTGTTGGAGAGTTTCCATCAATTGGAAAGAAATGTTTAATGAGGTAGAGCTAATTCAATTTCAGGCAGATATTTAGCAATTGTAATCTTTGAGGAATCTTTGTTAGTTGGTAGTTTAATTGTGATTCAGTGAGTAGTTATTTCTCTCTCTTTCTCTCTTTCTCATGAATTTAGTATCTTCTGTATTCCATGAACTATTTTCTGGGGATATCCACACAAAATATACAACTATTATTTCAAGAAGCTCAGCCCCGTTGTGAAGATGAACAAATAATTTAACATATCATCTAGGTCACATTGTTCTTTAAATTCTCTCACTGTCGCCTTGCCTGTGAAATAGTGGTGGTGGAAATCACATGTGTAATGTCCCGACCACTTTCTTTCTGTATTGCTGACCTGTTTAGGGTTTTACTCCATTCTTTCACTGAAGTGCTCTCAGCCATGCTATGTCTATTGGGCCTTTGAGACTGTCCTGACAGATTCCCTAGACACACCCTAGACTCACCTTGATAAAAGAAGATGGACAACAGACTAAAGATATGGGGGAAATCTCTAATAGAAAATAAGGCCTGGAGGATCCCAAAGTCCAAACAAATGGATTCGTTGGGAGTGGTTCTGGGAGACTAGAGAAAGCTTATGAAAAGCTTTTCTGAGCTTGAGTGAAATTTTAGAGTGAAATAGAGCTTCTTCAACCAGAAGAAGAGCTTCAGTAAAAAGAAGACCAGAGAGGAGTTAGAGTGCCCAGGAGGTGATACAGGAAAAGAACAAAGGGAATAATGGTTTAATTTGTTAGACGACTGCTTTATATAACTGGGAGAACCATTCAAAACCACATGCCCAAAAAATAAACAAAAACCCAAAAATGCATTAGAGCACTAATCCAGAGAAACATAAAGAGCAAATTTATTGATCGCATTTTTAGATATTTTTTTGTTTCCTATCATTAAAAAAAGTTTAAAGTAATTCATTTAAATGTAATCTTTCCTAAGCATCAAGAGAAACACATCTACATGAAGGACATTATGGTATAGCATATAATTAGCATATTTTAAATATCTGGACCTCTGTTAGGAAGATTTAATTTCTGATACTTTAAGTGGGTGAGAGAATGTTATAGATTTACTTTTCTTACCTTTGCTATTAAAAATTTCAGAGCATATCATCTATGTATTTAAGTAGAGAAAGAGATTTCAGCTATATGGATTTAAATACTCTGTATAGGTTTGACTAGAAAAACAAAGGTGGAAAAGGCAAATGGAAGAGAAAAACATTCAACATTCACAAAGAATACACACATAAGAACAACAAAAATGAAAGAACTACTCAGTAGTCAAAGACGATCAGAGGGGCGGACATAAAGACCACCTGCTCCATTTTAATTGTGTTTATTCAACTGTTTATCCTCTTAATGAACAGTACACAAGGTAAATACCATGATCAATGAGGAAAATCACTCATGGTCTTTTAATATGTCCACAATCAATCAAATATGTGTTTTTAAAAAGCGTGTTTCCTGGGTCTCTTATGTTTCATGGGTTTTCCCCTGACAGCCTGAAAATGTACTCAGCTCTTACGATTTTTAGAAGAATGTTTTACCACATCACCAATTACAAAGTGAATTCTTCAAACAAAAGGTTTAAGGGTATCTAAAATATACCCATCTATTTCAAAGAGCTCATTAAACAAATCTATATTACTTTTCTGAGTAACTATTTCATAGCAAAATGATATACCAAAGCATATTTTAAGTTAGCTGAAGCACGGTAGGGGTAGGAAAAAGTAGCAGGCACAGTTGGAGAGATCTCATTTTTGTTTGCTAATTTTTCTTAAAAAGTGGAGGCCTCCAGAGCATTGTATATAATAGAGGCAAGATCAAACAGGTAGATAGGCCACTAAACAAAGGCTCGTATATAGCACGTTTTATACGTCTGGACTTTTGCTCCCTCCATTCTTCTGATTCTTATGGGAGAGCTTTCCCTTTCTTCTGGTTTTCATCAAAGTAGTCATTTTTAGACACACTCTGTACTTACACAAACTTTTATCAGCTGTTCATTGTTAACAAAGAAAAATAATGTCTGTTTTCACTTTTTTGAGGAGTTCTGTGTGTTTAATGGTACAACCATTTAGGCATTTAAATTTTTGTTTTTGTTTTAAATGCGTGTACATTAAGTGTCAGGAAGTCAGGGCATCTGATTTTGATCTAATCTAGTAAAGATGCATTCCACTAGGTTAATTTTCTCTACAGGTCGTCTTGAACAAATAGTTTCCAATCAAATTGGAGAAGAATTTATCTTTTAAATTTTAGAATGACAAAAACACAGGTGCTCGAAAAGAGTAAAAAATTTTTTACTCTACAGTTTAGAAAATTATATAAACAAATATTTAGTCTCAGTTAAACATACCAAACCCAAGATTTAAAATTATTTGGATACAATGGTCAGTGATAATACCAACTACAGTTTGTATGTTTACATGTGTGTGATGTTTTACATGGTATAAAGCATTTTCTCAATTAAAATTTCAATCTGTCTTTCAAATAATCATATCCATTATTCTATTTATAATATCATATCCAAGATTCAAATATGTTAAAATGTTTTTCAAATACGTATCATGGGCAAGGGGCAATGGTGAGATGGGACCTTCATTCTTTCCTTCTGAGTGGCTTTTCTTTCCATTGTTACACAATTATCTCATCATGGGATTCAGTGAGGGAGAAATCTCCTGAAACAACCAAAATAAAAGGATGTTTAGCAAATCCACATATAGTGAATCCTGATGGTGTTCAGGTATGACTGATGATGATGGTTGTTTAAACTTCCTTATTCATGATGATTTGTAGTTGAGGTTACAACAATAAACCAGTGAACAGAAAGGCTCAGAGAACTTCCTGGAATAAATCAACTTTATTTTTTGTTATAAGGGCAGCCTTGGGGAAATTTATGAAATACAGAAATTAATCAATGGCATCAGCAGCAATAGTAGCAGCAGCAGCCAGAGGAGGACCAATATACCCACCTTGCTTTAATGTCTCTCTCTCTCATTTATGTCTCCATGACCTCAGTTATGTCTTTTCCCATCTTGAATTCTCTATTCATGGCTTGCCACCAGGAATATGCCACATTCACCATCTCTAGTTCCCTTATTCTTGAATTTCTGGAGCTCAGACTGGGCACAGTTGTGTGAGCCTGTAATCCTAGCACTTTGGGAGTCTGAGGTGGAGGAATCGCTTAAGCCCAGGAGTTTAAGACTAATCTTTGCAAAGCAATGAGACCACATGTCTCCAAAAAATAAAAAAATGAGCTAGATGTGGAGACGTGTGCCTGTAGTCCTAGCTTCTCAGGAAGCTGAGGCAGGAGAATATCTTGAGCCCAGAATTTTAAGGTTTGATAACACCACTTCAAACCAATTCAGCAACAGAGAGAGATTCTGTTTCAATAACACAAACAAACAAACAAACAAACAAAATCAAAAAACCTGGAGCTCAGTTTGCATTTGCAGGTGTTAGTTTATAGAATGAACACCTTGAGAGTCTGCTTTCTATTACCCAGAATAATAGCTAGTGTTGAGAATTCTTTTCATCTCTTATCTCCGCTCTAATTTTGGATTTTTTTTTCTTATTTGTTATCATCTAGGGGCAAGAGAGCCAACTAAATAAAAAAAAAAAGTGTAATAATAAGACCTGCAGGTTCACAAGTCTAGGGAGTAATGTCTTAGAGCAAGCGGGTGGCAGCTTGCATGGTATTCTGTTTTAATAAGGGAAATACAATGACCTCCAGAAAAAACCTGCCAATTAATAAGAATAATCCATCTGAAAATGTATCATATAGTGATCACATAATATTCAGAAATTTATTCCATGTATTTAGAAATTCATTCACTATATTCAGAAATGTATTCATCCATACACTGTGCTTGGCTGTGATGGCTACACACAGTGCTGGGCACATTGCCGATGGTGATCTAAACAGACGTGTAAACAAGACACTTAGTAAACTTACTGAGTCAGTAACTGAATTCAGTTCTGGCTCTACTACTTCCATGATCTGGTTTCTTTGAACAAATTGTTAACCCTCCATGAGATTGTTTACTTATGCACAAAATGTTTGAAGATTCCTAATGCATGCCTAAAACCTTGGAGAGTCCTGAGCCCTGTGTGTACTATCGTGTCTTCCTGTGTGGATATATGTAGGATAAAGTCTGAGGTATGACAGCAAAACTTGCACACCTTTTTTATTCTGTCTTCACAATTTTCCAGGTAGAAGATTTGCTCTTACTGCTTAGTGAAGTCAGCATATAATCGCTTTCTTTGCTCATTGAGAACTTTCACCTTTCCAGTTAAGGAAAGCTCTTTGAGGCTTTTCTTTGGCATAACCACGTTGCCAGTATCACTACTCTTTAACTTTGCAGCCATTATTAAGTAAGGTAAGAGTTACTTGAACAAAAGACGCACTGGGAGACCCTGACGATTGATTCTGGTCCCCAAGTGGCTCCGCACAGGCAGGTGGCAGCACACAGCGTGGATGTAGTAGACATAAGGATGAGATTCATGTGCCCAAGGGGACAGACAGGCATGGTGCAGGATTTCATCATGCTCCTCAGAACACTGCACAATTGAAAACCTATGAACTTATTATATATTTTTTGTTTGTAAAACATGGCTCACTTTTAGGTAATCTTTTTTTTTTATGAACTTATTATTTTTGTAATTTTTTATTTAACATTTTTCAGCCCATAACTGAAGGAGGTTAACAGAACCCATGGAAAGTGCAATCATGGGTAAGGGGGACTGCAGTAGTTCATGATTTTCTGTGTGTGTAGAGAAAAAATAAATTACCAATATAATCTTATAATAAATGTTGATTTAAAAATAATTGCTGCAATAAACATTCTGATACAAATATCTTTGTTGTAATGTGATTTTTGGTTGTCTGGGAATATACCTAATAAAGGAATTGCAGGGTCAAATG
>NW_003852399.1:14508723-14578633 GCF_000181295.1 Otolemur garnettii
CACAGTTACCATTCAATAAAAAAAAAAAAAAAGAAAAAAAAATAATTGCTAAAACTTCTTGTGAATAGCATAGTACAGGTATTCAACAGACATGTCCATTTTTAAAAGTCATTAAGATGTTGATATATAAAAGATTTTATATTCTATTACCTGCAATAAGCCAAGAGACTTCTTACACCATAGCCATTCTATAATACAAACAGAAACTTATAAACAAAAATATTTCATGATTGATGATGAGATCATCTTCATCTCAGAAATTCATATTTCAGGAACATAAACACTGAATGGTGATTAGACTTATGAAGCAATTGTCACTTATTTGCTCTTCAATACTTAAGAACTCATAAACTTCAAAGTGCCAAAATCTATTATTTTTATTAATCTAAATTATCTCAAACTACATCTACATTTTATTTTGTTTGTTAAGCATTTTATAATGAAAAATTTTAACCCAGAAACAAAAGTACGTAGTTGACAGTATATTAATATTGGGAATATACAATGGTATAACATAGCTATAGAATATTATGCTGCATTCTTAGATAACATTACTCAAATACAAAAATTATTAATTATCAAACCATGGTCCAATGTAATAAGATTGATATCCCTAAAGACACAAATTATTTTTTATCTAATCCCATACTAAAAATTTTGTTTTTCTTTAATAATCTAATAAATAACTCTAAATGATAGATCTTTAAAAATTAAAAGAAAAACAGAGTCTTAAAACTAAACAAGAGTAACAGTTCTTAATATCATGAAATGTTCTGTCTTTGGTCAAGTATCTATAACAGGATATTGTCTTAAACAAGACCCAGAGAAGGTCCATGCATTGTAATTAGCTGATAGAGCTCTTAAGTCATACTTGATTTGGAAGTTCCCCCCATCTCTTAGTTTTTAGCCAAATTTATTTGTGAAAAAATTTGAGAAATTGCATTCATCATTTTAGACTTTTGCCATCATAGCTAATTGAGTTTTCCATAACTATCCACACCCATACATTAACATCATCCTACATACCCATTTTACAGTGTTTTGCAATTTCACTGTGAGGTGTGATTTATGTTTCTTCCATTCATTCTGGGAAACAAATTGGACTGTTCTGACCAGTGCATTGTGGTCGAAATGTTGCTATGCATCTTCCACAGCTATTTAAAAAATTATACAGTTTTGACTTATATGCTCTTCTCCTTAGAATCTTGATGTTGTAAACTGGTCACTCTCACCATGTTTTGTGGAAGCAAAAGACACATGGGGATGCCAGCATGTAGGTGTGCTGGTTGACAGCCCACCTCTGGCCTCAGCTAACAGCCAAAATCAATCACTAGACCTGTAAGTGAGTAAGCTTTCAGATAATCCCAGCTCCAACCTTCAGATCTTCCTGCTGAGGTCCCAGATGTTTTGGAGCAGAAACAAAGGAAACATGCAGTGCTCTGTCTGAAGTCACATCTCATAAATTCATGAGACCTAATAATTGATGATTCTAATTTTAATTTCATTAAAATGTCACCAAAACTTGCGGTATAAGACAAGCTTTAGGTCATTTGTAGAGAAACCTTAGTTCCTCTTCTGTATTAATCTAGTCATTATTTTATTGCTTAGAAATTGGACCTGAAAAGTCTTAGCTCATGGAGGGTGTGTGTGTATGTGTGATACTTTTCGTTAAGAACGATTTTGTCAGAGGAAAAGGTATTATTTATGAATAGACAAACAAAGCATATGACACTGCAATCTTTTTGCTAATTTGAAGAACATTTAATTATTTTTTAAGGATAGTTTCAAATGAGGTGCACCAGATTGTAGAGAATACTACTAGAAAGAAATGTATAAATTAAGAGGTGATATTTCATAAGCATAGAGAGAAATAATCACTTTTAACCATTAAGTCTTTATATGGCATGTACTTTCTGTTCCATGTACCAATGTAATCAAAAGGATTTTCTTAAAATAGTCACTAGATAAAAGTAAAATTTAAATTATTTGATTTGAGTCATTTGAATAATGACCTTAGATTTTTTTTGGGGGGGTGGGGAGGGAGTCATTTCTTTAATACCAGAAACAGTAACCAGACTAATTGCTATTTGGTAATGAACTTTCTTCAAAACTTGGTCTTAATTTTTTTTCACAATATGGCATAAATAAAATAAATCTTTTTTGAACTGTCAAATGTCAAGATTTATTCCCTAAGAAAATTAGGGGAAATGTGATAAAGGTGGCATAAAGACAACATCGTATTTTCTGGTACTTTCCTTCATCCATCGTGCATGGGTCACAGATTAGTTTAGGGGTAAAACTTTTTGTTTTTTCTATTGTGGTTATTCATTTAAGATTGATTCATGCACATTTCATTGAGTCTATCTATCTTTGTCTTACTTCAAAAAAGGGTAAGATATACCCATTTGGGGGTATATCTGTAGCTATATACTGAGTATTGAGTTTGTGATTTGACTCTCAGATTGACTGCTATCGGCATGTAAAATGCTACTGATTTATGTTACACTACTTTTGTAACCTGAAACTTTTCTTTTTTTTTTTTTTTTTTTTTGAGACAGAGCCTCAAGCTATCCCCCTGGGTAGAGTGCTATGGCATCACAGCTCACAGCAACCTCCAACTCCTGGGCTCAAGCAAGTCTCAGCCTGCCAAGTAGCTGGGACCACAGGTACCTACCACAACACCCGGCTATTTTTTGGTTGCAGCCGTCATTGTTGTTTTTGGTGGGCCCAGGTTGGATTCGAACCAGCCACCTTAGGTGTATGTGGCTGGCACCTTTAGCCACTTGAGCCACAGGCGCAGAGTCATGTAACCTGAAACTTTATGAAATGATTTTTTATCACTTCTGGGAGTTTTGAGGGGGATTTTTTTAGTGTTTTGTACATATAGAATCATATCATCCACAAACAAGAAGAGTTTGAACTCCTCTTTCCCAATTTGGATGCCCTTTATTTTTTTCTCTTGTCTGATTACGATGGCTAGTATGTCCAATACTATACTGTGAGCTTTTACATTTCAGGTGTTTTTACATTAGGGGAAATCAATTGTTCTTTTCCCTGTATTCAGCACTTTCAATCATTTCCTATATGGCACTTCTAGTGATGACGTATTCCCTGATGTTGGCTTGCCTGAGAAGAAATTTGTTTTTTCCATTATCTACAAAACATAGTTTTGTAGGAACAAAAGTTCTTAGCTGACAATTACTATGTCTAAAATGACTAATTCGTGGTTCACTTTTACATTACAAAATCTCAAATATTCCTTTTTTCCCTTTCTTTTTGTCACTTATTTGCTATAGAATTTTTCCTCCTTTCTCCGTCATACCTTTTACAGAGGGTCTCAATTTCAGAGACTGTCCTTTAAAACCATACCTGACCATATGAATTTTACCTGCTTTAAAATTTCTTTGCCCATAGTCCATGCTTTTATTTGCATAGATATGTTTTAATATTTTAAAATTTAGGGCATTTGCTTCAGGCAATAGCAAGGCTTATTAGTGAGTATCCTTCTCGTGTCTTGCCCAGTCTTTCTTGATCTGCCTTTGTATTTTATAAAATCCTTTAGAAGACTAAAGTGGTATTGGAAATTAAGAGATCATTCACTGGGTTTGATGATTTTCTGTTTTTACTTGAGGCTATTTTGAAATTTTGGTGTTTACTAAAAACCTAGTTATGGTGAGAATGCAGTTTTCAAGTATATATATTTTTCTTTCTCATTATTTGCGTGGTTTCAGAATAATATATGGGAATAAACATAAATAATCAGAAGCCATTATGTTCAGCAATGCAGCATCTTAGAATCTCTTTCAAAGGTTTGAAGTTCTTTATTACATTCTATAAAAATATATTTTCCAGTGTCAGCCTCACTAAATTCATAATCTATTCTTGAAAAGATAATTCTTGATAGGTCATCTATCCAGACCCTCTGTCAATGGCAAACACAGTATTACTAATGTTACTGTAGAATCACATGTCCAAAATTGAATAAAAAATTCAAGTGTTCCCATTGTTAAAAACCCAAAGGATAAAGAAATGAATAGCTAATGTTAGATATTTAGCAAGGATAAAGAAATGATAACTAATGTTAGATATTTAGTAAGTAACATATTCCTTTGTATTATCCTTACTAATAATCAAAATAGTTCTATGTTATTATTCATATATAATTTTATCTGTTCAGAAACAACCAAAGGGGATTAAACAAAGTGCTACATGGCATAAATTTATCAAGTATCAAAACTCAGTATTATACTTACAAAAAAATAAAAAGCTAGTAGAAAAAATTGTATTTTATTCCCATCACACACGTTATGGTACATTTATTATAATTAATTAAAGCAATGCTGATATGTTATTAATAGCTAAGTTCATTTTTGGATTTCATTGGTTTTACCACCTTTGGGTGTTGTCAGCGTTTTGGATTTTAACCATTCTAATAATCCTTAGTGCTATCTCCTTTTAGCTTTAATTTTAATTCCCTAAAGACATGTGATATGAGTATCCTTTTACAGCTTTTGCTATCTGCACATTTCCTTTGGCTTATTGTATGTTCAGATCTTTTGTCCATTTTTAATTGGCCTTGGGTTTTGATGTATATTTTTGAATTTTGAGAGTTCTTTATACATTTTGTGTACCAATCTCCATTAAATATGTGTTTTGTTCAGTATGATGGCTTGTACTGTGTCTTAGTTCCTCTAAAGTACATAAGTTCCTCCTATAGGTACATAAAAAGTCATTGGTTTTCAGTATGTTCAGCTGCTTTTTGTCATAAAGAAGAGAGTAATGACTTCCAAGCTTTATTTTTTCTGAGGTGAATCCAGAAAGTTTGGTCTTATTTAAATTGGGCATGCTAAGTGGGAAATGAGAATTCCAAGACTACTTAAGTGGCTAATTTATAACTATAAAGAGTACTAGGTGCAACAAGATATTCTGTAATTAGTTAAGTATAATATATATTTGATGCACGTGTGTACATGCTTCCATAATCAACATGTAATTGTCTAGTGTGCACCGTGAGAAAGCTGATGGATAATGGAAATAGAGTCTAGATTATGAATCTTAATGAAATATTATCCCCACAATACCAGCTATGATCAATGTGAAATTAACAATTCAATTTGTGCAATAAGCTAAGAGAGATCAATATTTAGATAATGCTTTCTTCTTAGTTTCTATTCTGGAAGACGGCCAAAGCCTATTTGCATCAGTATGGATTGCAATACATGTTTACTGTGATCCCACAAGGATATGTGGATTTTCACACTTGTCACTACAGCCTGCATCAGTTCCTTCTTTCAAATATTAAGTTCCATCTAATATAGACCTGCTTTTCTTACTCTCCTGAGCCTTCAAGACTATCGTTCTTTTGTAATTTTTGCTGTTTATCTATTGTTTGTGTCTGCATTTTCCACTGTTATTTGTTTGAAGGTGAAGTCCAGCAGAAGTTTGTTCAGTCATAGCAAAAGCAGATAGTCTCCCTTACATTTAGCGCTTATAAAATTTTACACATCCCTCTATCCTCCAAGTTTAGGTTTTTATTTGTTTACTTGTTTTATTATTCATAGGCAGAGAGAAGACAGTTAATTTTTTCTACTATGCAAGAAACTCTCCTTAGATCAATTATTACATTTATTAGGTTTACTTCCTATCATCTATACTACTGCTGCCACTTAACATGGACTTACCTATGATTCTGGCAATATTTATCTCACTTTCTTTTGAGCCTCCATGCAGCTTACTTGAGGCTGTAGGGATCAAGGACACTCTACTTTCAGCTTCTGTTGTCTGTCCAATTGCAATGCCAATGCTGCATGTTCTAGGATCTTGTTATCAGGGCACCTCACTTGCAAGAAAACCAAAATATATTGCTTAATAAAAAATGTCCCCAACACTGAGTGGCTTTAAACAACAATGGTTTTATTGTTATCAGGTCATGGTTCTGAACATTTAGTGCACTCTGCTAGGTGATTTTTCCCTATTGATTTTCTTTTCATCATTGCTGTCAAGGAGTGGCAGGAATTGGCATGATCTAGAATCCTTTCTCATTTACATGTCAGGTGATTGATGTAGGCAGCTAATTACACCTTGGCTGAGTTTCTTGGATGACATACCTACACAGGTCCTCTCCAAGAGTGCATGCTTCCTGAACTATGGTGACTGCATTACAAAAGTCAGTTTTTCAGATACAGAAAGTTGTTGCTGACAGTTTATAAAAGCCTAGCCTTCAAACTCACCAGCATTGCTTCTGTATTTCTCACACAGCAGTTAAAAATGATGGGATTCAAGGAGGAACAAATAACAAGCACAATTATTTCAATGGTGGAAATGTAAATGTACTATGTAGAAATATTTAAAAATGGTTACACAGGTGTCCAGAAAGTCCATGTGCAATTTTAAATGAACTATTTTAAATAGTTTGTTTAAATATTTTGAAATGACATGAAAGTTTATTTTAAATTGGATATAAAAACTTGGATTCAAATTGCACTCCCGTGATAGAGCCTAACTGCTATGTGACATTGCCTAGTTCTGTTTGTTTCTCTTTCTATTCTTTTTTTTTTTTTTCTTCCAGAGTCTCACTCTGTCACCCTGGGTAGAGTGCTGTGGTGTCATAGCTCACAGCAACCTCAAACTCCTGGGTTCCAGCAATCATCTTGTTTCAGCCTCCCAAGTAGCTGGGACTACAGGTACTGACTATCACAATGCCTGGATAATTTTCTTATTTTTAGGCTCCTGGCATGTTTTTTTCTTTCTGTAGCTCTCTTTTTCTCTCTCTTCCTTTCTCCTTTCCTCCCTTCCTTCCTTCTTCTTTCTCTTTTCTTCCCTTCCTTTCTTTCTTTCTTTCTTTTTCTTCTTCTTTGTTTCTCTCTCTCTCTTCCAATTTATTAACTTTTAGCCTATTGTAAAGCAGAAAAATTGTGTTGTTTTATTATTTCAAGAATAAAGTCAAATACTATTTTTGAAGTTTGCATGTACTTTAGTACACACACATACATGTGTATGCTTGATATTCTTTTTAATAAGTACTGTCTCCTCCAAGGTGACATCAAGTTTAACTCCATTTCTCACCTTATCTGTTTCTATAATCTCCATGTGTTAAATCCAACACTTTATGGTTACTTTTTTCAGTAATTTTTCATCAGCTTTAGACCTAGTTTACTGGTTTACAGCTTCTTGCTTATTTTTCATAAAGGCAGAATATTCTTTATTTCTTTGAGATAAATTATTGCTGCCTACAAAATCCATTATTTATGTTTTTGTTTTATGATTTGTTATTTTTTCTGTCATGTTAGAAGACTCCTCAAATAGTTAGTGATCTTTGGATTTCTACTAATGTTTAGGGTTGAATCACTAATGTATTGACTGTAAGTGCTGTGTTTATATGAGTCCCACTTATATACCTCACAGGGGTATATACATTATCAGGGGTAGATGTGACCATGTTTTGAGTAACCTACAAATCTTAATATATGTGCACATCTGTTTTTGTAACTATTATTTTTCCAATAGGAAAATAATTTAATTTCTAATGTGAGCCTGGAGTCTTTCCCAGTATTCAGAGTCAGAAGAATGGAAAGAAGTTGGAGATTTCTTCATTAGATTTTGGGATATGATTTCTTCTATAAAGGCTACTGATTCCCAGCTTCAGGGGGTTTTCCATTCCACACCCCATATGGATTGAATTCCTGAACGTCACCATCTTCTTAGTTTTGGGAAAGATATTAGTTACCTGTCTTCACCAACTGGGGAGTGGAAGCAGATGTTTTATATGCTCCTTAGCAAGATTTTCAATCAATTACTTTCTTTTCTACAACCTTCAGAGATAACTTGGTCTCTAGTTCTTGAAATGTGCCCTGATATTATTGCATGAATCAGCATTCTGTTTTGATTTCCCACTTCCTGGCATAGAATTGAGCTCCTGTAATCACCTAAGCTGATTACCACTTATCCTTTTAATTATCAGGTTTCAAATTACACTGCTCTACCCCATCAGATATCATTTTTCTGCTTAAAAAAAAAGTCTTTTAAAATAATGTCTTCCTTTATATTCTGTGTACAATATTAATAGGGGTACAGGAATAAAGAGATAAATATCTACATATGTCCTTTGGGTTTTCATTAAGAATAGTTAACCATTATTAAAAACTCCTGAAATACAAAAATCAAATTTTATTTACTTTGATAATCATAAGCTTTCTCCATAAAAGTAAATTCTGATTTATTAAAAAAACAATTGTGGGCTACTTTTAAAATGAAGAGTTATCAAATTCCACTTTGGAATTTGAAATGTTTTATATGTGGTGTTGTTGATATATTTCAGATTTGTTTTGGTTTTATATTAAGAGGTAAAATATGATTTAAATCATAAGAACTGCAATACATATTCATATATTAAGCTACCCAACAAATAATGTTTGAAAATAGACATATATACATAGATATTTTTGAATTTTCACTTAGTCAATTAATGCATTATGTAATAAATTACCTGTCATATAATACAAAGTCAATGAACACACTAAATTTAATTTAATTCATTTCTTCTATAGGTCCAATGTCAATCTGCAAAGTCATAAGAATATTCTAGGAATATTTAATATTGATATAAATATTAAAAGGTTAGTTTCTTTAAAAGTCATGATATTAGACTCGGCACCTATCGCTCAAGTGGCTAAGGCGCCAGCTACGTACACCTAACGTAGCAGGTTCGAATCCAGCCTGGGCCCGCCAATCAACAATGATGGTTGCAACCAAAAAAAAATAGCTGGGCATTGTGGTGGGTGCCTGGAGTCCCAGCTACTTAGAAGGCTGAGACAGAAGACTCTCTTGAGCCCAGGAGTTGAAGGTTGCTGTGAGCTGTGATGCCATGGCATTCTACCCACGGCGACAGCTTGAGGCTCTATCTCAAAAAAAAAAAAAAAGAAAAGAAAAGTCATGATATTAGAGATTCACTGTGATTTGAATACATTTATATTTATTTATATGGTCTTTGGACTTAGCAGAACCTATCTCTGATTTCATATTCAAAATCAAAGATAAAAGAATAGAGTCAAAGTTTGCTTTTCTAAACTATCTTTTTCTTTTTTACTTTATTTATTTTATTTCAGGTGGGAGGAAAGGGAAATGAAATCATTGTTAGTTAGGAAACTACTCTATGAAAGGCTCTATGTTGGTGTTCAGTGAGTTCTCAGAAGAAATTATTGCCTTGACCATATTTTCTATTTCCTAAATGAGAAAGTTGAGAATCATAAAAGTTCTTTTCAGTGCAAAGTTTATGAAATTATGTCAAGTATTTACCAATTTTTGTTTTTCCTTTTTCCTTTCCTTTCCTTCTTTTCTTTTCATAGCCTTCCTTTTCTTTCTTTTCTCTTCCTTTCTGTCATATACTACTTCTGAATCAAAGCAAAGCATTGTATGTATCTATTCATAAATTACATTTTTATGATGGTGGCAGTAAGCTTTCTTTTTATCCCTGTCTGTTAAGAATCTATTTATCCTTCATCATTTATATCATAAATGTTTATAATGAAAGTTTCCTTCATTACACATGGTAGATTAATTTATTTCCTCCTTCTCACAAAAGCTATACTCTTATTTCTAGTGAACACATTAAGTTTTAAATATAATCTGTGTTCACCATTTATCTTCTCTACTAGACTTTTCTTAAATATAGTAACTTTGGACTACTTTTCTTTGATTTTATTCTAATCTTCAAGTAAATATTCCCTGAGTAGAGAGTCAAAGAAAGATTCTAAAATGAAATTAGTATATTTTCTCTTAAATACAGAGAAAAATTGATACATTAGCAACATTTCAGTGATTTCGACCTGAATGTGCACTGAAAACCCTCATGAGTTCTTTTTAAGAATGGAGATACTTTCCCCTCTCTCACAACCATCACCTCTATCTGTACAGTGATCATACTGACGAGAATCATTCATTAGCTTGTGTGACATGTTGGTGTTAGGTTAAAGATGTCTGCTGAATGCCGATTTCTGGTCCAGTCTCCCATGGTCATAATCCATTTATAGTTCTATTCACTTTTGTGTACAAATACTTCATAAGGTCTTTTGTTAGTTCCGGCTTAGTTCTGTGCTTAGTCAAAGCACATTTATTTTTCATGGTCCTAGAACCTAGGAAGTCCAAGGTCAAGGAGTCAACAGATCCTGTGCTTCTTAAGAGAGAGCAATCTTCCCAGCCTGCAGACCTCTGTCTTCTATTGTATCCTCTGTGGCAATGACCAGAGAGAGGAATCTCTGAGATCTCTCATAAGAGCATTGATCTCATTCTTTGAACTCCCACCTCATGACTTAATTATCCTGCAAAGGCCCAATCTTCTAATTCCATTACGTTGGAGATTAAAATTTCAACATATACATTTTAAGGGGACACAAACATGCACTTCATATCAGGGCTTTTGTAAATGTCAATCCCCTAAGGCACCTCAGAAGTTATGTACCAGGCAAGTACTGAACATATTTTGTTTATCCAATATACTGTCATTTACGGATTATTTGAATTATGTATATACATATATATATAAACATACACACCTACACTTATATTTTGTTATTTAAATATCAGCAATTACTTTCTTGTAAGATATTGTCAAGTGAATTCTGAATTATCTTAGTGAACATGGTTATATTTGGTGATATGGTTATTATTTTGAATGTTGTTTTAAGGTAAACATAAATGATAGCGTGCTCTTTTTTTTGTTTGTTTTTTTCCCCTTTCTTCCAGTAGGTTTTCTGCTCTAACTTTTAGTTCATCCTAGAATTCTTTTTAAGCCTTGAGGGTTCAAATGCTGACTTAACTTAATCTTTGAAACTTGTTTACTGTTGTTGATAATGGCAGTGGGATTTATATGTTTTTTTGGAGAGTGGATGGGATTCACAAATCACCTTAAGTTTCTTCAGTAATAGGCAAACTTTTATTGCATTTTCTCTCTTGACATCAACAATTGGCTGATGCCAACATTCTACTGCTTTCTTTTAAATTATACTCTGTATTTTGTGCTGCCACATGGAACCACTTTAGCAAAAAAAGAGAGGCTATGTGAGATGTTGTTTGGGACCACTATTTGATGGAAAAGTTGGAGGATGGTTTGAATATGGATAAAATAAATTGCTTGCTTTGGTAAGGTTTCATACCACATAAATATAGAACAACTTTAAAACAGGAAGAAAAATCTTGATAATACAACTTTTATTTTATTTTATTTTCCCAGGTAAGAGAAATACTGGCAGCCCAAGAAATATTTTAATGTGATTTTAAAAACTGAATTATGATATATTACCTCTCTAGAATTTAAGATTTCAAAGATTTGTAATGATTTAAAATTATAATCAGGTGTTCAGATTCAGTTTCTTTAGGATTTTAGCCCAGTAAAAACAAATTCAATGGAACATGCTATGAAACGAAATGTTTTTTTTATCTGAGGACTCTATTTTTTTTTCTATTTCCAGAGTTGGTGTTTCTACTACTACTCACCTGGGGTAGGGTTTATAGTCTTAGCTATAAAAAAAAGAAAATATACAACTTTTTGAATATTATGGAATTTAACATTTTTATGCACAAAACTAGGAACAAAAAGATCATTCTCATCTCCCTCGATTGAGCAATATATTTAAAATTTTTTTCATAAGACATATGCAGTTTTTTAAACAGTAATAGTATAAACCCATCATTTTATAGGAGCCTAAGCTCAGATGATGCCTGGATGAAGGCTTTGTTCATCTAAATGACTGGGTGGGACGGAATTCTATTTTTACTAGAAATATAGGCCAACACTCTAGGAAGCACAGTGTGATGTGAAAGTTCAAGGCTCCTCTGGTTCGTGGCGCTCTACACAAAGAGGGGAAAGAGATGAAATGTCAGAGGAGGGAAAGCAAAGCCTCAGAATCCAGTTAAGCAGAAAGCATCAAAGACCAATGTGGAGAACAAGGCTCTGACCTGCAGACTCTTCATGGTATACAGGGTGTTTTGGGAAAACCGTCTAAAGCAAGTTCAGACTCCACCCTAATAATTAACAACAGCAACTACAAAGATGACAATAACAATTATGCTACTCTTAAGAGAGGATCGAGGGACCTTCCATGACATTTATATTGAAAGCGCCAAGTGCCCTTAGGAAATAGGCATGACTAACACATACAGGAACTGAGGCTTCCAGAGGTTAAATATCCTGCCCTAATGAGCATGTCATGAGAGAAAGAAAGTGGTGTTCTACTGCATTCCACTATGTCTTCGATGAGTGAGAGATAGAAAAATACATCCAATATAGTGTCAACAGAACTATGTTACAAGTTGGAGGTTGAATCTCAGAAAGTAAAGCCATAAGCTTGGATATCTGGTGAAGAAGAAGAGATGGGGACTGATCTGCACTCCCCAGTTCATTGTAGTAGTGTTCAAACAGCTAAAATATGTCTATCAATGGACAGATGGATAATGAAATTGTGAAGAATATGCTTAATTGAATATTATGCTTAGTACAGCTGCAAAAATGAATGGAATTCTGCCATTTGAAGTAAGACAGGTATGGGGATAGCTAATGGATACAAAAATATGGTTCGATAATTAGATAGAATGTATATTTGATAGCACAACAAGGTGGCCATAATCAAAAATAAGGTATACATTAAAATAATTAAAAGAGTAGAATTAGAATATCACTACCACAGAGAAATGATAAATGCTATGATGACGTATACCCCATTACCCTGATTTGATTCATTTACATTGTATGCCTGTAGAAAAACATCACATATATCCTATAAAGATACACAGCTATTATGTAGTCATAATGTTAAAGATAAAAATTACACTCAAAGAAGGATATTGTAAAATAAGTCTATAAGACAGTAATATATTTCCCCAAAGATGTTAAAGAAACTAAAATGATCTTTCCTTCCATTCTTTTATCCCCTTTATAACCCACTCAAAAAAAATGAAACTGTATTCAAAACACCCCAAAGATGTAATCTTTTTGAAAATCAGATTTCCAAAACATCCATAGATAATTGTTCTGACATGTGATATATGAGAAATTAGAAAAATAGTATAAAATCTTCCCAGATAATCTTATGTGTTATACGGTATTGATCCAATACTAGACATGTAAGATAAATGAATAAGTAAACAAATAAGTAAATAAACAAACAAAACCTATACATATCTAATTATATATAGTAAATAGAACAAATTTTATTATAGTGAGTATTCAAGAATTTTATAAAACTCAGTCATATGGTGTATTCATAAAATATTAGTGATCCAACAATAGGTGGCAGGCTATATCTCATTATGATCAATTCTTCTAATGAGAAACAAAATAGACAATTTAGAAAAACTATACAAATTTGCTTAAAGCAGTGAGCAAGATATCAGGGCTATGAAGATTTAAAGAGCCAAAATGATAAAGAATGAAAGCCAAGAGAGGTGATGTAGACAGACATTTGAGAGTATTAATTTTTTAGAGATCAGTTCTGATTCCAAACATAAAAGGAACACCTGAAAGATTGAGAAGCTGAGAACGTCTGGGTTCTCACAGGGCTGAAAAGGTAGACATTCAGATCCAGAGTTCAAAAGAAACAATCAGAGCTAGTAAACAATAGAATTGTATGGTCAAAATGTGAAAGAAAATACTTATTATTCTAGATTATGCCAACAGTAGCATAAACATAAAGAATAAGCCAAGTTTTTGTTTTCAAATTCAGTACCATCTATCATCCCATTCAGCAGCTGCAGTGAGAGTTAGAACTGCCTGCTGCAGGCACAGCTGAAGTCCTAGCATAGAGATGCTCTTCTTCAAGGATGAAGAACCATCTTCCAGGAAGCAGTATATGATAAAATCAAGGGCATTCATAGCGTGCTCTGGCCAAAGTATCAAAATAACATGAGACCAGGTACTAAAGGCTCTAAGTAGGTATTGCACTGCTCGTCACCATTCTCAATGATTCATCAGGGAACATTCTGTTTCCCTTCTGATAACCCTGTACTGTATATAATTATAGCTTCTGGTCCCGAAATAGATTTTGCCAGGATACGGCAGCAAGAATTCAACCTTTTTGAAAGGAAGCATGGTGAATCCTCAAAGAACTTAAACCAAACCTCCCATCTGATCCTGCCAGGATGAACCCATAAATGGGAGGAGTTAATTACATAACAAAAGTCTATTTATTTCCATTTATTATTTGTGTGAAAACATTTTCCCCCCCCAAATTAATAGAGTTAAAAATTGTAATACAGAGTTTGATGAAAAAGTTCTGTAATTCTATTAATAAATTATATTAACTGGATGTTTCAACTACTTTTTATTTTTATTTTTATTTTTTGAGACAGAGTCTCACTCTGTTGCTCTCAATAGAGTGATGTGGCTTCACAGCTCACAGGAACCTCAAACTCTTGGACTTAAGCAATTCTTTTGCTTTAGCCTCCCAACTAGCTGGGACTACAGGTGCCCACCATAATGCCTGGCTATTTTTTTTTGTTGCAATTGTCATTGTTGTTTTAGCTGCCCTGGTCCAGGTGTATGTGGCCAGCACCCTACCCACTGAGCTACAGATGCCACTAATTCTATTAATAAATTATATTAACAACTAGATGTTTAAACTAAACTATTTTTTTAAATCATCCATTTCCATAGACGATGCATTTCTAACAAAATTTTAACTAATTTATAGCTTCCATATGAAAGCTATAACCCAATTATAGCCCAAGAATATGGAGAAAGGGGAAAGGGGCGGGGGGAAAGATGGGTGGAGGGAGGTTAATTGGTGGGACCACATCTACAGTGCATCTTACAAAGCTTCATGTGAAACTTACTAAATGTAGAATATAAAAGACTTAACACAATAACTAAGAAAATGCCGTGAAGGCTATGTTAACCAGTTTGATGGAAATTTTCAAATTGTATATAAAACCAACACATTGTACCCCATGACTGCATTAATGTACACAGCTATGATTTAATGAAAAAATTATATTTCGTGTGTAATAAATAGTTATAACCATTTGTAATACATGTATACCATCTTTGTATATACTACTATTACATTTAATTGCAAGTTAAACTTTAGCAAAATAACACTTAACCTAAAATTAAAAATATAAATTTTTGATCTATACCTATAAAAAACCAAGACCCAATAAGAGATAGTTCTCCCCCCTCAATTGTGATCAGTATTTCATAGGAAAGAGAAAAGTCAATTTGGACTTAGCCAAGGACTGAAGATGGATTTAGTTGGGATTTTCGATAAAGAAAAACAACATATCACGTACCTACTTTTAAAATGAACATCAAGTGCATAAAAACCTATTAAAAAAGTAAAAATAAAAGTGTTCTTTGGGTTTCCATAGTAATCATACAACTGTGGCTAGGGGTGAAGAAAGGAAAATGAAAGAGATTCAAACATTTCCTAACATTGTACATATCAAACAGAGGGTTAATTTTATAGACATTATTGCTTTTTATAAATATCGGAACTCATTTTTCAAGCGAAATTTATTTACTCCACTTTGAAAATTTAATAATTATTTTTTCTTATTTAAAAAACTTTGAGGAAAAATATCCAATTTCTATTTCGGAAGGTAAAAACCACTAATCTTATTCTGCTGGGGAGAAAATAGTTTAATGGAATCATCTTCATGATGTGCCCTCTTTGTGTATTATAATTAAAATGTTAGGCACAGTTTGTTTGGATAACTGAGTTTAATTGGCATGTCTGGGTGTGGAGGGAGAAAACAAAGATAAATTTGGCATTTGTGTGTAAATCCCCTATTCTTTCACTGAGGGGAGCTAAATATATGCAAATTACAACAGAAATATCATAAAAAACCAATGTAAATAGTTGCTGAGGGAAGATGAATAAGCAGATAATGAGGAATTCTGGGGAACAATGGAACTGAATGAAATTATACCGTAGTGCCGAAACTGCCCTTCATGTCAGGGAGTTCACAGAAAATACTTGAGCAGAGCTAAGGATGAATAAAAGGAAGCAGCATGAAATAAATTAGTCAACGCTAATGGGAAGCTGAGTGGGAAGAAATGTGATTTATGGTTGAGTTAATTAGGTGAAAATTCTAAGAGTACATTGGATTTTACAACAATTTTGAAGCAGAACAAAGGAATAAAAAAGAGAGAAGGCAGAATTATAAAAATAAAGTAAGCTGTTTTATTGGTCCCTTGCAGCAAGGGCAAAGAAACTAAAGGATGCTAGGCCCTGAAACTAACGTAACAATGTGAAGCAATATTGAGACAAAACATATTTTTCTTCGTCCGTGTTCCCAGTACTGGAAACAGGTGTGAAACAGACTGAGAATTGGCAAATTTGGCTTAACATTTTGCATTAGCAAATATTTATTCCTGTAAAGTACAATAGTGAATCAACCAATACAATTTATTTACCAAAATTAACAGATTACTTGTCAAGATTTTTTTGAAGACCCACACCTGGCTTTGTCCACTAACCCAAAATTAATACGCTCTAGGATACGTCCAATCCCAATCTGCTCTCTTTTCCCGAGATTTTGGCATAAAATCACACAATCTTAGACATACATCCTGAGCTGTTTTCAAGGTGAATGTCTCTATTACATCCATAGTTTTAATAAACAGTTTCACTTGCTCAAGAGGTTTTTCTTGTGGCATTTTGGAATGTGGACAGTTGACAATTCTGAGGCTTAGTAAATTATTAATACCTTGTTAAGATATTTGTTGACAACGCTACTATGTTCCTTATTAAAACAGAACTAAAGCAATAAAAAACCTAATACCTTTCCATATGTTCTTTTAGGCTACTTAATAGTTTTTTAATGTGAAAACAATGAAAGGAAAAATATAATCCAAGTAGATAAGGCTACCTGTAATCTCGAGAGATTTCTAAGACTACTCCCATATTGTTATTCTCCCAGTCAGTCTGCTAACACACAGAGAGACACCATATATTGTTTAAAAGATAGTACTTTTTAAGTTTTACTTTTAAAATGATAGAGAAGGACGGACGTTATGAGGAACTACCATATAGTGTGATAAAGATGAGTCACTGAGTGGTGGTGTGAAATACTTTTCTGCTTATAATTTCAGCAATTCTGACTCCCCTAGTCACTTATTGTCTCAGATATGAGGAAATAAACACCTAGTTACGTTTTGATGAACTAGTATTAGAACCCTAAAGATCGTTGCCCAAGTTGATTCACAACATAGACACTTTTTTATATTTTTTAATACTTTTAAATTTTCAAATAGCTGATTTTATCTTATTCATAAAATAATGATATCCAAGCCAACCTGGACTTCTCAGAACTGCACACTGGCACAGACAAGAAATCCAGCGAAGGAACTAAAACTTTTCTTGGATAAATATTTTCCTATTTTGTTCTACTCTCATGAGCAGAAGCTGAGTCCTGCTTTACCACTCCAATATTGCAGGCACCCAGGTAATTCTCTCTCATCTGTTCTGTCCATTGACTTTGAGATTCTTTCATCTTCTAATCAATTTGCTTCGATTCAAATTTCTGTATTCCACTATCTGAGTTTTTATGTGAATATCAACATATTTCTTGGGAAAAGTCCTTAGAAGTCATAAACTATTGGTGAGCTTTTAGATGGGCCAATCGTTCATTTGTTGTCCAATCTCTTTTTCTGGATATTTTAAAAATAGGTGTGCTGTGAAGGATCAGAATATAAAAAATCTTTTTGTGTAATTGTAGGTTGTTAGTGTTCATAGGTGACATGTAAGAATTACACAAATCCCCAGGAGTTGGAGGTTGCTGTCAGCTACTCATGGCACTCTACCCAGGGCAAGAACTTGAGACTCTGTCTCAAAAAACAAAAAAAAAAAGAAAAGAAAAGAAAAATCATACAACTGGCTTCTTGAAAAAATAGCTATATGATAATAATTTTCACAGATAATATCTTAATGGATTTAGATAAACAGACACTAAATAAAAAGTAGAAAAACAAACAGCCATGTGAAGTTCGTAAGCGTAATAATCCCAGGGCATATAGCTCATGAAATAGGGAATAGCTTTGAGGGAATTAATTCTAAGAATAACATTAAGCTTTAAATACACCAGTCATCACAGGAACTTGAAAACATGGCTCAAATTTATTTAATATCTGATAAGATTAAGACGATTTATGATTGCTATTGCTCATAGCCCGGTTACTAGTATATTGCAAATGTAAATCCTTTCCCAACAAGGAGAATACCATGTGGACATATGCCTCAGTTCTTCCGTGCGTACATAACCTATGTGGGTTGTGTCTGATAAGTCTGGTGGGAACCTTAAATCCACATTAGGTCTGTGCTGCAGCAGTTTTTATAGCAGAATAGACACAGGTGAAGTTAAAATTAGTGAACAGAAAGAAAGAAATGAAAAGAAATATGAAGAATAATGCATAGATGCAAAAGAGAGAGAAAATAGAAAATAAAAGTCTTAAGAAATACAGAAGTGTTCTGATACTTATAGAATTTAAACTCAAAAAAATAAAGGGGGTGACACCATTATGACTTCATTATTTTTCAGCTGGACGATAAAATTACCTTCATCTTGTTAGTTTTTAAATTGGGAATGTCACTTATACGTATTTTTGTAGCCATTAACTATCAAGCCCTAATAATTAAATTTCAGGATAATTTTTCTCTGATAAGGTGCACAACTGAGAAAAGAGGCTTTCACATAATCTTTATAACTGATTTTGCCGTATTTTTTGAAAAAATATAGATCATCTCTGAAGGAAAAAAGTCACATTCCTAACAGTTTAAATATAATTGAGGGGATTCACCATCAAATACCTTATGAAACGAGAGAAGTAGAATATAAAAAACGAAACTTTTGATTTTAGCTAGGAATATTGGAGAAGGCTCAATATTGAAGATGTCAATTGAGTAGTATCTTAGACTTTTCATGAATTATATCTTGAAGAGTGGGCAATTTTTGCCTATATATAAGGGGAAAAATGTCTTTCAGTTGGTAGTTATATAGTACCAGTTTGTATCTGTTTATAAATTGTACTAAATAAATTAATGACTGTTAAGCATATATATGCATACATAAAAGATGAGTGTACGTAAGTCTTTATGTTATTCACATTAACTTCAAAATCAAAAGACAGTGTATTATAATTAATATAGTTCACGTCTATTCATGTGGTTTGACAAAATTACAGCATTCTTAATACATTATATTTTTACAATTATTTATAATGTATAATTTGTATTAATTAAAATCTAAAATGTACCTCTTCTCTATATTCTTGCTCTGGTACTTTAGAACATAATTATCCTCGTGCTACTAATCAAGTCTGTATTAAGACACAGAGGAAGCTTCTTATGATTTGTACTTCACACGAGGACTTATTAAGTATCTTTGCAAGCAGCTATCTAATTAGCATCCTCTAAAAAAATATTTGAAAGGCAAAAGCAAGTTTATCAGTCTGATCTGCAATAGTATAGTTTTCATTTTTAGCTATGCTGAGTACCTTATGCATTAAATAAATATAACAAGTGAAAATAACTTTTTGTAACAAACAGCTAAATTAATCAGTTAAAAGACTCAGTTATTTTAAACATCAGTATAATTAAAGACTTGTTAACCCATGTAATATTTTATCTCATCAGTGATGAAATTAATATCACATATCTTCTGGCAATAGTTACTTAGCAACAGCCATTGTATAGAGGAAAGTAAAAATGAATAGCAGGAAGAAATGATATATACACTGAATCATAAAAATATTTTTTCTCTTGTGAACTTTAATTATGAGCATGAGTTTATTGATTAATTGAAGAATAGAGATTTGCTGATCAATTAGATTTGGGGAAGAGTTAGGCAGCTTTCCAGATTATCCCTATGATAATCTCTCTAAGAACAGACAGTTGCTATATTACTGTTGTAAAATCATTTGTTTCATATCTGTCTTTCCTATTAAAATGCAAAACCCTGGAGTGGTTCATTTGCCACTTGTCCCTTAGCAGTTGTATATAATTCTTCACACAGTGTCAGTGAAAGTCTTCAGAATCAAAATCTCCTATAATTAATCAACTTTGCAATAATATGGGCAGGAGGTGATTAGTCTTTGGAGAAGTCGAACACTTTATTGAAATAGTTGATTTTTGTAAGGTAGAATTTAGAAAACCACAACATTTACTCATTTCCTACGGAGACAGTTACCTTGGCAAATATTTTCAAGGCACACGGGGATATTCTCAGTATGTTGGCCTAATGGTTCTACTGTTTATAGACAATGAATTTACACCTTGTCTCCTTTATCCCAAAACTTCACCTATAATCCCAGGTGTGTCTTATTCTAGAAACAGCTTTTCTGTCCTCCTCTCTGAAGTTGAGTATGAGAAGAAAACGTCCATTAAGCCCATGTTAACTACGGGGATATGTAAACAAAGAATAGTTCTATAAAGTCACTAGACGATGACAAATGGAACCTCATGTTTGTTTAGATAATACCCATTCTAATAGGTATGAGGCACTGCAGCTGGAAGAGCCTCCAGCCCACCCCACCAATCGCATAGGACACTGCTACTACCACCATCTTGGTTCAGGCACGCTGACAATGGTGACATGGCAATTAACATTGGGACCTCAGTGAAAAGATGGCAGAAATGGCCACCCAGGGCTGCCTCCTTCTCTTGCTGTAGGTGTGAGGTACAGAACTGGCCACTGTGAACAAGCTGGGAGCAAGCCCAGGTGGCAAGTGAGAGACTTGTTCAAAAATGTTACCTACAGCCCATCCTCATCCCTACATCCTTCCATTTCCAATTCCCATCCATCTCTGCCTGTTGACATGTGACCACAACTGCTCCACTGAGTACCCTGGTGGGCTTTTCCTGGGAAACTTGGTGAGGGGCCAGGGCAAGCCTTGCCTGTCCCAGGCTCCTGATGGCAGAGCCTTGTCCTTTCTGGGATGACTCATCTCTTGTTAAGCTGACCCCATTCTAAGGTGCCCAGAACACTACACAGAGGAGAAAGATCCCTGAGCTAGAGCCTGGGAGACCTGGATTCTGAGACCCCATTATCTTAGTAGCCTGCTGTTGTGACCTTGGGCTTCAGTCTCACAAAGTTTCTGTATGCAAGGGCACATGGCAGTGAAGCGTGACAGCTCTGGAATACCTGAGCCTGTAGATTGTAATTTTGAGCCTCTGACTTGTCCAACCTCCCATGGTGTGAGTTAGTATAATTTCCCAAATTTACCAGTAGGAAGAACTGTATAGGATTTGTACTGATGGAATGGGTACCCAGGTCTTTCTTCTGGAGAGTTGATTGATGCCGTGTATTTGGGTTCAGGAGTCTAATTGTAACCTGTCCCTTAGGCAGCTAACTTGTAGCATTTACAAGTTGGGAAAGGCGGGTGTCGTTCATTCTGATGTTAATGAGTGCCCAAGGTCTGCATGGTTCAAGGAGATCACAGTGTAGTTACTAAACAGAAATGTGAATGCAGAGCACTGCACTGGGGTATCATCAGGGAAGACTCCTCCTCAGCATGGTGTCTCAGGGGCTGGGTGTCTGAATGGAGCCAGCTGTGGAGTGATGAGGAAGCCCAGAAAGGGCAGGAATCTACCCAGGAGAGCCTGGAGCAGGCAGGGATGGCACTGACTCCTCAAACCAGCTTCCCAGGAAATAAAGCCCACCAAGGTTCTCAGCAGAGTGGCTATGGCCATGTTCCCATTCATGGGCACGTGTATTAATAAGAAATGAGAGATATGGGGATGACGGTGGGCTAAGAAGGGATAGTTGGGGGAGTTTGTGTATCAGGTTACCCAGACCACCCTCACCTGCCACGCAAGTGTGCTCCCAGATCCTTCAAGGTAGCTGGTCCATGCTTCAAGCCCCTCACAGGAGAATAAGATACCACTGCATGGCCACTTTCATACTCTTTTAATAAATTAAAAGTAAATATTGCTTTTCCAGAAAGCTCGTTTTTCTGGAAGGTTTGGCAAAAAAACATGGGTCAAACATGGGTGTATACTATGCATGGAAAATATAGTATATCCATACAATGGAATAGTATTCAGCTACATAATGAAGTAAATTACTGGTACATTCTATAACATGGATGAATATCAAAATAGTGTGCTAAGTGAAAGAATCCAGATACAATAGGCAAAGTACCATATGATACCATTTATATGAAGTGTCCATATAGGTAAATACATAAACATAGAAATAAGATCAGTAGTTGGGAGGGGCTGGGAGAATAAATAAGAAGTGACTGATAATGGGGCAATGGGTCTATTATTGTGTAAAAAAACATGTTCTACAATTAGATGATGGTGATCGTTACACAGCCTAGTAAATAAATTAAGTTACTGAATTATAAAACTAGTGTTATATGTGTGTGTGTATATACATACTTGTGTGTGTATGCCAAAAAGAAAAAAAAAAAAGACTGTGGAAAATAAAGATAGTCATGCTCAAGAATTTTAAAATAGATCAATATGACTGGCATTTTTATAATAAATAGGAAATGTAACAAAACAAATTTTTGAGATAACTAAGAGCCAGGTTATAGGAGATGCTATAAATTATATTATAATTTGAATCTCTTTTGGAAAATATTCAAGTGACCTAAGAGGAGGATAAATATGAGTATGTTCATGCTTGTGCCGATGACTCTGGCTTCCATTTGGAGATTACATGAGAGAGAGAGAAAGATGGAAGCAGAAGGATCACTTACAAGACCATTAGACCTTCAAACAAGGTCTGAAATTTGGGTATTGTGTTTGAAAACCTGCCATCATGCACTTCATGTTTGCAGCTCTGTACAAACAACTCGGTAAGGTTTCAAGATCTTGGTGTATCAATGTCTCACAGCTGTGTTCACATGGACCTGTGACAGGGTCTTGTGAGTGGCGTTCATCATTATTGTTGTACATTTTTCTGTGTCATCCTGAGAATGTCAGAGCTTGAATGAGAGAAAGAAACAAACATTAAATTTCTTGTTAACCTTGGCAAAGGTGGAAGCGAAATCAGGGTCATGTTTGTCTCAGTTTATGGGATAATGCATGAGGAAAACATCAGTGTGCAATGTTTTTTAGAAGGGAGATAAAGCATCATTGATGAATAGGAGTCAGGGTGGCCAGTAATGAATAGAAATGACAAAAACATTGCAAAAATTGATTGAATTGTGTCAAAATCATTGACTGACTATGAGAAGCATAGTAGACCATGTAAACATCAGTAGAGAAGCAATTAGGAAAATCTTAACTGATTTTGGCATGAGATAGATGTGGTTTTTGCATTATGACAGTCACCAGCTCACATGGCACTGTCTGTGAGAGAAGTTTTAGCAGTAAACAACTGTATTGGAACACCCTCTCCACTCAGCTTATCTGGCGCCAAATGATGTTCCTTACCTGAAGGTAAAGGAAATATTTAAAGGAAAACATTTTGATGGGATTCAGGACATCACGGATAGTACATCAATAGACCTGATGGCCATTCTAGAAGGAGTTCCAAAATTTCTTTGAAGGTGGACTAGATACTAACATGGGGGCGTGGCTTCCCAAAGGGAGTTCTTAGGGACCATAGCGATATTCAGCAATGAGGTACCCAGTACTTATTCTAGGATGAATTCATGAACTTAGTTGTCAGACCTCATACGTGAGATGATATAACTGACTAGGCTGTAGGCATAGAAAATAGACAGAAAGCAACGTGTTTGAGACATGTTTTATGGGTAGCAGTGGTGAAATAATTAAACATGGAAGTTCAGAGGGTAGGAATTAAAAATGATTCCTCAATCTCTGGCTTGAGAGGCAGGGAAGATGTTGTTATTTTTAACGAGCACAGAGAAAACAGGATTTTGAAAGAAAAAAAATCAAGCTTAATATAAGTATGTAGCACTCAAATTCAACATGTCAAGGTGCCAATTGAATTTATGTATCGGGTCTCTGAGGCACTGTGGTGAGTCTCTGGAGTGGTTCCATGCTGTGTATCCCATTTGCTGTAAGCTTAGAGTTCTACTTTGGTAGGCTCCCCTAATACATTTCTTTTGGCGGGTTGTGTCTTTGATGTAGCCAAGGCTGCAGAGGTAATATGCGATAGTAAAGTGAATTATTATCTGAAGCTTCAATGGCCAAGCCTCCAAAACTATCTAACTTTAAATATTATGTATTATCTATATCCCCTACTTTTGATTACTTCAAATTAACTAAACATGCTCAGATGATGATTCTAAATTAAACCTGAACTTCACTTACATTGTTTCATTTTTGCACATTTAATTCAACTACATTTCATTCATTTAGCAATTATTTACTAAATTGTAATGTATGCCAAGAGTTTAGCTAGAGCCAGGAATTTGGGATTGATTAAGAAATAAGCACTACTCTAACCAGAGCTGAATCATTCTCACTAACCCAAAGCACCCCACTTATCTCTTGTGAGCTACTCAGACATCATCATAAAATATATTTCAGTCTTAATACAATTATATTCAATTAAGTGTATATGAATCTTCAGAAGAAACTGATTAATTTTTTTACATATGCATTTACTATAATCAAGAACTCAGATCTAAGCCTTCCCAGGTCAAACACTTCGTTTGCCATACACAGTCCTAAAATGCTGCAGGCCGTTTTTAGATTATTGTTCAGTTTAGCTAGGCTCCTTAAGATTAAAAAAATATACAAAATTACAATCCTGAACCTTAGTAATTATGTTGCCACTATGGTAGATAACCATGAGAATATGACATACAGTCTGGTATTAGCTCCCGAGCAAAGATTAAAAATACATATGTACAGAATATAGGCAGAACCAAAAGAAGCTGAAGTTGATTAAAATACCTATATATTCTATAGAAATATGTGAGTAACATTGCTGTAGTTCTTAATTAGCATGATGGTGATAGGCTGCTATTTAAAAAATATTAATGGAATTCAATAATTATTAATGCGTTTTAAATTTACTAAAAACAGCTGTTTGTCTTTTCTACAAAATAGAGATTCGCCAGACGTTTTCACCTATTTTATGCCATTACAGTTCTGTAAAGGTAGAGATCATCTGAATCTCAATACTGAAGATTCTTCAATGTGACTTTCAAGTTACATTGAGGAATTATTATGGTCCTATTTTTCTTTCTGATGTTGACACGGACTAAATTAGAAATCAGTTAGTAATTGTAAGTTTATTATTTCTGTGGGTAGTTCACAAATACCATGACAAATTCCTTAATGATTTGTAAATATATACATAGATTGCTAAACTTAAAGATGATTCCACGTGTATACAGCAACTGTGAAATTCCACAGGTAACAAAAGGAAGCCATTCTGTCAACATGGTTCAAATGGTGACATTTAAGCTCCCACATGGTGACAGTGATGTGGGAGATTTGATAGTTTCATTCAGTTAACAATTATTTACTGAAGTCTAATGTATGCCAAGAGCTTTGCAAGATGCCAAGAATTTAGTATTGTTTAAGAAACAGGCACTACTTTAATGGGCTCATTATTAGTGAAAGAGACAGATGCAAACCAATAATTACAGCACAATGAGATAAGTGCAAACAGGTAAAGCACCATAGAAGGTGCAACAGAAGCCCAGAGGAAGGAGCCACATGCTGGGCCTGCTTTTTAAAGGTCAGAAAATCATTCATTTATTTAGCTTAACAGTTCTCATAAGGTCTCTTTGCAGTCAGGGTAGGGAGAAATTAATCAATGAAGCTGGAGGTATAGCTCATGCTTTAAGACAATTACAGCCTAGAAAATTTACTAACTGCTATATGATTTAAACAAAGATGTATGTATGCAAAACAAAAAAGCATTGTCTAAGAGTCTGTAGGTGGAGGTGTGATTTATATATGTGATATTGCTTTTTCAGTACAGAAAATTGATTTGAAGACAAAGGTAAGAATAAAATTGTATGAACAATGACTTGTTAATGACACAATGGCTGGAGTATTTGTGCTTTAAGGTATTTCCATCATAAAAATTAAATGTTTCCTCTTTTATCATATTTAATGTCAGTGTGATTGTTCCCCAAGTTAACTATATATATAATTTTTTTTTATTTTATTCTTTCCAGATGCATTTTCTATAATCAGGAAATGGCAAGCTATCAAAATATTTGTTGTTTATACTCACATACACACACATACACATATGCATAGAGGAAAAAGGAGATTTATATACCAAACTATTAGAAGAAATTACTTCTTAATTGGATTGTACTTGATTTTTTTTATCTTTTTCTTGTCTTTATATATTTTTATAATTAACATAGTTTGCCTATATAATATGGAAAAAATTAAAAAGTAAAAAACTTGAACTGGGATGACAAAGATGTCATGCTTTTTGGTACTGAGTACTTAAGTGAGTAATGACAAATGAAATCATGAAAATAATTAGATAATGATTATGTTTTTATGTATAGCTGTCCTCAATTTTTATTTATTTATTTATTTAGAGACAGAGTTTCACTCTGTGTCCTGAGTAGTGTGCCCTAGCCTCTAGGTTAAAGCAACCTCAAACTCTTGGGCTGAAGCGATCTTGCTCGGTCCCCCAGTAGCTGGGAGTAACAGGCACACATCACAAAGCTAGTTAGTTTTCTATTTTTAGTACAGATGGGTCGCCCTCTTGCTCAGGCTGATCTGGAACTCTTGAGCTCTGGTGATCCACCTGGCTTGGCCTCCCAGAGTGCTAAGATTACAGGTGTGAGTCACCACGCCCCACCCCATCCTCAAGTTTTAGTATTTATGCTTGCCAGTCTCACGGCACCATCATCTTACCACTCCTGCCCACTAAGGAAGTTAGGTGATAGCAGAGTCAATTATTCTTAATTTTTATAATTCATTCAAAATCAGTTTGCTTTTTTCCTTTCCAAAACCAGCTCATATTTGGCTTTGTTGATCACATTATCTCTAGTTGTCTCTCTGTTAGTATAGACTCTTGAATAGTTCTGAATAGATACTTCTTTTCTGAGTTAATCCAAGAGACCATGTATTATAGTAAGGCACATACCAAGGAAAAGGTCTTCACCTTCAATTTTTAACTCTTCTAAATTCTTTTCCTATTGGAAGCATAACGTCCCTTGAACTTATGCTAAGTTACAAATGCTATCTACCTTCATTCTTCATTATTTTCTCTTTTGCATTTTCATTTTATCTTCTCTTTCCCCTGAGTTCAACTTAATTTTCTCAGAACTAGGCTAGAGTTTACACATCACCTTTTCTGTGGTGTATCATCTAAGATTTAATTCATCCACTCCATTTAAATTTATGATTAGTATACTTTGTATTGTTTTACTATACTGTCCATCAGCTATGACCTGCTCTCAGGGTTAATTCCATAAAATGTTTCTGATATCCAATTCTCTGTTTCAACGCATTGACACCTCTTTCTCTTATTGATTACTTACTTCCCTCATATAACTCTTTAAAAAAAAATAATCCCAAGTTTATAATTACGCCTCCAACAGAGCCAGTCTGTTGCAGCGCTGTGTTATTTGAAATATCTTAGAAACTGTTATATTTCATGTAAAGTAATGTATTTCTGGGACTAGATATCATAAAGTGATCTTGAAAGGTCAAGTTATTGTACTTGATGTAGACTGATTTTCATATAAATCTTATTATTGAATACATTAACTATATCATTTTAGGTCTCAGGGACCCCATTAGCAGAATTAGTTGATAATCCGGTATTATCTCAAGGTAGTCCAAAGAGTCTATGAAAGTCACTGCTCTCTGAAATATGCTTTCGTTACATTTTTAGATAAGTAAAAAGCTGTAATTGAAAGTGTAACTGGTGATAAGGAAATTGATAGATCTATGCTAATATAATGAAAATAAATATGCATAGAAAAAAAATCCAGCTGTGTATGTATAATTTTGTTCAGAATAATATCACGTTATATTATCAGAATGCTGCCAAGTAAAATTTTTTCATTTATGAACTTACATAATTCTAGAAACTACCAAATCTTTAACTTTATTTAAAGAGGACTACTTCAGTAAATATGATTTAAGAACAAAACAAATAGCAATATTCCTCAGATGATCTGTGAATCACTACAAAAACAATAAGAGATAAGATAATATAAAAATTTGTTTAAGCAAACTGGCATTGGATTATAAAGAAAATCAGAACTTAACCTATGATTGAGATGATAAATTTATGAATATCAGTTCAAAAATAACAAGGATTATGGAATTTATAGTGGCACATAAACCTCTTAATAAAAATACACAAAACAATATAAAATAAAACATTCTGACTATGGTGTTAAGTTCCTAAGAAGAAAGGAGGTAACTTGATCATAAGGTCAACATCATATAATTTTTGAAATAAAAAATTGTATATTTCATTAGGTGGAATTTTGAGTTAGTGTATCTTTGTCTAAGAATTTTGTATTGTATGTATTTTTGCATTTTCTCTTTTACATACTGTAATAAATTCTAATGATTATTTTATAATATAAATACTTCTTAAATGAAAATATTTTACTATTTTCCAATTCAAATATACATCAGCATTATGTATATATGTATATATATGTAATATATATTATGAAACATATCTAAACATATTTAAATGAGGAAATCAGGCTACATCAGTGGAAACTATTGATAAAAGCAAAAACTAGTTTTGTGATTGTGTTACAAAAGCTATTTATATCACAAGGAAGCAGCGGATAAATTCTAGTCACCTCATCATTCAAATAAAACAAAAGTATGAACCAAGTAAGATGTTCAGAATATAAAGGAGTCATCTTTAATTTTTTTCAAGCTATATAAGCACATTTATTCTGTAATATAATACTTACACATTATGGGGATTTTTAGAATTGAAAGTTTATTTAACATCCATCTAGATGAAACTCAGTGAATGGTTTCAAGATCTTTTACAAATAAGAGCTCATGTAAATTTCATAACAGTGGAGTCAATTACCTGTTATTCCTACTCCAATTTGGAGATGAGAAATTTGGGGCTCACAGATGTTAAGTAATTCCTAAGATATCATAGCTAGTCAATAGGAAAACTGAGATTTAAACACAATCCGTGTCTGGAATCAATTCTTAACCACAGTGAAATATTGCAAATTGTTCTTTCTGTCAATTATGCATATGTAATACTATTATCAGTCCAGGGAAGTGCTATCAATGACCATCCTGCAAAGTTCTTGTGTTCATTGTCACTGTAAACCTACCTTGTCTTCCTTTTTTGCACTTCAAATGCACTGGAAAGGTCTATTTTCAATATGGACAAACTATATTACTGAGTTAATTGGAATACTGTGAAAGTTTCCAACAAGGACTGAGATAAGTTAAAATTCCTTAACACTAAAGAATTCACATCCATTGATAAAACTAAAGCCCTTAAAATGGTCTTCAGAGCCCTGAATAAGCTGGCCTTCAATAAATAATTTTAAAGAAATAAACACATGAATGATTTGACAAATTAATGGTCTAATTCTATTTATTTATTTTAAAATATGTCTGCAATACATAATGTGCAGATATTTGGGTTATAAATAGGTGAGCTTCACACTCAGCAATGAGAGAAATATAACCTGTACTTCCTGCTGAAACATCAACTTAATTTGAAAAGACACTTTAGTAACTATAAACAAAGGGTTTCATCAGTCTTTGTGAATCTTCTTCCAGAATTAAGAATTCTTCAGTAATGTTGTGTTGTTGTTGCTTGATTTCTTAGCCTCCACACCCTTCCTTCTTATCCTTCCTTCCCTTTGATTCTCATTGATTCATAAAGTTTTGGGGTAGCAAACTATATTATCAGTGTTGAAATGGAACGTGTAACCTTGTATTTAGAGAAATATTACACTATACTTTTGATTCATTGTTCTGCATTTCTTGAGCAATTCCAATTTTCTACTTCTACTATTCTTCAATATCTAAGACACTTTCTACTTGTTCACTTTCTCATATATTTATAGTTTCATTTGTTAATTTGTTTCAAAATATTTAGTCGGTGCAAGTGATTCTCTTGAATTGATGAATGATACTGAACTCAGGCTTTTAATATCTGTCACTATAATAGTGAACATTTTACCTGATAGGTATATTTTTATCCCTCAACTCTCCTTCACTATTAGTTTCAAATGACCTTTACAACCCTGTTTGAATATGTGTACTCATCAATTACTGCTCACTTCTTGATGAGAACATGTAGTGTGTGTTTTTCTATTCCTAGGATGTTTTGCTTGGGATAATGTTCTCCAGTTCCACCCAATTGCTGCAAACACATTATTTTATTCCTTTTTATGGCTGAGTAGAACACCATGGGGTGTGTACGTGTGCTTATCCATTCATCATCTGATTGACACTTAGGTTAATTCCATGTCTTTGTTGTTGTAAATTGTACAGTGATAAACATTTGGGTACAGGTATCTTTTTGATGTAATGACTTCCTTTTTTTCTGGATGGTTACCTAGTAGCAGGATTGCTGGATAAAATGGTAGCTATATTTTTTTTTATACTTCGATTTCTTTAAGGTACCTCCGTACTGTTTTCCATAGAACTTGCACTAATTTACAATCCCAGAAGTATGATATAAGAATTCCTTTTTCATATCATCCTTACCAAAATCTCTTATTTCTTGATTTTTTAATAATGGCCTAACTGACAAAGATAATGTCAGGGAATTAGCTTAGGCCAGAGTGAGGGTAGGAAGATGGGGTGAGGGTGGGGAGATGGACTATTGTGAGTTGCTGTTGTAAAAGCAGAAGTGATTAAGATTGTGGTTGGAAAGTTTTAAAATGAAAGACCTATTTAACTCCTAGGGTTACCACAGAATACTGATCAAAGGGAAAGTTGGTCAACAACTTATAGTTAATCAATGTCTTATTAACATCATGGGATCTTTCCAAGTTAGCCAAGAATAACATAAAATCAATATGACCAAGACCCTAAGCACACCAATCAGTGAACAGATGAGGCAAATGGGACTTTATAGAGAGCAGTTAATACCCCCCCCAAAAAAGGTATAAAAGTTAAAAGCTATATTATCCATAGGGCCTCCAGCCATTAGGACAAGGCCCTGCTTATTGTTTAAGTTGTTGATATTTATTTATTTATTTATTTATTGCTTAGCTTTAATTTGTTGTTTTGTCAATTATGTCAGAGATCACCTCTTTGAACCACTACATCGCTCTAAAGAGATGACAATAAGGTTTGGTCTCACTGTGATTCTAGTTTGAATTTCTCTAATGATTAGTGGTATCATTAGGTATTTTTTTCATGAGTCAGCCATTTTTCTAATCTCTTTTAAAAGACTCTGTTCACAACTTTTGTTCACATTTTAATGGGAGTATTTGATTATTTTCTTATTGATTTCTTTTAGATTCTGGATTTTAGTCCTTTGCAGACATAGAACTTCTGAATATTTTCTCCCATTCTGTAGATTGTCTATTTACTGGTTGATTATTTCCCTTGTCATGCAGGAATGTTTAAAATTTAATTAAGTCTTAATACCGTATTTTAATTGTTTCAATATTTGACATTTGGAGCTTGGTTACAAATTCTTTGCTTAGGCCAATGTCTAGAAGACTTTCTCCTTCATTTGCTTGTTTTTAAGGTTTTTGAATTTGAATGTCTTTCTTTTCTTTTTTCTCTTCTCTTCCCTTCCCATCTCTTCTCTTTTCTTTCTTTTTCTTTTCTATTTGATTGCTCTGGTTAGGACATCCCATACAATGTGTAATAGAATTGGTGACAGTGAACAACCTTATCATGTCCCAGTTCTTGTTGGGAATGATTTTTAAATTTTCCCTATTCAGGATTATGTTGGTTGAGTTATATGTTGCTTCTATGAAGTGTGTTCTTTCCATTTGAAGTATGTTCCTTCTATACCTAGTTTGTTGAGGGTTTTTACCATGGAGATGTGCTGGACTTTATTGAATGATTTTTTTTTTCTACATCTATTGAGATGATTAAATGTTGTTTGTTTTTACCAAGTTTTTGTAGTGAATTGCATTTATTGGTTTTTGTATATTGAACCATTCTTGCATCCCTCAGATGAAATCCACTTGATCATCTTTAGTTATCTTTCTGGTGTGCTGTTGAATTTGATTTGCTTGTATTTTGTTAAAGATTTTCAAATCCATGTTCATAAGAGTTATTGCTCTGTAGTTTTCTTTTCTGGTTCTGTACTTTCCTGGCTTTTTCATCAAGATCAAAGTAACTTTTTAGAATGAGTTAAGGATGATTCCCTTCTTCTTGATGTTATGGAATGGTTTCAGTAGAATGAGTGCCTATTCTTTGCAGGTCTGGTAGAATGTCACTGTTGAATCCATCTGCTCCAGGAATTTTTATTACTGTTTCAATCTTGCTGCTTATTACCTACATATTCAGGATTTCTATTTATTCCTGATTCAGGCTTGGGAAGTTGTGTGTTTCTGAATATGTATCCATTTCCTCTAGGTTTGGTTTTCTGCATAGCAGTTCTCATAGTAATCACATATAATATTTTACATTTCTACTGTGTCAGTTGTTAATGTCTGCTTTTCCACTTCTCATTGAGTTATTATAATTATGTCTCTTCTTTTTCTTGTTAATATAGTTAGTGGTCTACCAATTCTGTTTATCTTGTCAAAGAACCAACTTTTTGTTTCCTTGATGTGGGTGAACATTGGGAAGTTAGGATTATGGGAATAGACTTACATTTATATAATAATGGAATAATTGCATGGAAGGTTGTGTGATCAGGGTCAGATATTCAGGAGAATGGAAAGGACAGGAGCCTCAAAAAAAAAAAAATACCACATGCTCACACATTATACTGGGGACTTCATGAAACAGCTTGGCATGAACACCCAAGACTTCAGGAAAAGGACTGCAAGGACCTAGCTGGAGTCAGAAAGGACCCTGGGAAAAAGGTCCACAAGGGCCTGGCTGGAGGCCTAGAAGAGCTTTGGGAAGCCATTTTAGGACAACATGTGCAGCTGACTCATTGAGCAAGATTGATTAGTTCTTACAGATGTGAGATAAAAGGATTCAGCTTTGTTCCTCCTGGCCCCTGAAGATGAGTAAGGCATCAAGTTATCTGCTCCACAGGAAAGAACAGATTAATTGAGTGGTATCTAGCTCCAAAGTCCATGCTCCTATTTCCTTTGTTTTCTATAATCCTGTGTGTGATTGATAAGTATCTTAAGAAATAAAAGTAATAAAAATAGCTAAAGAGTTATTGGTGGGTAACCCAGAATTGGGGCAGGAGAAACCACAGAGATGATGTATGTCATTGTTGCTGCAAACACCCATTAACTAATCAAGAGAGATAATAAAAACTGAGTACATCTGGAGTTTGAGGTCGTTGCTGTTTCTTGCATGAAGGGTGTTGACTTCCCGGGCCCACTCTACAAATCCTACTGTTTCTATTGTCTGTCCTTATTTCCTTCATTCCCTCATCTCCACCAAGCATTGGGGATCTCACAGTCATGTGGGGGCTGGCTCCGTACAATTTATCCTATGTATTGTTATTTTGGTTTCCATTTAATTTAGTCCTCCTCTGAGTTTTGTTATTTTTTCCTTCTGCCAGCTTTGAATATGATTTCTTCTTTTTCTAGTTTCTTGATGCATGATATTAAGTTGTTAATTTGTGAACTTTCTAAACTTTCTGTTGCAGGCATTTAAGGCTCTGAACTACCAATTACCATACTTTTTCTATTATTCTAATGATTTTGGAAACTTCTATGTGTGTTTGTGCATTTTGTCATTTGGTTTAAAATTTTTTTTTATTTTCATTTTAATTTCACCATTGACTCAAGGATTATTGAGGTTGTTTAGTTTTCATAACTTTGGGTAGATATTTTTTTATTCCATTTGACCTAAAAAGACGGATTGTATAATTGTGATTTTTTAAAAAATTGCTGAGACTTGTTTGGTGGTCTAAAAGATGATCTATCTTAGAGAATTTCTCATGAGCTGACAAGTAGTATGTGTATTGTCCGGTTTTAGAGTAAAATGTTTTGTAGATATCTGTTGGGTTCATCTATTTTCAAGTCCCAATTAAATACAATGTTTCTTTATCGATTTTCTGCCTTCATAAACTGTCAATTTCTGTCAGTGAAGTGTTGAAGTTTCCAGCTGTCTGATGCTGTCATTCATTTCTTTGATTATAATTAGTAGTTTTCTTTTATGAATCTCAGAGCTCCTGTGTTAAGCATAGATATCTTTAGAATTGCAATGTCTTCTTGCTTAATTACTTGCTTTATCATTGTACAATAACCGACTTTGTCTTGTTTAACTATTGTTGACCTACATTCTATTTTATCTCACATGAGGATAGCTACTATGGCTCATGTTTGATTTCTATCTGCATGTAATAACTTTTTTTTACCAATTTATGTTAAGTGTGTAAAAGATCTTTGGAGATAAGTTTCTTAGAATGGCATTTGGTTAGGTTGTGTTTTTTGCATCCACTTCACTAATCTGTCTTTTTTATATATATTAAATCATAGCAGTGTACATTAATATTATCATGGGGTACAGTGTACTGTTTCTATATACAATTTGAAATACTTTCATCCAACTGGTTAACATAGCCTTCATGTCTTTTTCTTAGTTATTGTGTTTTTTAAGTGAAGCAGTAAGAACATTTCCATTCAATGTGAGTATTGATATATGAGGCACTGTTCTCTTTATCATGTTGGATGATACCTTTTTGTATTGATTATTCTGTTTAAAGTTTAGAGCACTTTTGTGCATTTCTTAAATTTCTTTAGTGTTTTTTTAATCTGGGAAAAACTTTATGTTTCCTTCATTTATAAAACTTAGTTTTGCAACATACACAATTCTTGGGTGAAAGATAATCTATTTTAGAAGACTGAAAATGGGATCTCATCCATCCTAACTTGCAAGAGCTTCTGTGCTAAGAATTCTGCTGTTAGTCTGATAGGTTTTCCTCTGTAGGTTAGTTGCTGCTTTCCTGCTAGAGATTCAGGATTTTCTCCTTTATTTAGACTTTGGCCAGGCTGCTGACTATGTGCCTTGGTGATGTCCTATTTGCTACAAATATTCGAGGAGTTTCGAGATCATCTTATATGGGAATATCTGTATTTCTGATAATAATAGAAAAATTGTCCTCCATTATTCTTTCAAATAGGTTTTCTGTACATTTCACTTTTTCTTCATCCCCCTCTGGGATACTAATCATTCTTATACATAGTAGTAGCTCATTTTACATACACCTACATTTCTCTAAGTGTTGTTAAATCTTCCTGCTATATTCTGAATTTCTCAAAATGATTTGTTCATTACTTTATGTACTTTTGTATCACTTCTTACATTATTTTTTTGGAGAATGTTTCATTCGTGTCCTAATTTTTTTGTCGTTTATGTGTTTGTTTTTGACTTTCTCATTAATGCCATTCATCTTATTTGCCATCCATATTCTGAATTTCATATCTGGCAATTTCTCAATTTTCTTTCTGTTAGGTTTAATTGCTAGAAACCTATTGTTATCCTTAGGGGTGGCAAAACTATTTTTTTTTTCATGTTTTCAGAGTTCTTATGTTGGTTTCTTCTTATCTGGCTCCCCATCTCTCAGTGCAAGGCAGATGAATTTATAATACACTTGTATTTCAGTGTTGGGAACTCTTCTAGTGGTGGTACAGTGTAAGTGTAGGAGGGGGCGCTCCTAGTGACCAAAACTATGCTAATATGAGGGTTTGCTTCAGTGGAGGGGGGGTAGTGCCCCTGCATACAGGTAATGTGTGGGATGGATGGGGTCTCTGAAATTTACAGCCCACAGCACATGGGGCTAAGGGGAATAGGGTGCTCATGGCTCATGGCTTCTGCAGCACATGGCAGCTGGGGTGATGCCAGTTCTAAAGGTTGCAAGGTCTTGATTGGTGGCTGGGCAGGTGGTGGGATTACTGCTGATGGTGGGGTGACTCTTCAGGCTACAGTGACTCCTGGTGGCTGGAGCTCTTCCTCTGCTCAAGTCTGACTGCAGCAGCTACTGCAGTGTTAACTCAGCTGGCTGCAGCAGGCTATCCAGATGGTAGCAGAGATGTTGACAGTGTGGGTGCCTGCTCTGGGGGGTGCATACAGCAAGTTATGATGTGTGTGAGAGCATCTTCCCTCCCTACTCCCTTCCTGGCTAAGGAGAGCCAATGTGGAGATGGCTGGGGTCTATATTGGACAATCTGAGGCAGTGAGCTCAGAATGGCATCAGTTGCATCAGCCTAGGATGGGAAACCAAGACGTCCCCACTGTGGTCATTTTCCAATGCAATCCTGTTGCACAGTCTCCAAACTGTCCTCTGATCGGTTTGGAGTCCGGCTGTGGTGACTGTCCTTGCAGTTGGGGTTGCATTTTTCATGGGGGTACATGGAGTGCTAGGGTTCTCCCTAGACCTGTCCACATGTGTAGGTGCTTCCTCCAGATGTCTTTTGCTCTTGCCAAGAAAATAACCCTCTCCTTCTCTTTGGGTATCTCCAGTCTACTATTTATGCCACAGCAAATATAAAACTATTAATTCGGAATTTTTTTCACTCACAGACAATATATGTTTGCTAATCATTGATAAATTATTTTCTAATCAATGGGCAGATGTCACATCTCACACAAGAAAACTTTATTTTTTTTATCTGGATTAGTAAAGCTATCTCCTCTTTAATAAAAAATTATATGGAAAATAAATAATATGATTGTTGAGGATGAATAAATGTAATATCATTGATCATTTTATAATCGTAATGACCAATCCCTACTATTCACAGAGACAGTTTTTAAAGATCTGAAAATGTTTTTCTCAGATATTTTAGTTTATTTTTTGTTTGAACATACTATTTTGCCAGGTGTTCAATTCAGAACTCATATATATTTCCACAAAACATCTGCTTCCATATATTATACTGACCATCATTTATGAAGCAAACCTAGTTGTCCTGTTTCCTTGCTTCCTTCTTCTTTTGACACTCATCATTAATTGGAAAAAGCCCGTAAAATTAGCCACGGGTTTGTTATCAAAATGCGAAAGGGAATGTGGTGTATGAGGCTGAAAAAATAAAGAACAAATTGTGGAAGGCATTAAATGTAATGTGATGCTGTGAGTAAATTTTTATTTAGAGTTTATGACTTTGAGGACATTTTTATTTTAGCATTTAACCATGAGAAGGCATATTTTATTAATCAACATTTTAAATAAATACACTGTCTACTGAACAGGAAAAACAAAAGCAAGCCAATAATTTTGGAGGCTTATTTAATATATAATGCAAAAACTAATTCAATTTTTGGACAGTGGATGATGTAGAACAAATTGAAAGAAGGAACTTTGAGAAGTAAATGAGAGTTAATTTGATAGGAATTAACCACGGCCTTGAATACAGGGTACTAAGAATTGTGCATACTAAATTTAGAATAGTACTGACAGAACATAAAATGCAAAAAAAGCAAAAAATAGGAACAGTGTTCAGAGAAAAAGCACAACTGCAAGACAAAATAGTATTAAAAATTATCTCTCATGATAAATCTAAACTTAATATTCTAATGCAGAATGAGAAATACTAAAAATTTGGCGCTATTAGGCGCCAAACCCTTTGCCTAGCACAATTTGGTCTCAAATGTGCTAGGCGAAGGGTTTTACCCAATGATTATTTGGAAAATAATCATTGTTTAGTCTTACTAATTTGCTTAAAAATAAACCATAACTTTTAAAATCTTCTGTTGAAAGGATTAGCAATATGTTAATCAACTTGAAGTAATTTTTACATATATGTTTATGCACTAAACATAATAATGATCAGCTTGAAGAGGGTACCATTCTCAAGGAATTTGATGGAATGGGTTGAGGCCTGCAAAGAATGGGATGTTGAAAAGGTGAAGAATCAGATTAAAGATAAATGTAGCAGAAGAATTTTAAGTTTCTGATGTTTTCGGTAATGAGAGAGTGTAAAATCATCTTTTATTATGAGTAATTGCTAAATCAAGGATGAAAGTTTTAATTTCTAGAAAATTACTGAATGCAAGCAAAAAAAATGGGAAGCTGAAGTAAGTGATCCAAAAATTCAAGAAATAAGGAAGCTTTGAACACAGAGCAGGTGGAACAAATTAAAGACACTTCATAAATAGCAGATTATAGTAAGTATAAGTGCGTGAAATTCTCTAACTATAATTACACTACTAAATAAATGACACCCAAAAGTAAGCTGCATATAATCAATAGAAGCAGTTTTGTGTGCAGAAACCTTGAAAGTGAAATAATTATAATTAACTATCTAAAATAAAGGTAATGTATGTATATTAAGACAACATATAAGAGATATATATATTAAACAATTTAATTACTAGATATAGAAAGATTATGTTGTTGAAAATGTGTCCCTCTATTTTAAAATTTCTATCTTCAATGAAAATTGAATTGTTTTTGTTTTTTATACTTTAAAAGTATATAAAACAAAAACAACAACAAAACATAAAACTAACAAAATAAATAGAGGAAAAGAAGTAAAGGAATAAAGGAAAGTAAAGGAATAAAGGTGATTTAAACACTTTTCAATCAGAGATATACAGCATTTACAGACAAAATGTCAGTAAAGTATTAATGAGCTGACAATATTACTAGTACAGTTTGCCTTATTTTTATACACACAGTTTTACTGCAACTGTACAGTAAACACTTTCCAAGATGATAAAACTCTTAAAAGATTCAGCATGATTGGACCAAGAACAGTAAAAATAAATCAAAAGATTGAAATCACTAGGGCAACATTCACTGATTGCACTGAAGTTATATTAAATATAACACATAGATAAATGAAAAATATGTATAGGATACGTATACAGAACCTATGCTTAAAGAAGACAACAAAAGTGAAAAGAATTTTCTTTTAGTAATAAAAAGAACTAATGTTATTAAAATCGGGACAGTGACAATGTTATTTAGAATACTCTCGAAAGTCTGTAATAAGGGGGAAATGGCTGAAAATCAAGAGTTAATCATCCATTTGAAGACAGAAAATAGACATTTCAGTTCAGATGTGGAGCTATGGAAGGAGATCATCATTGTACTTTTCACTCTCCAAGCCAAAAAGTCCACAAATCCATAGCACTTTAACCCATCAGAGAACAGAGAACATCAAGAAAAATTACTAAAATAAATGTCAGAAAAATCTTGGCTTAATAATTCTGAAACTACTTTGACATACTAGAGTTGTTTATACTGATGCTTTGAATGAAAAGGTAAATTAATGATACATAACCAATCCAATATTTCATAGATAGAGAGGTAAGGAGCAAAAAGGTAGAATGGGCCTTGTGGTGTGAGAACAGAATCCAAAATATCAGTAGGAAATCTTATTATATACATGTACTGAGATAGGTAGGTAGATAGATGTTAACATAATACATGACTATTTTTATATAATTGTATATTAGATCTGGTATAAGGTTTTATATATATAATTATTATTTGTATGATTATATACAAAGAAACATGAGTTAGTGTATATACGTATGTTATCTGGTCCTCTCTGTTGAGGGTGGCTATCACCAGTGACATGCCAGCAGCTATTAATACAACTCATGTCTTGATTTCTAAATTCCAGTCCCCAATAAGAAAATATAATACAGAAATCTTTGGAAAAATTGTTGATCGTGGGTCTAGGGTAGGGAAAGTAAAAGTATAAACTTGGAGCATTGTATTTAGGCGTGTCCAGGACACTGAGAAACCAGACTGAAATAGCTTCAAAACTAGAACAATTTGAGATAAAATTAACAAGGTTAGTATGTGATGATAAACCAAAAAAGAAGAAAAAATGTATTGATGAGTATGTGATAAGTAACTGATTAAGTAAATAAATGAGAAAGAAGCAAAAATATCTTAGAGTAGAATTTCAAATAACATATTTATATATGTATAAATAAATTATGTATGTTTGTGTGTATCCATCTGTATCTATCTATTTATTTATCCATTCAGATATCCCCTCCCTTTCTGGAGCTCTAACTTTATATCTTTTCCTGTGAGTATGGGATGAAATTAATGATTACTTACAAAGAACACAGACTAAAGGGGAAAAGAGTACTAACTACAGTGGAGCAACCTGGCAAACCTATCTAAACCAGTAATCGAACTTAACTTTACCAGTGAGGTAATGTCTTTAATTGTGACTCTCCTGATACGATGCTATGAGAAGGACAGCTCAACCTTATGAGATGTTTTTCCAAAAATTTATTACCATGATCTCATTGAAAAAAAGAACATCAGGTAATCTCAAATGAAGGATAGTTCCGCAAATATCTGAACAGTATTCATAAAATTATCTAGATGATGAAAAATATGGAAAGTTGCAAGTCACAGAGCGGGAGACACTAAATGATTAATGATAAGTAAGTGCAATGTGGGGTCTTAAAACAGATCCTGGAAAAGGGTTGTTCTTAAAAACTGTTGTTTTTAGAGAATAGAATAAAATATATATATATTCACACACACACATATATAACATGTGTATATATATGTATAATTAAATATAAAATTTTCTTTTTCATCATTGTAAAAACAAAGAACACAGTGGGAAAAATTCCATACACATAGATGCCTATGTATGTAAATATTTATATAAATACACATGTATGCTCACGTTTATCCAATTGTGTATAAAGAAGATCTCTTAAATTCAATCGATAAATCAAAGAATTCAATGGAAAAATGAACAAAATTCTTAACAAAGACACTTCACCAAAGGAACTATGCAAATGGCAAATGGACATATGAAAAGATACTCAAGTATTTAGCCAAAAAAGGCTATGGATTTATATTTTTTGCTGACTAGCATATGAATTAATTAGAACTGATATGCACTACGGAAATTGATAAAACAATTCTGGAAAATTATTAGATTGTTTATCCAATTTGTGGATACACTTGTCTTATTTAACATTTCTACTTATAGCCCTAGAAAAGTATTGATGTTTACTAAAAGATATGCACAGTTATGTTCATAGCAGCACTGTTATCAATAGTTAGAAAACAGAAACAATTTAGACAAGAATCAAAAGAAAAATGATAAAAATGTTGATACATTATGCTACAACACAATTAAATTAGTTATTACAGCACACTGTGATATTGATCTGTTTTACCATAATAATGTACAAAATAAGCAAAAAAAAAAGAGTCTTTATTGAATGATTTATTTATATAAAGTTACAAGAAGGCAAATATAATCCACTGTATTAGAAAACAAGGAAACAGTTGCTTTTAGATAGTGACTTAGGGTGGAGAAGGGGAGGGCGGATGTGAAAAGATACATCCTATTTCTTGATTTAGGTAGCAGAGAGAGGTATACTCACCTTGCAAAAATAATTGTACTGTGTCCTTATATTTCTGAATTCTATAAATATTTATTACACTTGAATACAATTTAAAATACAATAAATTATTAAAATAATGTACAAAAAGTATTAGTCTAGTTCCTAGTCCATTAGTTCCTTAGTCCATAAAGAGTTCTTTTAAAACCACGAGAAATAAAACCTGGTTCCTTTAATTTAAAGCACAATAAGATGATTCTACAAGTGAATTATATGTATTTATTTTCTCTTAAATAATGGATTATACAAAGGATCTCAAGATAAAAATGTAATAAGGTATCAGCAGGACCAGAAAAATACTTGGAAATAAGTACATTGTAAAAGATATTAAAAGGTGGAAGAGATATGGAATAATAATAATAATAGTGTGTTTAGGAGCATGTTTGCCTATATACTTTCACTTTTCCTAACATATTCTCCAAAATCCTCTTTAAGAACATCTGATCAGCTAAGCTAGAACAAGACAGTAAGGACGACACAATAACACTGGGCATTTTATATGGACTTTGCAATTCATTTAACAATAATATTACATTATTTGAATGAAAGATTTTAAATGCCTCACCTCTAAGGTTGTGAGTACATTTTATACCTCTTAAATACAGAGCCTTACTATGACCTCTTTTCATTTCTTAGTTGCCAAAATAAAGTGACTTTATTGAATTACACTTAAATATATTTGAATTTTCAGGTAAAATGCTGATTCTAAAACATTAGTCATCTTGCATCTGTTCTTGCAACTGGCTAGGTTTTAAGAAACACTTAGATAAATCAAATCTTTTTATTTTAATATTTCTAAAATAGTCAAATTAGTGCCTGTGTTTTTGAGGATTGAGTTACAATAATGAACAGTAATGTGTGGTGCAGCAATTCCTATTTTATTAAAAGAGCATTTTTTTCTCTCAGGTTCTTTATAATGCGTTCGTGCAATAACAAAAATGAATGAAATATAATAATGTGTTGACAGTCTTGGTTAGCTCCTTATGCTTGAGTTATATCTGAGTTTGCTTTATAATCTTGGTTTTCAATAGTTATCTAAAAAGCATGTTAATAAATGAGCAATAAACATTCCTCTTACATGTATCCTGTCAAAAAAATAATAAATGTTATTTCTTATGCCAGATAATATAAATTCATTTTCAAACAGTGTCAACAAAAGAATTTGAATAAAAGTGGACCAGCTTTGAATAGATAGATCACATTTTTTTCCCCTACATGAAGTGGATTTCTTTAAATGACACTTTTGTTTTGTCATTCACCAATCAAATAATTTTGAAGCTTCTATTATGTAGAAGGCCCTGTTTCAGGGGGTCACAGAAATGTACAGAACAAAAACCCCTGCCCTTATGCAAAGTTACAAGTCAAATCTGTCAAGTATAGAACATAAATGTCTTAACACAATAATCAAGTCAATGAGGTGAAAACTATGTTGATTGGTTTGATGTAACCACGTCAGGTTGTATAAAAACATCAACACATTGTATCCCACATATGCATAAATGTATTCATGATCTATGTGTACATGACTTAATTAAAAAAAAACATGCAAGTGGGGAAAGTTGAGTAAAAAGAGCAACATAGTTAGCAAGAAATTTACATATATATTATGTTGGAAGTGATAAGTGATACAAGAATATTATCATAGCAAAGCAATATGAGTAAATGTGTTGATCAGCTGGATATAGGTAACTGGATAATGACAGTTTCTGAGACTGAAAAATTATATAGGGTGTGGTATAAGCTCTAAAACTGCCATCAATACCTGGGATGCTGTTTTTCTCCTAAGTGTGTCCTGGGAGCTAAGGGTCAAGAATAGTAATGTGGTGCGTGTGAAGAAAGGAAAGGAGACCAAAGTGGCTGGAGTTTGTGCAAGATGAAGTGTAGGGGAGAAGTGTAGGTAGAGACCAAACTGAGCTAGGCAAAGGGTTTGGGTTGTTGCACTGTGAGTAAAGTAAGAAACCATGACATGAGGTTGAAAAGGTATGTGAATAGATAGTGTCAGAACATTAAGGACATCATTTCCAAGGGCTAGAGTAGAATTAGGCTAAAATGCAGCAAGTGAGAGGGCTTGAGGTAGGTTGCAGTAGTCAGGGAGATGGGATGTCTTTGTCCTTGCTGTGCTGTAGGAAAGAATAGAAATTGTAGAAAAGAGCAAAGGCATAGAATTCCTAATGGAATTTGAAATGTTGAGGAAAAGAAGTGGAGATTAAGCACGGCTTCAACATTTTATTTATTTATTTTTTTTGGCCGGGGCTGGGTTTGAACCCACCACCTCCAGCATGTGGGGCTGGTGTCCTAACCTTTTGAGCCATAGGCACTGCCCAGTTTCAACATTTTTAATTTGAAGAGCAGGGTAGATAAATGTGTGGCAATTACTGACATAAGACAAAATGTGACCTAAGAGGATGTGGATGAGATGTTATCATGCGGTGTGAAGAACCAAGATAAATATTTATTGTATATATATATAATTTTTTTGGATAAATTTGAGACTTGAAAGAGGAAATGTCAATTAATTACATCACCATGAGATTAGGGATCTTGTAGGAAAATTCTCAGTTACAAACGTGGCTATAAAATAGAGAAATGTATTTTTACTTTTTAATCTCCAGGAGTAAATTGGGAACCAAAGGCTGAGTTTGAAAAAAAAAAATGTTTATCCTGAATTCAAATAGAAGATATGAGTTTAAAAAATAAAGTTAAAAGAATCCACAAAGACAAAGATGAGGACGTAGCTGAAGAAGGGGGAGGAGGCAGAAAAGAAAGAAAGAAACTTGAAGAACTGATAGAACAGAAGTCAAAAAAAAGAACTTTTTTAAAAAATCAGGGAGTAGTATATTGGGTAGAATTGTCTTGGAAGTTTGCGTAAAGATCGTTAGGAATCCACATAGGCCATAGTTGTTTTGTGGTACTTGATCCAGGTCTTTGGTAACCTGAAGAAAAGGTTTGGATCCAGAAGCTAAGGTGGATTGAAGTATGAATGGAAAGAAATGGCATTAATTTCAGAGATTTTAAAAAATAAGCTTGGAAATATCAAATATGTAGGAAAGAAGTCTCATGATTAGAGGAAAATATGAAGAATGGTAACATTTGGGCTCTAGTTGATATCCAATATATCTGGGGGGTTTTATTTCTAGTAAGTGTCACAGGCAGAGAAGAAGTTTTCAGTGGTTAAGTGTAAGGGCTTTGGAATCAGGCAGCAGGGTCAGGTCATCCTTCTCTTGGTAACTGTGTGATCTTAAACAAAACACACCGTAGCCAACCTAAATTTGGGGTTCTTTGTCTATCATGTGTCTATAAAACCTTGCAGATTTTTATGAGGATTAAATGAAAGACTCCATGTGAACTATTTAACAGGGTTGATGACACAGTAAATATTCAGTGAGACGTGCTGTTCTCTATTACTGTTTTTTCAGTCAAGTGATAATATCATTACTTCACTAGATAGTGAAACATGGAAACTGGTCAAACCAACATACAACCAAGGATAAATGTGGAGCCTGTCTGTGGAGAAAGGAACTTTTGTTTTATTTCCAGAAATATAAAATTATTTTTCACGGATTTCTTTGGCTTATACAAGGTTTCAACATTTCTAGTCTTTGCGAGTAGGATTTAGAATCATTGTTTTCCACAGAGAATGGGTTGAACCTGAACTAAGTATGAAGTGATTCCACAGATCACCACTAGAGGACAGAAGAGGGTCAGAGAACATTTCAGGAGTCCTATTCAGGAGCCTGGACGCTGGACAGGCTTCTCTGCGGTGGGAAACCCAGACGCTAGAACCAGACAATTGCTTTGATTAGGCTCATTATTTTTAATTTAAACAATGGAGCGGAAAGCTTTTCCAAAGCCAAAGTTTGTTTGCGTTTCAAAGTTAGTAAGGGAGTGGTTTTGATTTTATCATCCTGTACTTATTATAGTCCTTGCATAGCTCTCACTTAGTTCTACATTACATTATTTTCACTCGTTTTCACGCTTGTCATCAACCAGCGTTCTATGTAAAATTTTTGAAGCCTAGGGTTGTGTCTTATTTGAGCAATTCTTTCTCTTAGTAGACACTCCAGGGATTAGATTTCAGCTCTCATTATCATCAAAGTAGAGAGAGCCAACAGCTAGATAATACAGATTAACTAACAATTAGGGAGCCCGAGATACAGATGGGGGGTACCACACTCCTCCGTATGTTTGATATTGTAAAACTGTATTCTCTGGAGGAAGGATAAATGCTACGGAAAATAAGTATTCATTGTGTAGTCAGTGTCGCATGCTGAGAGACATTATTTTATTCAGTAATGTCAACAAGTCTGCTAGGTAGAGATTTTTCCCTTTATTCAAACGAGGAAACCAAGACACAGAAAGGTTTAGCAACTCGTCTGGTTTTCAGAGATAGTAGATATTGGAGCCGTAGAAGAAAAACCGCAGCAGACAAGATGAGCCAACGGAAACGGAGTTCATTCCGATTTAGTTGCCAGCAGCAGGAGAGAAGAGCGCAGGCCACACCTGGACACCAGAACCAGGTAGGTAGAACGGGAAGAGCCTTAAGAGCTGGGGTGGGCAAGTCCCGGGCCATCTGTGCTTGTTCCTTGGCCCTCACCAAAGGAAAACTGAACTTGCTCTTCTATCATGGCAGGAAGAGGTAGTTTTACATCTTAGAGCAAGAAGCCCACCAAAATTAGATTCCTCCTCCTCCTCAGAGACTGTGAAATAGTTAACAATTACCTTTCAAAGAGAGGGTCCCCTGACCCTCTGAGGGGGAAAAAAAAAAGCCTAGATTGTAAAAATGGCAAGAGGCTTTTAAAAAATTTACATTTCAAAGAACATAGATGGAATTTCAAATAGCAAGTTTTCTAAAGCAGATGCTGTAGGAAAAGGGAAATAGGGTACCTGGAGCTAGGAAGAATGCAGTCTAAACTTCAGACACTCCGAGGGGCACATGGAGGTCATCTTGGCTGTCAGAGCCAGGTTCAAATTCAGATCATTCAAGAAAAAAAAAAAAAAGTACTACTTTTGTTAGAGGAATCGGCAGTGCAATCTAACATATGAAATTGTCATGGATATTTCTGGCCTCAATAAATATTTATTGAATAAGTGTTCTGTTCATCAAAAACAGAACCTCCCTGAATCTTACTTTGGAGAGATAGGTCTTGGTACACTGATTTATATTCAACCAACAAAGCTACACAAACACTGTATGAACAAGGATACTATCTTTACACAAATGATCATGAATTACAGCAAGGGTACTTGTAAAACAACACCCAACTTCAACTCTACTTGTGCCCAATTCGCACAGAAGCACACTTTCTCACTGAATTTCCTGAATCAAATAAGAGTGGTTGGGAATTCAGTCTGGGTACTCTTGGCTCTTTTAAATTTTTTTCTTGCAAATAATGACTTCAGACATTTCTTGAGACTTCTCTACTTCTATTTATAAAATTTTTCTCTTGTTAACTTGAATAAGAAACAAAAATGAACTTGGTCCAACATCTTTAGGGCAATAGACAGAGTTTATATAAGTTGATATCCAGGACCCAAAATAGAAAACCTTGAAAAAGACTATTGATTGCAAATTCCGGTAACAAGGTTATGGTTTTTCTCAGGTTTGTGTAGCAAGGAGATATTAATAATATGTTACCTATAGAGAATATAGGCTGGAGAGGTGGACAGAGGCAAATCCTGGCTTACTTAACAGTTTCATAAGCACTAAGTCAAGATCTGGAATAGGACACAGAGCTGGGACAGTTTTATGTCACAGTTTCTCCCTATTTTTGTTCTCAGCACTTTCTAGGAGATGCACATAGATATCAATTAATATTCCAGCTTATCTTATAAATATAATAGCAGAAAACCAAATCTAAGGAAAAAAATGAACAATAATAATCAAAATTTTTCTTCCAACCTACAGCCCCAGCTTATTTTCTGGGTTTGAAAGTATTTGGTTCATAAAATTAAGAAAATTTTTTAAATAACCACAGTTTGTTTTTTTCCCTAAACTAGACCATATCAGGCTTCATTTTTGAACAAATTCATGGGCCGGGTGTGTTGGCTCACACCTGTAATCATAGCACTCTGGGAGGCTGAGGCTGGTGGGTTGCCCGAGCTCACAGGTTGGAGACCTGCCTGAGCCAGAGTGAAACCTCGTTTCTAAAAACAGCGGGGCATTGTGACAGGTGCCTGTAGTCTCAGCTGCTTGGGAGGCTGGGGGAAGAGAATTGCTTGAGCCCAAGAGTTTGAGGTTGCTGTGTGCTGTGATACCACAACACTCTACCAAGGATAACAAAGTGAGATTCTGTCTTCAAAAATAAAAGTACAGATTCATTAACAAAATCCACATAGTGTTTAAACCTCATCATTAATCATGAAAGTGTATATGAAAAGATTTAATGAAAGAATGGTGTAATCTGTCAAATTGGTAGGTAGGGATTTGGTTGTTTCCTTATTCTCTATGGTTGCCTTCCTGCTCCAACAGCAAAGTGAGTAGTGGCCAAGAGATCATCTGTCCCAAACAGCCTAAACCGTGTGCACGGTGGCCCTTGGTAGAAAGGGTTTGCTGACACTGCCCCAAAACAACACTCCTGTGCTTTTAGTCTAGCCATTTGTGTTGTCACAAGCTGAAGGAGAGTCTATGAGGCATATCACCACATATTACTGTTATCCCCCCATCTTCCCTGCACGTGAATCGTACTTTCTCAAGGGTTTCCACATTGCGCACATGGTTAGTTGTCAACGTCACGCACTCCAGAAGTCCAGTCATCAATATGGTCATGACTTCACCAACCAGGATCACCCAAAGCAAATGACCCTCCAGCAGACGCATCCTTAGAACTGTGTTGCAGTGGCTCCGTCATTCACCTCTCCTCATCTCGTCACGTTGCTTTTTATCATTTCACATCATCACAGGAAGGATGAGAACGGTACAACTGGATGTTTTGAGTAGAGAAACCACATTAATGTAACTTTTATTATAGCATACTCATAATTGTTCTATTTTATGATTAATGCTGTTAATGTCTTTCTATGCCTAATATATAAATTGAACTTTATTATATAATGAGTTTAGTACTATCCACAGTTTCCGGCATACACTGGGGGCCTTGGAAAGTATTTCCTTTGGATAAGGGAGGGCATAATGTGATAATACATGTCTAAATTTCTTCATTATCCATCACTTTAGTATGTTTCCAACTGTTTTTCAAAGACTTTATTTCCTAAGCCTTAGGAAAGAAATTTGAGTTGTGGGTACCTGGAACCTCTGTTTATTGTATCTTTCTATTCCTGACTGGTGAACCTCTATCTATAATCTGTCTGAGATACAAACAGGCATGATTACTGAACAATGGAAATTCATTAAGGGGTCTCAGTCTCTAGGCAACCACGCTGTCATTCAGTGAAGGCTGATGATAGGCTTTTTCAAATATTCTTTAAAAAAAATTCCTTGAATATGTCCACTTTTCTCTAAGACCATCATTTTTGGCCTAGAACTGGAATGTTATAATTCTCATAACTGATGTTCTTGTGTTCAGTCTCTTTCTTCTTGTTTTCCTTTTATTAAAAATTAAATATTTTTGTAATTATTGATTTTAACATTCTGTATATATGTATCTACAATAACCCTTGTTTGCATGTTGTACATATATGTTACCTCCCTTTATCCCCAACTATAATTGGTTCTATAAAGCCATGCAAATTTTTATGTTTTTCAAAAAAAATCTAAATTATCTGAATAATAAGTACTTAATAAACGATTATCTGATTGGGGTAAATCTGGATGAAGAAGGATGGGTAAAGTGATGAAATGTAAGCTCTCCTACTGGCATTTATGTTTTTAATAACCTGTATCTTGTTTGCAAACAAATCTCCGTGAGCTTGTAATGTGGCCAGAAATAGTGTCTCCCTTCTGGTCTGTGAGTAGATTTATTTTCTGGCCATTAAAATAATGAAATACACTTTCCCTCTCCAAAGCCATTCCAGAATAATAAATTTACCCTCCTCTCCTCACTGATGATTCAAGACTGAAGATAATAAGGTATTGTTCTTTTCTCAGTAGGCAGAATGGACAGGAAACTAACAGCCCAACAGAAGGGAACAATCAGACCCCAACTCCAGACGTCCTCTCCTCTAGTGCATCCCACTCCACGTACGTTTGGTCCTTTCTGTAACATCCCGAGGGGACTGGAGATTGGGGAACTGGGACTGATGCTTTTCTCATGGCTACATCTGCTGTAAGTAATGAATTATCTATGTTTCTGGCCTATACGCGTTTGTCTTTGCAAGTAGGGCAAAGGCTCGGATTCTTCACAGACACAATCTACCACACTAGTCTAATCTGAAATATTATTTTTAATTATTTAGGAATTCTGCACACAATTCATGTAGAGCAGTTCACTTTATAGTGGCATGGGGTTTTTTAAATGGGCCTCATGATTCTGTAATATTTGTGTGTGTGTGCAAAGAAGAAATGTCACAAACAGATTCTATGTACTACTTTTTCTCAGTTTCCCAAATGATAATATCCTGCAAAACTATAGTACACACTATCAAAACCAGTATATTCCATTGATACAATTGACCAATCTTATTTATATTTCTCAATTTTGCTTTTATTCATCCATGTGTATCTCTTCTATTTTTATTCTTTCATGTGTGTTTTCAGTTCTACATGATTTTATAAAATGTGTAGGCTCAGAAAAGTTCCTTTATCACCAGGATCCCTCCTGTAGCCCTACTACAACACACCATATTCCACCATGGACAACTAATCTGTTCCTCATTTCTAAAATTTTGACGTTTCAAGAGTGTTAAATTAGTGGGATAATAGAGTATGTAACCTTTTAGGACTGGCTTGCTTTCACTCAGTATAATCCTCTGGAGATTCATCTAAACTGGAGCAGTTGTCAATAGTTGGTTCCTTTGTACTGCTGAGTTAATACTTCAGGGTGTGACTAAACCACAGTTTAGTTGCACAGAAATTGAATGGCATTCGTATTGTTTCCAGTTTAGAGTTATTATAGATAATGGTCCTATAAACATTTATGTACATACAGATTGTATCATGAACATAATTTTCTCTTTGGGGGAAATACATGTCCATAATTATAATTATTGGAGTGTATGGAAATAATGTTTTTATTAATAAGGAACTGTCAGATTGATTTACAGAGACACAGTACATTTTATATATACACTACCAATTTTTGACTGATCCCCTTAGCCCACACGCTGGCAAGTATTGGTATAGCTTTTTCTTTTAATTTTTGCCATTCTGATAGATGTGTATTGTCATAGATGGCTAAATTTTTAATTTTCAGTTACCTACGAGGTAAGGAAATTATATTTTCATGCGTTTATTTGCCATCTCTATACCATCGTTGTATACAGACATGTCTGTTCATGTTTTGCTCATTTTGTACTTTTTTTCTTATTGTTTAATTTCATAATTTCTTTCCATATTTTTGACATGACATTGGTGTTGCACGTGCTTTGCTATTTGATGTAATCATGCGATTTTTCACCTTTAGGTCTGTTGAGATGGTAGATTACATGGTTTGATTTTTAAAATGCTGAACCAACTCTGCTACCTGGAAAAAATTCCACTTGGTAATGCTAAAAGTTTTTATATTTTACTGATTCAGTTTGTCTTCACTTTGTTGAAGATGTTTGCAGAAATGCCCTGAGAAATATAGGCTTTGTTTTCCTTTTGTGTACATGTGCCTTCTTTGCTTTTGACATTAGGTTAATAACATGAGTTGGGAAATATTCCTTCCTCTTTTAGTTTCTGTCAGAGATTATATAATATTCACATTACTTTTTCCTTAGGTTTTTGCAGGAATTCCCTAATGAACCAATCTGGGGCTGGGGATTTCCTTATTTGAAGTGTTTTGTTGTTGTTGGTATTTTTTTTTTTTTTTACTTTGTAAATTTTGCTTCTTTTATGGGTACAGGATTATTGAAATTTTTTATTTCATTTTGGTCGAGTTGGGCAGTTTGTGGCTTGTTTGCTTGTTTGTTTGTTTTGAGATAGAGTCTCACTTGGTCACCCTCGGTCTTAGAGTGCCATGGCATCTTAGCTCACAGCAGCTTCAACCTCTTGGGTTCAAGTGATTCTCTTGCCTCAGCCTCCTCCCAGATGGCTGGGACTATGGAAGCCGAAGTTGCTCAGAGTGGCTCAGTTATAATCTCAGCACTTGGGAGCCTGAGGCAGACAGATTGCCTGAGCTCATGAGTTCGAGACCAACCCAAGGAAGAGTGAGACCCCATCAATAAAAAATAGTCTGTGGCTTTTGAATATGTGAGCGTAAAATTGTCATTGTATACTTAGCATTTTAATGGCGAAAGTCTGTATAATGATATTTCTGTTTTATCCCTGGTATGTGTGATTTGTATTTTCCTTGCGTTCTTTTTTTTAGTTTATCATTCTGGTGTTGGTTATTTTTTCATATTAGGGCTTACGTCTATTTTTCAAGGTTTTGTTTGTTTATCTATTTCTTGTTTCTGTCATAACTTTCTGTATTTCATTTTAAATTTAGATTTAAATTTAGATTTACATTTCTGTTTTTCTGATTTCATTTTAAATTTAGATTTATACACAATTTCATTCTTTAGCTTCCGTCAGGTTCATTACGCTCTTTTATCTAATTTGTGAGGCAATAAACCAGTTACTGATTTAAAAATGTGTTCTCCTTTCTAAGGTAGGCATTTAGCATTATATAGATTTCTATGAGTAGTGTTTTAGCTGCATTTCACATATTTTGATATGACCTATTTTATTTTCAGTTATATGTGCATTTTAAAAATTGGATTGGAGACTCTATGTGGCCCACATATTGCTTTGAAAGTACATTAGTTAATTTCTGGATACTTGAAGATTTTCTTGTGGTTTTACATTGACCTCTAGTTCCATTATGGTCAGAATAACTACTCCATGACTTCATTTTAAAAAAAATATATAGAAGCTTGTTTTATGTTCCAGGATGAAGACTATCCTAGAAAATTTTCCATGGAGACTTGAAATTAATGAGGATTCTGCTGCAGTGGGTACAATATTTTTTAAGTATTTCTTTAATCCTCTTGGTTGAAGGTGTTATCATATTCGTCTGTATATTTGGTATTTTTTCAATTAATTCTATGAAAGCTAATGGTAGATTTCTGAAGTTGTCACCTGTAATACTGATTTAAAAAATTTTAGATTATTATGAGGGTACAGGTGATTAGGTTACATTATTTGCATTTGTTAGGTATTGTCCAAGCTGTAGTCGTGCCCCTTACACAAGAGAGGTACCATATACCCTGGCACTGTGCCTATTAGGTGAAAGCACACCAATCCTCCTCCTCTTTTCCCCTGTAAGATTGATTTTTAAGGCATTTATCCTTTTATTTTGTTCAATATTTTCTTTAATGTGTTTTGATTTTCTAGTTTTTGGTGAATACACATTTTTAGCTACATTATTGTTATAAACTATGTATTCTTCTCGGATTGATTTTATATTCTCTCATAATCAGATGACATTATTTGTCTCCAGTAATTCTTTATATGTTCTGGGGTACTGGGGTATGTCTAAATGGATATTAATATAGCCACTCCTTGTTTTTAAAATTAATGTTAGCATACTACAATTTTTTCATAGGTATCTTTTTTTTTTTAGAGAGACAGAATCTCACTTTATCACTCTTGGTAGAGTATTGTGGTGTCACAGCGCACAGCAATCTCCAGCTCCTGGGTTTAGGTGATTCTCTTGCCTCAGCCTCCCAAGTAGCTGGGACTACAGGCGCCCACCACAATGCCTGGCTATTTTTTTTGTTGCACTTTGGCAGGGGCCGGGTTTGTACCCGCCACCCTCAGTATATGGGGCCGGCGCCCTACCCACTGAGCCAGAGGCGCTACCCTCCATAGGAACTTTTAATGTACCTATGTTGTGTTGGAAATGAAGTTCTTGTAAGACAGAAAATCATAAACCGTTTACTCACTCTGACAATCTTCATGTTTTATTTGATACATTTAGAACATTTCCTTTGAAAGTAATTACTGAGACATTAGATTTTATGTGTGTTATTTGTTTTCTGTTTCAATGTCTTGTTTCTCTTTTTTCTTGACTTTTTAAAATTCCATTTTGTTTTGTTTATACTCCTTTTGAGAATGTAGCCTGGCATACTTTTTGTGGTGATTATCCTACGTATCAAAGCCTGCTGATGTTGACTTTTATCACATTAAATGAATCATTGAATCCTTCCAACCTTGACATGTGTTAACCCTCTCTACTTTTTTTATTAATTATTTTTATTAAATCATAACTTTTTACATTGATGCATTTATGGGGTTCAGGGTACTGCTTTGATATACAGGGTGAAATGTTTACATTGAACTAAGTAACACATCCATCACAGTTATACTCATTTCTTAATAGTTTTGAAATGTCCTACCCTCTACTTTTGAAGCATTGGTATCTGAAATATTTGATCCATATCTGTTGAACAACACAATAGATGTTTATAGGTTTTCCTTTGATGATCAAATATTATTTAAGAAACTTGTAGAAGAATAATGTATTTTATTTACCCCATTTTTACCAATTATGTTGTTTTTCTTTCCTTTCTGGTGGTCTAAGTAATATTCTCTTTCTAGTTATGGAAATTTCTTTACCCATTATTTCTTTAAATAGAACTGCTGGAGACATATTTTCTTTCACCTATCTTTTTGAATCTCTGATAATACGAACATTAGCACTCTCATTGTGTCACAGGTTCTGAAAATTTTGTTCTTTTCCTCTTCCAGTCGACTGTCTCTGTTTTTCAAATTGAGTAAATTTGTTGATCTCAAGTACACTCATCTGTCGCTGTCATCTTCATTCTACCAGTAAAGTCATTCAATGAAATTTTCATTTTTATTATAGAAATCTTTTATAGTTCTATGATATCCATATCCTTTTTTTAAAAAAACTTTGATTTCCTTGCTCAAAATTTCCAAGAAAATATTTGCGTATTTGTCAAACAACCTATACAACATTTGATCAGAAATCTCTGTCAGAAAGTTCCAAAAGCTGATACATGTTAGCATTAACTTCACTTCTGGATTTTCTCGTTCTTTACGTGATGACTGAGGTTTTTTTTTGTTTTTTTTTTGTTTTTTTTTTTTGTAGTTCATGAATATTTTATGTCTTATGTTAAGAGACAAACTTATTTAAATCACCTGTTTTAGCACTTGGTTATCTGAGGTTTAACACATATCTATCTTCTAGTGGGCTGAAAAGGTACAAGGTATAATTCCAATCCTTTTAATTTTGAGGTTGGATTTGTATCCTAGGATATGATCAACTTTGGAGTATGAGCTGAGAGGCACAACTACAACAGAGACCTTACCTAAGAAAAACAAACATTGTAACCTAGGAGTCTGTACCCTCATAATGATCTGAAATTAAAAGACAAATGACAATTAAAAAAAGAAAAAAAAGTATCTTCTGGCTGCCCCATGTGCTATAATCACCATTTGGTGTTCTCATTTCTTATAACAATGTTCTAACATACTTTGTTCTTATCACTCTACTGTGGCTCCTACTGGATCTCTGTTGGTGTCCCACGTAAGAGCTAAAGACATTTCCTTCAGCCTCTCAGAGTTTCAGGGGAGGGACCTGTGTTGGACCTATGTTATGGAGATGTTTTCTTTTTTTGAGACAGGAGCCTCAAGCTGTCCCCCTGGGTGGAGTGCTATGGCATCACAGCTCACAGCAACCTCCAACTCCTGGGCTCAAGTGAGTCTCCTGCGAGCGCCCGCTGCAATGCCCGCCTATTTTTTGGTTGCAGCCGTCATTGTTCTTTTGGTGGGCCTGGGCTGAATTCGAACCTGCCACCTTGGGTGTACATGGCTGGTGCCTTAGCCACTTGAGCCATAGGCACCGAGCCTGGAGATGTTTTCATTGGTGTCCTTTGTGGCCACTAGGCATCACTAGGCTACTCTATCTTTGCTGGTAGTACTAGGCATGGAACGCACCTCCTTGAGTCACCTTCTGCTTCAGGGAGGAGGTTCAGGATTGTTGAGATTCTCTGGCTCCCACCCCACCTGGGTTGGGAGTCAATAGGAGAGATGCTGCTGTGGGAAATAAGTTGACTCTATATCAACTTAATGCATAAAGTCTGAGAAGCCTGGAGAGACATACATGGTCTCATGCCCAGCGGCAGATTGAGGCAGTACAGCACTGATCCAGGCTCTCAGGAGTCTTTTATTGTGCTCAAAATATAAGATTAGTGGGAAACTCTGCTCCCAGGAAGGTAGGGTAATCTGGAACATAGGATAAAGGAAGGTTTGAACCCATTTGATATCGTGTATTTAGAAAAGAGGAAGGAGAAAAGAGAGTTCCTCCCTCCACGGAGATATCTTAACTTCCCTAATATAAACTGCTAATCAGTTCAAAATATTTAGCCCAGCTACAGAGTTTAGCCCCTCATCCTTATGGATTATCCACAAGGGATGATCATAATGAATTTATCCTGTCTGGGCCCTTTGGGCATCCTTTCATCCTGGGTGATCTGGATAAGCACCCAGGCATTTTGCTCTGGATTGAGGTGAGCTGGTCCACAGAGAGATCACTGTATCTACTTTCCACAAGGAGCTACAGGGTGTGTGTGGCTCTGTGTCACTGAGTGGGGGGTTCAGAAGACTCCAGGTCTGCTTCACATCCTGCTGCCAGGTGGAGAGCTGGGGACACCAGTCTGGTTTGCCTTTGCCCATGAGTAGAGGTGCATAGAAGCCCAGAGATGCATTCGCTGGATGTCTTCTGCTGCTGGATGGAGATTCAGAAAGTACTAAGACTGTGTGGCTCTTTGCTTTTGTCTGGAGGATTAAGAGACACAAGTTCTGGGTCACCTTCAGCCACTAGACAAAGGACTAAGCAACACTGATAGTTCTAGTGCCAGAGGGACATATAAAGGAGTCCGCTGCTGCAGGTGGGTGAGGGCTAGGTTAGCCATCTTTTTTTTCTTTACTATGCCCACTGCTACAAACAAATTGAACAGTAATTGCTGGGAATGTGAGGCATAAGGCAGGAGGTAGGTTGGCCTGTCTTCTATAGCCTCTGCTACAGGCAGATCAAGCCTGCTGTTGCTGCAAGTGTGGAAGTAGGGAGGATTTGGTCTATCAAACTGCTTCAGCTGTTGCTGCAGACGGATGACCCCTACTGCTGGCACTGGGTATAGGTTTTCCTACCAAAGCACTCCTGTGTTTACTTTTCTTAAGTTTTGTAGGCAGACAGAGCAGGTTTTCTTGTTTACCTTTTCTTTTCTTTCATTTTTTTCCCCATCTGATTTTCTAACTTGCTAATGATTCTGAATTTCAGTGCTCTCTAGTGCCCAGTCCAGAATATATGACAGATATAAAAGAAATTCCAGGGAATTTTGTAAGATATTGGTCTTGAAGTCTACAAGTTCCTAGCTATTTTCCTTTTTCTACTTTCTATCTTTCAGAGTTCTTTTGTAATTTTATGTGAATAATTGCCTGCATACTGGGCTATATTTAAAAATAGGGGAAAATGAGTCTCTGCCATGTTGTCCCCAATGGAAACCTACACCTGCCACAAATTTTTAATGCTCTATCTTCAAATACCTTATCTTTCTCAACCTAAGAAAAACGCTTTAAAAATGAAGGGAAATTCCATTTTTTACATAATTTACTTTCCCAATTTTCACATTTTTCTTTTATTCTTTATACTTCCTATGTTTGTTCTTTTGCTTGTCAACTCCCTAGAGTAACATAAGAAAAATCTATTAGTCAAATAAAATTTATTAGACTTACTCTAGTAAAGGAGAACATTACCTTTACTAGCAGATTATTATAGATTAAAATAATTTATTGTAAATTTCACACTATAAGAAAATAATGTGAATGTTTCTAACATAAAGAAAATACGAATTTTTGAGGTGATGGATACACAAGTATATTATTTGATCTTTATAAATTTTTGAATGAATTAAATTATCATATGCTCCTCAACACTTTATACATTTGTGATGCATCAATTAACAAAAGAAAAAAAGGAACACTAAAAGATGACAGTGCCTATAAAATAAGCACAGTCCTCAATTTTTTCGTCTCTTCAGTCTTTACTTCTCATGACTTTTTTTTCTTCTCTTTTCTCTTCTGAGATTTTCTGTTACGTATCCTTTTTCTGAATCTTCAAAACTTACAAAGCTTGCAAAAACTACTTTCAAAATAATTGTTCTGACAGTTGCCTGAATTGGATGGCACCAAAAATCATTAGCAAAAGGCCTAAAAACCCAAAATCATTTCCAATGTTTTCACCATACATTTTGCATCAGTGAGCGAGAGATGAGGAAAAGCACTACTTCAGCCAAACCACAAGGACACACGCTCCTCTTCTCACTGCCCTGTGTAAGATCACGGTGTTACTTTAGCTCTGGGAGTTGTCTGTGTTTCCTCCTCAGCTGCCCCCTGAGGCACAGCAGCTGAATAACGTCTTTAACATTTGAATCACTTAAGTCATTTTTTCTCTCCTATCATATTTCAAGGTAAGAAAATTAGCTAAGGATGTTTATAGGATTCACTCTCTTCACTTGCATCATATTTGATGTATCCACAAACAGAGGAACTTGTTGAAAACGGTCCAATTGTATGACAATAACTTTTATTGGTTGGCATAGGTAGGAGAGGATCTTGAAGTGAGTCCTTCAAGTAAGGACACTGTTTCACTGGGTTTTTAATCTCATCTTCCAGGAACAAGAATTTCCTGGAGCAAGTAAATAATTTGTTATATTGTTTTTTAATGTCTCATGCAAAGATTATTTAGAATAGATTCAGAAGAGTATGATTTGCTCCAGTATTATTTAATAAAATAATAGGTGCGGCTCTAATATTATATAAGCATTCATAAGCTACGGTTTTCTATTTGTACGTCTACTATAATACTATGATAATTTATAATAATTATTTACAATGAATCTTATTACAATGGCCATAATTATTGCCTGAGTAATTAGTACAGTAGACAGTGGAGAATTGCAGAGCAAAAGTTATTTTATTCATCTACATATCATTTCTTTTTTTTTTATGTAACCATTTTACATGAAGAGAAATTTGCTTGTATTAGGATCACACTGAACAGGAACAACTATATGATCGTACACAACAAAAACGCAACACATTTTTACTCTAAGCTGATCTGTAGTATGTCATCGTCTCCATATAACCTAAAATGCAGGCAGATATATGCAGAAAATGCACATATGTTCCTACTAGGAGCAAAGATAATTGAAATTACATTCCTATTCTCTATTGTATGTTGTTTTAATCACAAGTGAAGTATGTAGTGTCATTTTAGAGGGAAAGCTCCAGGTAGGGATGCATAAGCTGTCTGAAGAACTCTTCAGATTCAACCTACCTTGATATAAAATGTCATCAATGGATAGTCTGTGTCCCTGTGATTCACTCAATAGTAGAAGAAATGTTGAAAGGGGAAAATGAGGGGAAAAAATATGAAATAACAAAGAAATCCACTTTATGTCACACATTTACATTTATGGTAATGTCCTATTAGCAATTTATGAAGGTTCATCTTATTTGTTCAATCTTCCATGCCTTTCCAATATATTATGGTTTCTACAGACTTCATGGATTGAATGAACTCATTTAGAAAAAACATTTGTTCCACACTCCCTGCAAGGAGGGACTGAATAACTGCTGGAGCATCCACTGATTCCGACTGGATATTTTGCCCAGTCATAGGCCAGAAATGCTAACCAAGCTTGTTGTTTACAAGGCATAGAATATCATCTTTGCCTCACTTTATGCCACTGTAATAATCAACTTTTTTGAAGAAGAACAAGAAAATCATGTAATGAAGTCATGGTAAACTTGTTCTAACTGGGTTTTATTCTATTTTTTAAACAAACAATATTTTCTTACAATATTATCACTCATTACTGATGTCTTGCAGATTCCACATATAGTATACTTTCAGGATATTAGCTACATTGCCACTCTGAGTTATTCAAAACAAGTAGAATGTACTCTTTTTGAACTTAAGATATTTGCAATGAATTTATCTCATTTTTAGAAACAGTTTTTGAGAATCAACATTTGTCAGTCCTTGCTAACAAGGCCTGTCCTGAGACAGGCATTGTAGGTTAAATAGGGACCAACTTTCAAGAAACAAATGATAGTAATATAAAGAAGTCATTCCAATATGGCTGTGCATGGTGGCTTATGCCTATAATTCTAGCACTCTGGGAAGCTGAAGCTGGTGGAGCCCATGAGCTCAGGAGTTTGAGACCAGCCTGAGCAAGAGTCAGACAACATCTCTCCTAAAAAAAAAAAAAAATTGCCTGGCATTGTGGCAGGTACCTGTACTCCAAGCCACTCAAGTGGCTGGAAGAGCATCACTTAAACCCAGGGTTTTGAGGTTTCTGTGAACTAAGTTGATGCCATGGCGCTCTAGCACTCTAGCCTGGGCAACAGAGCCAGACTCTATCACTAAAAAAAAAAAAAAAAGAAAAGAAAGAAAAAAGTCATTCCTTAAAATATAGCTCTCAGTGTGAATCTTATGTTATAGAAATTCTGACTGAGTAGAGATACTTCAACCATCCTGGGTGATTAGAGAGCAAGGTGGGGGAAATTTTGATTAAGAATTGTGATTCTTGCAACAGGATTCTTGACTGGTATATGTTGGCAAGAACAAGCATTTATGAAATATTCTCTCTAAGTGGGAAGTTCCCCAGAATTAGCCGAATCAACATGCCAGGATCTTTCTGTCATATATCCAGTAAAATAATTTGCAACCTCTTCTGGGGAAGACTTGAGTGTGGAATTGGAAAGAAGAGAAAACTGATGGAGGCAATTGTCTATTATTTTCTCTATATTTTCTATCCTTTGAAGGTAATCGTTATGCCTGTGGTCAAAGACAAGTGTTCCTACCCTGAGAAAATAGGTAGTCCATTGTGACAGCCTGCTAATCTTTTTGTGAGATTTTTGTTCCATCACCCCATACCTATCACTGCTGTTTCAAATGTTCTTTGGGGACCCTGTTGAGCAGCTTGAAATTTGTTATTAAATATTATTTCCAAAATGGGTTTAAACAATTCAACTAAAAATGTGGTCCCTAATCTATTTTCCTTCCAAATTTACTTATATCCACATGGCACATTATAGCTCACCAGAGGGTCTCAAATGAGATCAGAGGGCACTGTGCACATATTCAATAATAAAATGCCAACACATTTGAGTAAATATCATCCCATTATAAATTTCTCAGGAATAAATTAAATTACCTAAATTAAATCCTGGTAAGTTAAAATCCAAAAGAATTAAAGTCAAAATACAAATTCTTCAACGTTAATCCTATTTAGTCTCTATTAAAGGAATGTTTATTCAGAAACCTGAGTAGAGGTAGGTAGGATTCTTGCAACAGGTGAAACTTTATAATTTTCACTCTGTTTAAAGGTGAGGTTACTTAAGGACCTTAGGAATTGGATTAATCAAAGGTCTATGTCTTATGTTCCTAATTTTTAAGAAGTCCTAAGAATTAAAAGGTATATACCAGCTTAATATAACCAAGGTTTAGAAAACAATCCAAACTCTAAGGCTCGGGACATGTATATAAAATGGTTTGCTTTCTCAAGATGCAATATTTAGTTTAATGAAGAACTATTTCTGAAGTCTATAAAGACATTCATATCTAAAGGATAAGAGATTGTCTGAAACATTCAGCTGTTACAAAGGTCAGTCTATGCCAATTGTCCAGACTGTAATCCTTTGAAGTTAATACAAATTTGGGGACATCTCCCAGCATGAGACTAATATGGGCATTTTACCAACAACAGAAGGGAAGAGTTCTCACTTTCATCTATTATCTTCTCACAGGGAATGGAAGCTGAGGCATTACTGCCTACTTGCCAAATTTAGAAATTTGCAAAATTTGCAGCACTAATCTTAAATGAGGAATCTTTGTTTTCTGATAATTCCAAGTCTTAGTTTCTGTTTTACCTTTCAGATCAACATTTCTTACAACCAAGTAGCAAATTGTGTGCACATTCAAAGTGCCCTTCACTGATCCAGTGTTTTAAATCAACAACAGAAGTCACTACTACACTGGGGACTCATCACCTCCAGGGGAAGAGTTCCCCTTCATTCCCTATGGGTTCTCATGAAGAATCAGCCATGGAAGACTTCTAATCCATTCACCAATACTTTGGTACCCATGTGTCCAGAGCTTTATGCAAGACAAAAATCTACTGCTATGATGTATTATATACTAAGTTATGAATGTCCTCTGTCTTGAGTGGCAGATTTTGGTTTGTTTCATTTTTTTTTTTTCTGGTATATCTTACAATAATGGGTTATGCCTCTAGGGTCCTATGGCCTTCTATGATTTCTTTTTCTTTCTTTTTCTTTTTGCATGAATAACCTGAGAATATAACAATTTAACCTAATTCTTAAATTAATCTAAGTCTTTTAGCCTGTCTACTTGACAGGGAAATTCAATCCAAGCCAAGTAAAAATACTTTAGCCTCATAATGTTCTAAAAATTCTTGTATAAGTAAAGGAGAAAATGTAATTGTCCAAGGAAAGCAGATGGAAGATGGAAGCTAGTATCATTAGCTAGTCCTTTCTAGATGCCCAAAGGCATTTTGGTTTAAAGATTAGCTATTCAGGAGAAAATGACAGGGAAGTGTTTTAGAATGAAAACGTTACAAGGACAGAATATTATAATTTTTCCTTAGTAACAAGTAAAGAAAGGATCTTCTGTATGTTATTTGGCATATGGTATGTATGGAAAAATATTGAGGAAAGAAAAGACTGTTGATATGAATATTTTTGAAAACACAAAGTCGGAACTACATTTTATGCTATAAAAATTGAAAATATATTTAAGTGAGATCAATTGCTACAAAGACTATTTACATACAACACATTGGGCAGCACCGGTGGCTCAAAGGAGTAGGGCGCTGGCCCCATATGCCAGAGGTGGTCGGTTCAAACCCAGCCCTGGCCAAAAACTGCAAAAATAAAAACAAATAAATAAAACACATTAATTAACTAGGTTATATATTTGACCTAATTAGGTTATCTTAGGACATAAAAAAGTGACTTTCTAGTTTATTTAAAAAGAAATATTTCTTGTGATATTTTATTTTTAAAATATTATTGCTTACAGCAGAAATATATGACTGTTATCTAAAGATTAGACTTATAGGAAAGATTATTTTACATGATTTTGAAGAACATGCACTTATTAAAATATCTCTGGCATCCTGTAAGAAACTTTATAGAAAACAAATTTATGATACTGAAAATTACAAGTAAATTGTATTATTTTTACTTACGTACATTTCCATATGTATATATAAAGATATGCATGTACGTGTATACACACAATATATACGGACTCATATCCATTTAGTAACCTACCCAATAAACTTAGGAAAAGATTTGTCTTATTTAAAATTGAACATTAATAGTATAGATAATATAGAAATTTATAATTATTATTTATATTATATATAAATTACCACTACTTATGTATACTATATATAATTTTGTATACTATACATATAATATATAATTATTTGTTATATACATAATTATATTATGCACATATATAACTATTATATATTTAAATTAATATTAATATCATTAATATTTCAATTGGTTATAAACTTTCTTTCTTACTGAGAATCTACATGTTTGTTTGTTTTTAATTTAGGGCCTCTCAGCTCGGTGTCTGTAGCACAATGGTTACATTGCTAGCCACGTACACTGAGGCTGGCAGGTTCAAAACCAGCCCGGGCCAGATAAAAAACAATGACAACTACCACAACAAAAAAATAGCTCAGGCTGTGGCAGGCACCTGTAGCCCCAGCTACTTGGGAGGCTGAGGCAAGAGAATCGCTTAAGTCCAAGAGTTTGAGGTTGCTGTGAGCTGTGATGCCACAGCACTGTATCCAAGGGTGAATAAGTGGGACTTTATCTCAAAAAAAAAAAAAAAAAAGAAAAGAAAAGATAAGAAAAGTTTATGGCCTCTTGGTTAGAGTTCTCCAGAGAAACAGTACCAAGAAAGGATATAGCTATATGAAAGGGGATTTGTTATGGGAATTAGTTCATGCATTTATGGAGTTACAAACTCCCACAATATACCAGCAACAACTGGATAACCAGGGGAGCCAGTGGCGCAATTTAATCTAAGTCTGGAGGCCCAAGAACCCAGGGTGCTAATGGTCTATGCACCTGTGTGTGAAGGTATGCGAACCAGGAGTTCTGATGTCCGGAGGCAACATACATTTCAGCTGCAGAAGAGAGAGAAATCAACTTCTTTGGCCTTTTGTTCTCTCCAGGTCCTGAAGGAATTGAATAGTGTCCACTGATTTGGGGTGAAGGCAGAGCCTCCCCACATAGTTTACTGATTCAAATGCTAATGTTTTACAGAAACAATCTCACAGACATATCAAGAAATGCTGCTTTTCCAGCTATCTGGGTACCCCTTAAGCCAGTCAACTTGACACTAAAATTAATTACCACATCCTCCATGTATAACAAATGTTTCACGGTAGTGACACTCACATACAGGTATTGAGTAGACACTGTTTTCAGTAGTCTTTTCAGTGTTGTTTATGAATCATCTCATTTCTTCTTGCCAAAGTGGCTGGAAAGTAGGCAGGTATTCCCATTTGGCAAGTGAGAACCCTGAACCCTGAGAGATTAAGGAAGTAAACATACAAGGTTCCTCAGTAAGCAGAAGCAGAATTTAAATCCAGGTGACTTTTCTGCAGCGTCCATAGACACTGCGCTACATAAGGCTAGTGTGTACACCTCCCAGGAATGCCAGAATATTTTATAGTCACTACGATTTGTTTTTATAAATAGGAAATAATATTCTATGTGAATTTCTGTGGAGTTCTTTCCAGAGATGGGAGTTCAGGCAAGAGAATTGCATCTCAGGATTGAGTGTCGTCTTTAAAATGAGAAATATTCTCTCAATATAATTTATTTATAAAACTTGAAACTAAAGCATGTAAAACACACGTATCATCTGTTAAGCCACCATATAATTATGAACTATCATTAATAGATGTAAGAATATATTAATACATAGTGATAAAAATAATAATTTGGGGGGTATGCAACTGTCTATTCCTACTAATTGCGTTAATAATACATGTCTGTGCTCTTTTTAAATACATTTACTTTAAAATAATTGGAAATAAACGTGAAAGCAGAAACCTTGAACAGCTTTGGAATTTACTATTTATTAAGTAAATTCAAAACATTTACAAAACAATGACCATTAGGTGCCTGGTCAAGAACCAGCAGATATTTTATTCTCCTTTCTGAGCAAATGAAACAATTGATCATATTTTTAGGGTGAGGAGTAAAAGAATCAAAACTCTCAGAGACACATTTTCTTTTTAAAATAAAAGTTTTTGACAAAGGTCAAAGAGTTCTCTAATCTCTATGAAAAAGCTAAATAGGACTCATATCCCATCTTCTTAATTTTTCAGCTGTCTTTTGGTGAAGCTGTGTAGTTTTTGTTGTTGTTGGTTTTTTTAAAAGCTCGCCTTAAATAGTCTCTGTAGACATGAATTGTTCACTACTTGCTTGGATAAAAAGAGACCCTTCTTTTTTCCCTCTTTTTTTTTTTTTTTACTGAAAATGATGATCAGGGTTGTCCTCATAGATTAAAAAATGAGTTTCTATTAGTTTGTAAGTGAAATACCATGTGGCAGACATGAAAGGTTTCTAATAGTAAAGTTTTTGAATTATATGTCATATATTTATCTCATCTAACTTATAAAAACATATAAATTATTTCAGGTGGGAAATAGTCTATTTCATGTTACTATGCTCTTTAAGTGACAATTTAAATCTATCCTTTTTGGGTTTTTTTTCTCTCCAAATTAAGGAAAGATATTATTTGGGAAAAGGCCAAGTTTCTGGCTACTGAGGGGTAGATATTCAAGGTTCCTTTGGCAGAAACGCCTGTTATGTGCATGAAATTTTATACCATGTTTATACACTAACATGTCACTATATTCTCTGACCTCAAAAATCTCACCTCAAATAAAACATTATTTGTATTTAAATACAGCTTAATATCAAAACGTGAATAAAATTACTAGCAATCACTTGATGTCTTGGTTAAGGTAGGAAATCATTGATATTATAAATGTGAGCTAACGTTTAACATCATTATGTTTTTTATTCCCTATGTTAAAAATAGTAAGAAGGAATGTACCTTAAGGAAGACAGTCCAGGAACTTTAAAGAAAAGAAGGTTACAGCCAGACAAATGTAAAACTAAAAGAATACGGAGAATATACTGGCAACACAGAAGGAAACAAAAGGATAACGAAAATAACACAAAAGTTTAAATTGACCTTCATCATATCTCAGTGTCTTAATAACCTTTTCTAAGCTGTGCAAAATATCAAATCTACAAGTAACAGCAAAGCAGTAGTTTTCAGCCTCGGATGTACATGGGAATCACTGGGGTGGGTTTGGAGAATGGGTTCAAAAATGAATAAAGCTTGGCCTCCATCACCCGAAATCTTAATTCTAATTTAGTTCAGTAGTGTGCCACTTTAAATATCCTGCGAATTAAAATGTATATGCATATGTATAGGGTGCCAAAAATACATACTCTTTCAAAAAAGAGGAAAAAACTGTACTAAAATTGGAATACTCAAGTCACATTTTACTATTGCAATTACAAGAGATAAAAGATACAATATACAAGATAACAAAAGTTATCAGTATATATTGAGATCACAATTGTAATGCAGTTCCTCTCTTAAAATGTGATACATGTTGACACTTCTCTATATACATGTACAAAATTCTCATAACAACCTAATTGCATGGAAGTGTAAATCATATTATGGGGATATTTTAAGAGTTAGGATTCAAAAAAAAAAAAATACAAAGATGCTAAAGGATAAAATCTATGGTCTTTTTAGCCCATTGCTATGTTTCTTTCCCTAAGTCTTAGGAGTAAATTTATAAATTAACTCTGAAATTTCATATCACATAAACACTCTTGTCTTGTGCCCTAGCTGTTTACATCCTTGCCTGGTCTCCTGGCATTCTATAGGGTCACGAGAGGATTTTCATTCCTCTGGTGTCATTTTGTTTCATTTGTTTATGCTTTCATACTTCTGGCACCTAGTACAATTACATCATGGGCACTAAGTTGTAAATAAATATGTGTTGAATTAAGCATCTGAGGACTTTGTTATTAATATGAATTCTGAACTTTGCCATATGTGTTATGTCTCAGCTACATTACAGTTAGTTGAGGATACTTCAGGCTTCCATTTATTGTAAGTTCCTTGAAAGTAAATGATAGCATTTCTTTTTTTTGCATTTCTTAAGAGCTTATAGATTTCTCCATTAGAACTAGGATATATCCAAGACAAAGAGATATAATTTATATGTCAAATTTCTTTACAATAGGAAAATTGAATCCAAGCCATTTATTAGAACTTCACCACCTCTCAATGCAATCAGTTTTGAAGACACTGATAGGATGGCAGACATCAAGCTAGGTGTAAATGTAATACAGTTTTTAAAATCATATTTTAAAGAATATAATCATCTATGATTATAGGTAGTACTTTACAGATAATATTTCTTTAAATACAAATAATTTCATCTGAGCATACATATTAAGTTAAATTGTGAAACATCTAGTTTCAAAGAGAGCATGTGGGTAACTCTCTAGTCAGAGCTTTCTTGTTTTCAAAATTCGATTTAGGCAAGGCAAGTTTATAACTGGAGTTTATAAAAGTAAATACTCATATGCTCTGAGATAAAAGAGGGACTTCTCAGTAAACTGAAATAACAGTATGCTCAGGCACAAACTTGAAAATAAATTATCGAATAATTGTTCTTTACAGTTTGGATTCTTTATTTATTCATGTTGAATGCATTCCATTTCATGGTCTAATGAGAAAACTTTTTCATTTCTGGCTTTCATCTGCTGATTTCAACCTCAATAAGATTTCTGCTAAAACACACTACGAGTTGGTGAACGCTCTCGTTTCTGATCACACTGAATAGATGGAGTCATCAAAACAAACGCTGTTTTCTCTCGTAATGGTTCTTATAAAACAAATGTCCTCAATGTATCTGAATGTCACTTGTCACATTTTGGATGAATTATTTCACCTTCTGTTAAAAATACATACTTTAAAAGCAAAGATAATCTGTTCTTGCTGCACTGTTTGTCCTTCTTCATTGTCCCCACCCATTAGAGGATAAAATAGATAGGTTTGCGTTGATGTTATGTATTCAAAGGGGTCATTTTGGCATACAAAATACCCTTCTAATTAAAATGAATTGAATTATAGTTTTAATTAAGGATTTTATCTTAGAAATAATGTCACATCTTTTGACCTAACTTAGACCCAAAATATCCATTCACTTCTAACATAAAGCCCTTGAAGACGCCTCACTTTTCAGGGTGTGATATAACTTGATTTCAGTTATCAGTTTAGTTAACTCACACACAGCGATTAAACAGTGGTTCAAATTTTATTCTTTATCTTGCTAAAGACTTCTCTCTTTTTCTTACTTTGCTAACATTTCTTTGATATTGAATTCTAACACATATTTTCAATGTCTTTGGAGATGATAGGATTTTTTTTCCTTTTTTTATTTGCTAATTATGTGAATATTTTTCTTTTTGTTATTAAATGATAACTGTGTACATTAATGCAATCACGGAGTACAGTGTGATGTTTTCATATACAATTTGAAATATTTTTATCAAACTAGTTAACATAGCCTTTATGTCATTTTCTTAGTTATTGTGTTAAGACAATACTGTGTTTATATTCTACTTTTGGAAAGATTCACTTGTATCCTTGTAAGATAAACCATAGAGGTGATCTCTCCAGTCACCCTCCCTCCACACATCCACCCCCCTTCCCTGCCCTTCCCCTGTGAATTTTTTTCTTAAAGTCAATTATGTGGTGGTGTGTTTTTTTCTGTTTATGTATCATTGCATTTGGTTTATTAACATATTAAGTTTTCATCCATTTTCATAAAGAAAATTAGGCTGAATATACTTTTTGTCATATCTTTGTTGTTCCTATAGAGAATATATTGTTCTTGGGCAGCACCTGTGGCTCAGAGGAGTAAGGCACCGGCCCCATATGCTGGAGGTGGTGGGTTCAAACCCAGCCCCAGCCAAAATCTGCAAAAAAAAAAAAAAAAAAAAAAAGAACATACTGTTCTCATAATGAGTAGGACTTGTTTCTTTTTCATATTTTAGAGTTACTTATAAATTATATTACTCCAGAGATTTGTCAATTATATTGACAAATATATATATAGATATATATATTATATCTAAATATACTATTGTTCACTTACTAAATATTATATTACATTTTCTTCTTAAAATTTATCTAGGACCCATAGTGAAAACATTAATTTTATTCCTAGTGCTATTATTGTATGCTTTTTCTCTTTTGTAAATCTTAATCATTCTAGAAGAACATATAGTTTATTGGAGTTTTCCAAGTACAGTTTTTAATTTTGTTACCTCATTGTATTTTAATTCACTAATCTCTAGTTTTATCTTTTCTCTTTTCTATCACTTGAATAATATGCAGTAACTCTGTCTTTTTGAAATGAACACAAATAATTGATTTCAGCATTCCTTTTCTAATAAGATGTATTTAATGTTAAAAACCTCTAAGTAAGGATTTTTAGCTGGATCCCACAAGTTCTGGTATGTCGTATTTTTAGTATTAAGTTTAAAACGCTATGTGATTTTAATTATACTTTCTTCTTTGAGCCAGTAATAATTTTAAAATGTACTGTTTAATTTTAAGAAATCTCAGCATTTCCTTATCCTTATTGCTATTCATTTCTTCAGTTATTCAATAACTTCATTATTCAGTCATTATTGTGATTCATTTCTGGCTTTATTCTACTGAGATTAAAGAACATGGCCAGAATAAGTTTCTAATCTTTGGAAATCTTTTGATCCTTGTATTTTAGCCCAGACTATGAACAAATTTGGCAAACATGTAACTTCAAAATGTGTATTTTGATGTGTCTAGGCAAAGTGAAATGTAAATATATATATATATATTTACTTATGTGTCTAAGTGTACACACATATAGATATACACACATTTACAAAAATAGAGTTAAAATAATAATAATTTTAGTCAAATTCTCTACATATAAACTTACTGATTTTTTTCTGCTTATCTTCTCTGTTATTGAAAGAAGTATATGAGTCTTCCACTATGATTTTGGGTTCATATGTTTACTGTTCTACAAATTTTTATAATATATTTTGAAGCTGTGTTATTGGTGCATACAAATTTAAATTGTAATGTTATCTTACTGGAAAATCTCTAGAAGAACTTTCTAATGTTCTCTTTATGGTAATCTACCTTAACTAAAGTCTCCTCTGTCTACTGTGTGTAAAGCCTCTGCTTTCTTCATGCTAGTGCTGTGTGGTGTCCTTTGCCACTCTTCACTCACTGGTCATTGTAGCCTGCATAATTCATATGTGTCTCCTCTATGGATCATGATGTGCACTTAACAATTTTAATCTGTGAACGTTTAATACTTTACAGGTATTGTTAGTACACTTACATTTCATGTTA
>NW_003852399.1:14578881-14678156 GCF_000181295.1 Otolemur garnettii
AAAAAAAAAAAAAAAAAAGATTTCAGGCTCTATTACTTTACCATTGTTTTTCATCTTACACAGATCTATGTGTTATATTTCTCCCTCTCCCTGATTTTAATTTGAAATAATCATATAATTTTATTTTTATTTCTTTTTGCAGTTTTTGGCCCGGGGCTGGGTTTGAACCCACTACCTCCAGCATATGGGGCTGGCGCCCTACTCCTTTGAGCCACAGGCGCCACCCTAATCATATAATTTTATTAATCTTTGTGTTTCCTTTCCTTTCCTATTCATCTGCTATCTTTTGTTTTTTTAGCCAAGATTTGTAAGCAATCTAAATGTTCATCAGTGGATAGATGAACAAAGAAAAATGTAGCAAATTCACAGAATGGAAATTTTTTTGTTTGTGTGTGTGTGTGTGTGTGTGTGTGTTTTTTGGCCTTAAAAAGAAAATCTTACCATATGTGATAACATGAAAGAACCTTGAGTGTATTATTCCAAGTGAAATACACCAGTCCCAGAAGGACACATACTGCTGGATTCCACTTATACATGGGTCACTATGAAAGTTTTGAGACAGATTGTGTTGTGGTCCATTATTTCACTCCCAAGAAACACAACTGACAGCATCCTTTCTGATAGAACCCGTGCAAGTTTCAGCTTGCCAGGATTATCAGTGTTGGTGGGAGGTCTTTGTTTGTTTCCAACCATGCAGATTGTATGTTTTTAAAATTCTGTATATACCATAACTTTCATGATGAACCATGGATGTGGTGCCAAATAGACACACAGGAGTAATAATTATAACATAGAATGGCAATTGCCGGGGGCTCAGAGAGGAGGAAATGAGTATTTGCTAATCAACAGACATAAAGTTTTAATTATGCAAGCAAAAATTTTTGACGTCTGCTCTATAAAATAATCACCATAGTTAACAATACTACATTGAATAATTAAAGGTTTGTTAAAAGATATATTTTGTGTTGTGCTTTTATCATAATAAAATAATAATAAAACAGACACTGTGTTTTTATTTTATTATTTTATACTTTAAAATAAGTATCAGAATTTAACATTACATATAATACTTAAAATATAACATATCTTACATTTACTATGCATTAATATTTACACTTTTTAAATTTCCTCTCCTATATTTGTGTTTCTACATGGAATAGATTTCTATCTACCTAAAGAATACCTTCTATTAATTAAACAACTAATTTATTATTATTGTCATCACGATCATTACGTTTTGGTTGGTGTATATCTACTGCTGATGAATGTTCTTATAATTTGTCTGAAATTTTTTACTTCTACTGTAACTTTTACAAAATCTATTTACTTAGCATAAATGTATACATTTTACAGAGTATACTTTTTTTTTTTTTTGAGACAGAGTCTCAAGCTGTTGCCCTGGGTAGAGCACCATGCTGTCACAGCTCACAGCAACCTCAAACTCTTGGGCTTAAGTGATTCTCTTGCCTTAGCCTTCCAATAGCTGGGACTACAGGTACCCACGACAACACCCAACTATTTTTCTGTTACAGTTGTCATTGTTGCTTTAGCTGGCCTGGGTGTGACTCAGCCAGCCTGGGTGTATGTGGCTGGCACCCTACCTACTGAGCTATGGGTGCCACCCCAGAGCATACAGATTTTAATAAATTGCAGACTTTACTTTTACAGGTGTGAGCCATTGCACCTGACCAAGCATGACAATTTAAATGTCATTTTGCATGAATAGAAACAGGTGAAGATGTTAAAATATATATATATTTTATATATAAAAATATATATATTTCATGTGTTCGGGAACATAAATAATATAAAAATGATGAAAGATATATGAAAGATTTAAAAAATAATGAAGCTTGTAAATATGAATATGTGATATTTGTAATGAAAATCCCTCTTAGGATTAATAGCCTATTGGACACTGATCAAGAAAATAGCAGTGAGTTTGAATGTACAGCAATAAGAGTTCTGGAGAGAAGGAAAGACAGGGAGAAAAACAGCAAAATAAAAATACTTTAGTGAAACACACAAGAGTATCAAGCCCTAATGCATGCTTTGTGAAGTTCTAGAAGAGACTGTGAAATGTGTGGGAAGAAAAATATTACAGACATTAAGTCCATATTTTTTCAAAAACTATGCATCTTAGATGCAAGCAAATTACAGACACAAAGTAGAATACACATAAGGAAAAATCAAGAATCATCATTACTTAATTTGCTGAACTCTACTAATAGAGAGAAATGTTCAAAGCAGCCAGGGGAAAAAATATGTTAAATAGAGGGAGTAAAAGACAGAATGATGTTAAAAGCGTAGACCTGGTCAGGATAGATTTGTCTGAGGCACTTCCTTGGCCTCTTGGCACCAGCTCAGTTTGGACGGTGGTTTTTCTATACCAAACTCATTTTTTTCTGAAACAGTTAAGTTTTTGAATAATCAAACGTTATATAGGGATTTTCATTTGAACAGGGATTACAGCCCCTAACCCTTGTGTTGTTCAAGAGTCAATTGTAATTTTTTCACATACAGGTGAATGAATAGAAAACCATTGTAAAATAATTACACCATGCAGACTTCAATATAACATCTAGCACGCTTATGTCACTAAAAAGCATCGGTATTAAAAATACAATAGCACTCTATACTTCATGGTGACCTTTGAGCTTATGTTTTCAACATTGCATACAAAATAAGTAAGAAAAATCCTAAATGTCCAGTAGGAATATGGGAAAATATAAAAAGGCCATCTACTGACAAAAATACAAGTGTTATTCATACATGTTAATTTTACATACTTTGTCATAATAAAAAATTGTATGCTTAAACTATGATACCAGTTCTTACTGATCATATAAAAAAATTGCAAAATCTAGTTCAGAAAGACTATTTGTAAATAGTAACTTTTTTGTGTTACAGATGGGAACAAATGTTTAATCAATGAAGATGATGAATTTTATATTAATTACCAAAATTATAAGGCTTATCTTTATGAAAAATCCATTTTGTGGAATTTACTTTATCGATCTGTATGTACAAGCTAAAATTAAAAAATGCAAAGAGTTAATCACAAAGAAATCTGTAAAGTAAATTATGGTTCATTCATAAAGAAAGGACTATCTAAATATACGCCAACTTGATAAAACTCTATGTAATGCATTTTCATACAGAATGAATATATATCTCATCTGTTGAACAAATTATACTTTATAATTCAAGACATTTGCTAAATATAAAAATGCATGGAAGTGTTTTTAAATGGAATAAACTTGGCATATAATCACATATTAATTTAGAATAATTTTGTACTATTTTACATACAAGTGAAAAATACACATGATTCAGAAGATGTTTCCACCTAAGAAACAAAGAGGAACATGCATACACAGCTGTATTTGGATAAATTATCTCTGTATATGTGTGAACGCCTTTTATTATTTTGAAATGCTTTCCATTGTATGCGCACATATAACATATATGCAGAAAATTGTATAAAAAACATGAAGCACTCAATGCATTCCTACAAAATGGACACCTCTACTCTCACTCACGTGTGTAACAAAATCGATAACAAAACCAAGCAGCTCCCCAATCAATTTTTATCAAATATTAATTAAAATGTTAACTTAAAAAAACTGTCAAAAATGACACATTACTAATCCTAGATTACTTATTGAAGATTTGAACAACTACTAAATATGTCTTACCTGATAGACATTTTAGAATCACTCAGTAAACAACAGCACAATACATATTATTTTCAAGTGCATAGAGTATTTTTACCTAGATTTACAATATCCTGTACAATAAAACAAGTTTCAAAACATTCCAAATAATTTGTGATGCAAACTATATTCTCTGTTCACAAGTGAAATCAATTAGAAATACATAACAAAGATATATAGAAATTTTTAAATATTTAGAAACTAAAATAAATCTAAGTAACTCTGGGTCAGTGAAAACATCAACCATGAAATTAAAGAGTAAATTCAACTAAATAAAATGGATATAAAATTTGTTGACTGCTGACAAATGTAGGTAAGATGCAATTTACATGACCAAACACCTATACTGTAATAGAGAAGAAGAAACATCTCAGATAAGTAATTACCGATTGAATCTGATAATCTCTGGTATTAGACCCCTTAAAATTAATGTGATTATCATTACAATTGAATCAAAACTTGCCAATTTTCTAGCAGTTTTTCTGTTTTTTCTTTATTACTTTTTTCTTATTTTCCTCTATCATTTTTTCATTCTCTTAGGTTGATTCAGCTTTTTTTTAAGATTAATTTTATCTTTACTATGGACTTATTATGTACACCAACTTTCTCTCAAAAGTTTTCATGGCAAATGGTTTAAATTATACATTTCTAAATAAACAAAATCTACCTTAACTAATAGTCCATCATTAAAAGTTTATTTATCTCTACAACATTACGTTTCTAATTTCTAACTCTATCCCTGGTACTTTTGGTATCAGAGACTTTACTTTTATAAATGCCATGAGAACATAATAAATATATCATTACAGCTTTTCCTTTACATATTCAAATTAAGAAGGAAAATACAAATTCCATTTTACTTTTAATTATTTCATTTCTAATTGTTTTCATTTATTTGTATATATCCAATTTTTTATCTAAATCACATTCTTTTGATTTCGCAACTCCCTTTACAAGTTCTTGTAGCGTAAATAGCAGGAAAATTAATTACCAACCTTTCTGTTTGCAAAAATATTTATTTTTCCTTCTTTATTTAAAGTCATTTTAATAGGGTACTGATACTATGCTTTTTCTTTGTAAAATTTTCTTTAGTTTTTTTTTTTTTTTTGTCATTTTCTTTTCTCTGCTGAAATTAATTTGCTGATATATTCATGGTCTACCTGATGTTGAATAGTATCTGTGATTTGCATTAGGGTCTTTACTACTTTAATCATATTATTTTTAATCTCTGGTCAAACTGTTCTGTCATATATGTAATATGTAAATATGGATCTGATAATTACTCTATCACTGGGGATATTTCACTCGTTCTTGCCTTTCTGTGTGTCCTGAAATTTGCTGGTGGTGATTGTTGGAAATGGGGCATGTTATGTAGATTTGAGAGTAATGTAAATACTCTTAATGCCGATAATTGAGTACATCTTTCTTTCTGCTATGCATTGTTGTGGAGCTTTGAGTTAATCTTGATACTGGATTTTTAACACTGGATTTCCAGGCTCTTGGTCTCCACGATTCAGTGAATGAGTCAATGGACCATAGGATGAACAGTAAGTGAGGTTTTATTTACAGCTCTTACAAAGAGCCAAACCTCCTTGCAGGGCAGGATGCAAGTGTTACAGCTCTTACCAAGACAGCTCTTACAAAGAGCCAAGCCTCTTTGTAGATCAGGATCGGCAGTAGAAGTGCTGTAGCTCTTACAAAGAACCAAGCCTCTTTGCAGAGGAGGATCAACAATAGAAGTTCCACAGCTCTGGCTCTTTCTTCCTTGGAAGACTGCAACAGTCTGCTGCTTGTTCTTCTGCTCTATCTTCCCGGACACTCTGGGATGATCTGCCGCTAGGCTCTCTGCTCAGGGATTTTATATAGGGGTAGTCCTCCAATGAGCTAAAAGCTTAGCTGTGATTGGTCTATTTTATAGACCAGGAGCAGGATTGAAAATGGACCAATAAGGGATGCACTGGAGGAATCCCAGTGTTTTCCCCTGATGGGCAGGTTCTCTAGTGCAGCTCTACTGGAGCCTCTGGTGGGGGAGGGAAGCTCCCCCGCTTGCTCTAGCCTGCTGGTTCCTTTGCCAGCTGCTGCCACCAAGACAGAGGTGGCAGGTTCCCTAGGTCCTGCTCGGCTGAGCTGGCTGGGGGCCCACTTTTCCAGTATCAATCTGATTAGGAGATAGGCTGAGTGTGATACCTTTTGCTGCTTTTTTAAATTTCAGTGTAACAAAAATTTCAGATACCTCTAGAAGTAATTTGTGGTGGTACAAGCAGTAGTCGTTTACCAATGAATTTTTTTCCAAGTCAGTTCAATTCTCAGTTTTAAGTATTCTGTTTACATTTCACTTCAGAAACGAGCTGCCTATTGCCATTTATGTTACTTGATGACTGCCAGCTTTATGCCTGTGGCAGGGTCCAGCGCAAAAGAATGGTGGAATTACCTATTCTGACTAGGCTCGGCCACAGGCAGGCAGTGTGGCCCTTAAGATGCATAAACGTTTTTTTATGATAGCTATAAATTAGTTTCATAATGTGAATCTTACTAAATGTAGAATATAAATGTCTTAACACAAAAACTAAGAAAATGACATGAAGGCTATGTTAACCAGTTGGATGAAAGTATTCCAAATTGTATATAGAAACAACCCACTGTACCCCATGATAGTATTAATATACATAGCCATGACTTAATAAAAAAAAAATGCATAAAGTGGCCTTGTATTGCTTCTGCCCCTTCTCTAGTGTATTTGTGAGTTCAGGATATTTCCCTGACTGTTTGTTACAATGAGAATTGTTTTGTCTTCTTTTCTTCCTCTAGATTCTGTGAGTTTTCACTTCTACTTTATGGGCAACAGAGTGTGTCCTTTATCTCTGTGTATTTAGAAAAATTTCCCCCCTGTAGGAGAACTTTGAGAGAAGTTTAGTGGCAGTGCTGTGCCTCCACTTCAGTTTCCCGCTGTTTCCTCCCCCAGGTTTGCTCCAGGAGTGAGAACTCCTCAATACTCTCACAAATCTTCTGTAGTACCCAGAGGTGAACATGAAGAAAATGCCTGCAAGGGAGTAATATTGTAAACTTGAAATATATCTGTAGTCTTTTGGGTTTCGGACTCCACACATTTGCTAATTCTTTCTGGTCTCTTCCTGAATCTCTCTCACTAAACCTGTGCTCAAATCTCACCACTTGCCCCAGGATCTAAATCCTTTTAGACACGTCCAGTTGGTTGCTGCCAAGTCTCAGCTCTCCAGAGGGTTGAAGAACACCCCTGTTGTTTGGAGATAATGTATGCATTGGTAAAATAACCTTACACATCCAGCAAAATGTCTCCAATAGGGGGCAATACCAAGTGTTGAAGAGTTGAAGGTATGAGGTGGCACCTGTGGCTCAAAGGAGTGGGGTGCCAGCCCCATATGCCAGAGGTAGTGGGTTCAAACCTGGCCCTGGCCAAAAAAAAAAAAAAAAAATAAAGAGTTGAAGTTATGAAGCAACTAAAATGTTCAGTTTGCTGGAGTTAATACAACATGGTACAGCCACTTTTAACAAAATAGGAAAAAATTCTCCTTCTTAATTGGCCAATAATTTCACTTTTATATTTTATTTTGTCTCCACAGTAAATTAGACTATATATCTATGCAAGGCATTTTATGGGATTGCTAATCCCATTTTATGGGATTTCCTACCCTCCTAAGGAAACTAACAGTTGGACTTGACATCCTTTCTACAAACTCTTGTACCTTGCCTTGATATCATCTAAAGAAATATTTTTTAACTGAAAAATATCTATTAATTCTAAAATAATCTTTAATTAAAGGAAATGCTATTATCTCTAAAGAATTCTCTTGAATGTATGTCAACCATAATTTATATTAAAATAAGTATTAATATATTTAGATTGATGTTATATAAATGTTATATATTTACAGATTAAACTATGGCTGGAAAATAACTCTTGCCTTGATAACAAATAGCTTTATTAATTATTGTTAGTTTTAACTTAGAAGAGGTCTGAAATTCTTACGTCCAGGAAGGTGAAGAAGGCGCTGACCAGTTGGGTATATTGTAATTTTGATAATAAAATTAATTTCATGTTGAAAGCCATAAATATTAAAAGCAGTATTAATTATTATTATTATTTATATTGTTCTAAAGAATAATAAGTTTCTGACTTCTGAAACTCTGTCAGAATATTGCTTCCCAATGTACTCCCAGGACCATTAACTTCCAAATACTTGAGAGATAAAATCAGCTTACAATGTAATAAAAGCACACACAGTATCACAATATACTAAGAAAATTTTACTTCTGTTTGAATCATGACTTAATAGAAGTTGTCTGTATAATATGCTAGATTCATGCTTGGAAAAACAATCTACGTTTCTTACTTTTATTGAAATTGTCTTGGCTAAATAGAAACTGAATCAAAATGTTCACTATAATAAAATAAGTAATTTACTTTAATTGAAATTATGGGTACAATGAACTATTCCATTATAGAAAAAACACAAAGACAAGAAAAATATAAATTATTTCATTGTAACACGGATCTAAAATAAGCCATTTGAAAACTATTCACATTCCCATTGTTTATTATCTAAAATTAAATTTACTGAGTAGAATACAGATAAATTGGGTTGTATTATTTTATATATGAAAGGAAGTGAATGCATATGTTTGTGTTCATAACTGCCCAAAATAATGGATTTAATTCAATTCTCTTTTCTTCTATTTATTTATGACTGTGCACATTTGGTTCACATAAAATGTTTTTAAGCTACTTGAATGAATCTTTAAAGAATAAATAGCTGTCAAAATAAAATTGTGTTTACATTAATATAAAAGGTCATAAATTTATTAGGGACATGTTAAATTTATTTTTGTCTTGGTTTTATCTTTTTATACCTCAGGCCTGGCATTTGGCATTCCCGCCTAGATAATGTATTTAAGTTTTTGTTATACATGAGGCAAAAATGGGTTATTATTTACTTGTTTATTAGTGTTGAGCTCCTCATATGTTTTGGCGTTTTATCAGGGAATGAAGATGAACAAATGAATAGTGAGAGAGTGGGACAGCAAAGTATAGCAACAAATAATATGATTTATTTACAGTGATAGAGAATTATACACTGTATAATAAAGGACATCTTTGGATGAAAATAGGAGGAAAGACTGACTTTTATGAGTAACACAAAGCTGATTCTTCAAATATCAGTTGAAGTTCAAAAGGTAAATGTTGAGTAAAGGAGAGAGTGAAGGTAGTCTGTGGAAAGGGCCCCAGTGAGTAAATACATATCGAGGAGATCCAGCATGGTATGTAAAAATATGCAAAGGCTGTTTGGCTTGAATTAAAATCGTAAGGCAGGGTAACAATGCAGAGGTAATGGTGAAGGAAAGGCAGATAGGCTAGTCCATGGCTGGCAACAGTTTGATAGTAAGGAATGCGGCTTTTATTCTGTACCTATCAATTACATGTGCACCATTGTGGAAGGTTACATTTGTGTATTCATATTAGAAAGATCCTAAAAGTATCTAGAGACCACATTAAGTGAAGAGAAGTCTGGATCATGGGTTATCTCGGTTCTGATGGGTGAGAATTTGAATGAACGCTCTGATATTAGAGGTAAATATGGTAAAGACTGGTGACTTTTTAGATATAAGCACAAACCGTATGCAAAGAATAAAAATAGTTACCAATGGATGGTCTCTTCTACCTCCCATATATAATAGAAACTGCTCTGACCCATGTACGAGTGGTCTTTATTTCACCACATGCAGTGCAAACTTCTGTTTCTTGTGTTCTTCAACCTGTTATCACCCGTTTGCATAGTTGACCTGTTCTTCCTTTTTAAGGCAATCCTCCACTGTTTCCTCCCATCCACCGTGCTCTCCTGCTTCCTAAACACTCCCCAGGCCTTCTCTCCAGTGCTGCTTGCTTGTGCTCTAACTGGCTGCTAAATATTTCAGCTTCACCATGTTCCCTTTGTACACACTCCCTTCCTAGGTGATCTTTCCCTTTTACATGTCTTAAATACATAGAAAGACTGTCCAGAAAGTATCCATCCTTATATTATGAAAAATAGTATTAACAATGGCTGGATAATTCCAGATAGCCCACATATATACTCAGCCAATTTTCAAACAAAGGCATATACTCTGCATTTCAGCTTTCCCATTAAGTTCATAATTGGTGTATCTGATTAATCTCTCTCCAAAAAAAAAAAAAAAAGAATCTAATTATTTTTGCTCTATGTTTAGTTTGGGGTCCTGATATATATCAAATATAGAAATTTAAGCTCTTGAATATATAAAATTATTTTCCCAACATGTTATTTCAGAAATTAAACTCAGAAATCAAGTGTTATTCCAACTGTAAAAAAGAGCACAATTTTTGTTTTAGATCTGACCTGATTTTAATTATCTAATAGAGCTCCGAATGTTGAGGGTGACATATTTTCTTCTTTTCATTTTCCTGCATTTCTATTGCTGATTGTTGTTTCTATGAGTGAACCCTTAACTCCCAAATTAGTTTAGACCTAAATAAATGTAATGAACTTAATGAAAGAAATTAATAAGTTAGAGAAGAAATGCTTGGGTCAGACAGAATGTGTTATTTTTTTCTTCTTCTTCTGCTACCTCCATTCTACTGTGTATTTTTGATAATTGTATTCTACCTAATAGACCTGCAGGAAGTTGCTTGCTTTTATGTAACATCTGGACCTTGACCAGACTGCAAACATAAAACATTATTTCTTTTGTCTTAAAATCAGATGAAGAGTGATAATCTACCCAACCGGGGATATTTAGTGAATTAGAATTTTGAAAACAGTTAAATACAAAGATCTCTGTAGCATTAGTACTATTATATGCTTGATGTTAGGTTTTTTTTTTTTTTTTAGGGAAACTTAAGAAAAAGATAAGAGCTCACTGATTTGTTTTTTTTTTCTGATTTTCTTTTCATTATTTAAAAAAAATTGATTGCTACATAGGATGAATGGAAACTGATAGTGATGTTTGATTCCCTTAAACAAGAAAATCCTGAAATGAATAAAGTCATTATTTTAAATTACACAATCAAGTCATGTTTCTTTCTTTCTTTTTCTTTTTTCTTTTTTTTTTTTTTTTTTTTTGTTGAGACAGAGTCTCACTTGGTCACCCTTGATAGAGTGCCACAGTGTCTTTGTTCACAGCAACCTCAAACTCTTAGGTTCAAGACATCCTCTTGCCTCATCCTCCCAAGTAGCGGGACTACAGGCACCCACCACATTGCCCGGCAACTTTTTAGAGACCAGGTCTCCCTCTGACTGGACTGGTCTCAAAACTGTGAGCTCAGGCAATCCACCCATCTTGGCCTCCCAAGTGCTGGGATTACAGGCATGAGTCACCACGCCTAGCCCTTCAAGTCTTCTTATAGACTTTTACTTTTTAATCTGTGATCTCTTTTATTATGCAGAATAATCACAATTCCAATTTTCTAATTAGTAAATATTTCATTCATTGGTGATCTACTTGCAATCTGATGTTACCTCTGTTGCAAAATTCTGAACATCCTGTACATGCTGGAGTAAATAACTATTCAATGTTTTGTCATCTTTTTTGTGTGATGTGAGATCTTTTGAATCTCTGTAGACTCAAGATGATCACATTTGCTTATGAATAATGCCCATGAAGCTCTTTATGAAGAACGAGAAACATAAAAGCTCATAGTCACAGAAACGTGATGGGCACAGATGTCAAAGTGCCGGGGAAATTTTAAAGATTGATGAATAAACAATTCCAAAAATAGCTAGTAAAAAGAATAGCAAAAATATTGGATTTTGCAATAAAAAAGTCAATGGTCATCCACATAAAAGCAATTTTATTGGTTTAGGAAGAGCCTTAAATTGCCATATGTTGACAAGTGAGAATGAGGTTACCTAACTGAGAAAGTGATTGTAAAACAAAGTCCTCTGGGGGTCCCTCCTCACTCATTCATCTCAAACAGCACAGGCCCAGATGTGGACAGGAAAGAGTAGAGTTTTTTTCAGGCTGAAAGGTAAACATAAACTTTAGATTTCCTATTCGTTCGATATTTAGATTTGGAAACCCATAAAAATATATTAGATTCCGTAAAAACATTTATTGAATAGATTTCTTTGTGAGTAAAGCAAAAGCTCCCAAAGACGATTAAACTATTACATTTTAAGTGCCCCCTCTTACAATTAAATAAGAAGGTATTAAATTGCATTTAATGCCCTCAGGTAGGCAAAACACAGCCCGAAGAGAGGATCTCCTAAATTTTACTTTGTCTGTATGTATAATTTTTATGAGTGAGACAAATTTTTCATGTTTATGAGTCATATGAATTTATTTATTTTATATTTCTGCTATGAATATATTGTCTTGTGGTTTTAAGATTTCCTTCTTCTGTGTGTATTGGATGCACATATAATGGTTTTAAAGACAGTTGTTAAATCACATTTGGTTGCATTTTTGTATAAACTTTCTTGTTTTATTTTTAAATTTTTAATACCATTTTATCTATATCACTTCAAGAAGGCATACGTTTTGGACAGAATACAATAAAATATATCACGCATTTCAATTATGTGCTTAAATTTTTATTTGCTTAAAAACTAACTTTATGCTCTGCAAATAGGCAAAAGACGTGCCAACATTTTATTCAAATTCTTGCAATACTAGTTTTGTTTAAATTTAAACACTCTACCTACATTTCAGCTTGCCTAATATTATGAAGTAGAAGTACAGTGCCTTTTTCTCCTACAGCATTTATCACAAAATCATTTCACCCCCTAATGAGTTTAAATATTACATGTGAGTTCTTCAAAATTTATAAACAGTCCTGCGTATCACTCTGTGGTACTGTACATATGTGCTGTTCTAGATTTACTGTTTCCTACTGAACTGCCACTGTGTCTTTGTCCAGTTTTAGTTCTTAGAATTTAGATATGTTTTAACATTTTTCTGTGTATGTAGTCAATATTTACATGTGTACTTTACCATATAAAAATTAGAATTGTTATTTCTAAATGCATATGTTTTGAATTTTATTGACATTTTAAAAACACATAAATAAACTAAGAAACATGACCATTTTCCTTTCCTTTCCCTTCCGTAAACGTTATACGTTCCTTTCTGGCGTTAACTACTTTTATTACTGGCTTTTCTGCAACACTCTTCCAGGCACTGATGAAAAAGTATGTAGAACACACAGGGTTTTTTACTCCATCAATTTTTATATATTTCATATTTCAGTTCTTTTTTTTTTTTTTTTCAGTTTAGGGCCGAGGTCAGGTTTGAACCCACCACCTCTGGTATATGGGGCCGGTGCCCTACTCCTTTGAGCCACAGGTGCCGCCCTATATTTCAGTTTTTTAATTTTCCTAATTTTAAATTGTGTATGTATAAATATGATTTTAGTATTTGCCAACAGAATTGATTAAATGGTGAAAAATATCTTTTTATGAAACATTATTGAAAATATTTTGACAAGTTATTTTTAGTAAAACATTAGCCACATTGGGTCTGGTCACATAGAAGAGGAACTGAGGTGAGAAGTAAGGTGTTTTGCTAGTGTGTATAGAAAAAGAAATGATTTGATTCTCCTGTTTCCAATAAAGGGACTACAGCCATTACTATAGTACAAACCATGGCTCTATGTACTATATTCTTACATATAGTATAAGGAAACTTTCACTTAGTTTATTTATTGGTAAGTATTTTTAGTTTTTAGTTCAAGTTGCTTCCTTTCTTCAAGATCTTTTCCTTATTTTGATTCTATATTTTAGCTGTTGTGAACAATGCTACAATGAACTTAAAAGAGTGCAGACTTCTCTTTGACACATTGATTCAATTTTTAAAAAATATATTATGTCCAGTAGTTAGATTGGTGGATTGTATGGTAATTCTATTTTTATAATAGTTTTATGAGGGCCTCAATATTGTTTTCCAAAATGATTATACTGATCTAAAATACCACTAAGGGTATATAAATGTTCCCTTTTCTCCACTTCCTTGCCAATATTTTTTATCTTTCATCTTTTTGATAGTAGCCAATCTTAAAGGTTTGAAGTAATATTTTAGTGTGATTTTAATTTTTATTTCTCTTATCATTAGAGATGTTGACCATTTTTTTAATACTTATGTTGGCCACTTGTATGTCTTCTTTTGAAAAATGTCTCCTCAAATCTATTTCCCACTTTTTTTTTTTTTTTTGAGACAGTATCTCACTATGTTGCCCTTGGTAGAATGCTGTGGTGTCATAGCTCACAGCGACCTCAAACTCTTGGGCTTGAGCAATTCTCTTGCCTGAGCTTCCCAAGTAGCTGGGACTACAGGTGCCCACCACAATGCCTGACTCTTTTTTTGTTGCAGTTTGACCGGGGCCAGGTTTGAACCCACCACCCCCGGTATATGGGGCCAATGCCCTATTCACTAAGCCACAGGCACTGCCCATCCTATTTCCCATTTTTAATAGGGTTATTTATTTTCTTAGTATCAAGTACTTTAAGTTTTTTGTGTATATTGGATATTATCCTTTGGACTGAAGGATATTTAACATCCTTTTAGTATGTTAAAAAATGTAGTATATGCACACAATGAAGTACTATTTAGCATTAAAAATGCCAGGAAATTATATTATTTGTGATAACATAAATTAACTTAAAATAGATTATATTAAATGAACTAAGTCAGTCTGAGAAAGTCAAGTGCCCTATGATGTCATTTGTGACTATTAAAAGAACTAAAACCATAGACGTAGAGAGTAGAAGTAGCCATACCCAAGGTGGAAATCGGGGTTGGGGGGAAATAGAAAAAGGGTGATGTTCAATGAGTCCCAAGTTTCAGTTAGAAAGGAGGGCTCAGTTCCGGTGGTTCTATTGCACAGCACAGTGACTATGGTTAGTAACATATTTTATATTTCATACTCGGTAAATGTGAAGATTCTAAGTGTTCTCACTATAAGGAAATTAATATTTGAAATTATCTACGTTCTGCTTAACCTTAGTTGATCATCCCACAACATATCCATGTAGTGAACTATCCTATGTATATATGTGTAAAATTGTTATTTGTTAAAAAACACAAAAAGAAAAAAGCCATATGTCTGATTATAACTTTGCTATGAGCTAAATATTTCAGCCTCACAATTCATATGATGAAGTCCATTACCTACCTTGGAATGTGACTGTATTAAAGAAATGTCCTCTAAAGAGGTGATTATATTAAAGCTGTTCATGTTTCTTAAATCTCAAGGTATTTTTGTGAAAAGAAAAATAGACGCTAAGGATGTATGCACAGAGAGATGACCAAATTATGCATCCAAGAAGTGATTAATATCCAGATATGGAGAGAAGATTGCCATGGCCAACCACAGGCAGAGGCCTCAGGATAAAACCAGAGTGCCAGCTCCTTGACTGCACACTCACGGACTTCAGAATTGTGAGAAAATAAATTTCTGTTTAAGTGAAAAGACAAAAATAAAAAATAAAAATAAAAGTGTTAATCATGGAAGAATTCAAAAAACAAACATGCTGAAGATTCATTTATAATAAGATAGCACACAAACTCCCAAATCTCCTATAAAAGTATAAAAACTCTTCCATTTCACCTGTAGCTATTATTCTGTATCCAAAACTCATCCAAAGCCAATTTTTTTTTAAGTTGTTGTTGCTTTGTGCTTAACAATTCTTGATTTCCCTCTTGTTTTCTACAATTATGGCATCACTTTCATCCTTTGCAGAATGCTTACTTTTATGATAACCAGATAACAAACATCAATGCTGCCATGCTTGCCCAGTCTACCTTCAGCTCTCCATGCCGTTTGAGGCGGCTGTCCACCTCTTCTTTAGGGAAATATTTATTTTACTTTTTATGCATGATGCTGCCTTTTCCTCATTTTTATTTTGTATCTTTGACTAGATTTTACATTCTTTACTAATTTTTGCTTCTTTAAAATGTCCTGCACTTTAAAACTATGCAAATATTAATACATTAATGATGTAAGAGATCTTCTGTTGAGTGGTAATTTAATATCTGTCTCTTCTATGTCTTTTTCGCCTCCATTCTCCTAATTTACTTTCTATTATGTAATTGCTACTTATTAAACATTTCAGGTTTTTTTTAAAACCTTCTGCTTTTCTTGAGAACAGTTGATATTCTTGGTTGAACTTTAATTCTTATCTCAGTGACTTCTCTCTATCCCTTTGTCCTTTTTCTTTGCATTATGGGATATTCTTCATAATGTTTTCTGGCATATATATATTGGGGGATGCTTATCTATTATCTACCTATCTATTATCTAACTGTATCATCTATTTATATATAATTATATCCAGGAAAATATATATATACACTTTCTTTCTGATAATTTTTCATCACTCCTTTTCTTAATAAGATATTATCTCCAAACTTCTCTAAGAATATTTATTTTGGGTTATGATGTATAGATTTTACTCCTTGGATTATCCCTTTTTACTTCAGTCATTCATTCTATTTATGTTTTATTATTTTCTTTCAGATCTTCTTATTTTTGTTTTAATTTATGATTTTCCCTTCATTACTAACAGTTCTCTTAGTATTTTTGGCAATGGAGGAGAGTAGAAAAAGGCATAGAAGAGAGAGGTATTAAACTACTATGTATGTTTACCTATCTTTCCTCAATAATGAAGTATTTGCCAAGAACTCAAATTAAACAAGAAAAGAGCAGATAAATCCGTTAATAAGTGGGGAAGCGATTTGAACAGAAAATTCTCTGAAGATAACAAATGAAAGGCCAAAAAGAAAAAATGCTCAGCATAACTAATCATTGGAGAAATGCAAATCAAAAACACGCTGAGATATCCCCTAACTCCAGTGAGATTAGCTCACATCACAAAGTCCCAAATCTGCAGATGGTGGTATGGATGTGGAGAGAAGGGAAATTTCCATAGTGCTGGTGGGATTGCAAACTAATACAACTAGTATGGAAAGAAGTATGGAGAATTCTTAAAGAACTGACTTTCCATTTATTTCCATCAATGGAAGTAAATAAATCTGGTAAAATAAATCTACTCAGAAAAACAAAAATCACTGTACCACAAGGACATTTGCACCAAAATGTTTATTGCAGCTCAATTCAAAATTGCCAAGTCTTGGAAGGAACCCAAATGTCCATCAACCTATGAGTGGATTAACAAATAGTGGTATGTGCATAACATGGAGTGCTTCAGCCATAAGGAGAGATAGAGACTTTACATCTTTTTTCTTTATCTGGATGACTTGAAACACATTCTTCTTAGTAAAGTATCTCAAGAATGGGGAAAAAAGGTGTCCTATGTACTCAATGCTAAGATGAAAACAAAGTATAAACAACTATACACCCACATGAGAGTAAAAGTGAAAATACACTCTAGCAAGGGGAATGGGAGAGGTGGGAGAGGAAAGGAGGAAAAGAGGGGGGTGATTGGCAGGTCCTCACCTTGTCTGCACAATGGGGATGGGTGCTCGGCACACCCCTGGGTGAAGAGTTCAATTACAACTTCAACTTGACCTTAGAGTTAAAAACAATGTAACCTAAAATAAATAAATAGATAAATAAATAAAACAAGCATTTGTGTAGCTTTTTTCTAAGGTGAGGACTACCCCTTGCCCAAATTGATAGAAATGATTTTACTATTTTTATATTTAAGCACATTTATTATTTCTTCTTGTTTTTTCAATGTAATTTTATGTAACTTTTGTTAAGGATGTGGTATTAATGTAGTTATTTGAATGCTTAGAATTGGTAAACAGAATAACTGATACAAATGGGATTGCATTTCATGTAAAAATCTGAACAGTCCCCACACCAGCACTCTTCAGATATTTTAGTTTGTTAATTATTACTAAATGCCTATGAGTGAAAGCTCTAGTTTAGATCGAATTCAAATATGAATTCAAACACATATTTCTTTTTAGTTTTTTTGGTAATTATAGGCACATAATAATTGTATATTATAATGTGCTACAGAATGTTAATTTCAGTGCATGTATACAATGCATAATGATCAAATCAAGATAATTAACATATATATAAAACTAAAATCAAATCATATCCTTTTTTGTGTGTTGGAGAACTCAAAAAAGCCAAAAATCTTTCTTCTAGCTATTTGAAAGAACAATTATCAATAACCAGAGTCATTCTACACAGTGTATAACCCTATAATTCATTCCTCCCATCTAGCCATAAGTTTGTAACTATTAAACATCTTCCTATCTTCTTCCCCTGCCCCACTATCTCAGCCTCTAATACAATTCCACTCTTCCTCACTTTGATGTGCCCAGCTTTTCTTAGCTCCCATATATCAGTGAGAAAATGTAGTATCTATCTTTCTGTGCTTGACTTATTTCACTTAAAAATGTGCTCCAGGCTCATTCATATTGCAGTAACAGGATCCCATTTTTATGGCTGAATAGTTTTACATCATGTATATATACAAATTTTCTTTGTTTATTCACGTCTTAATGGACACATAGTTTGATTCCATATCTTGGCTAATATAAAAAGTGTTGTAGTTAACATAGGGGTGCAGAACCTTTTCAACATACTGATTTTCTTTCCTTTGAATAAATATGTGGTAGTGAGATTGTTGGATCATAGGGTGTTTCTATTTGAATTGTTGTGGTTCTTCCATACTTTTCTATATGCACTAATTTATATTTTCAACAATGGCTTATGTTTCCTTTCTCTCTCTCTCTTTTGGCATCTATCTTACGTCATTTTTTTAAAATATAGCCATCCTACCAGGGGTGAGACAATAGATATCTTATTGTGGTTTTGAGTTGCATTTCCCTGATAATTAGTTATATAAAGAATTTTTTCAAATGGTTTATGGCCATTCATACATCTTCTGTTGAGAAATGTTTATTCAAATCATTTGTCCATTCTTTACTTGTATTATTTTTTTTCTATCAAGTTGTTAGGATTCTTTATATATTCTGAATATTCATTACTTATTGGATGAATAGTTTGCAATTTGTTCCTGCCACTCTGCAGGTTGTCTATTCACTTCTTTGTTGCGTCTGCAGTGCAAACACTTTTTAGTTTGATAGAATTCCATTAGTCTATTTTTGCTTTTGTTGCCTGTGCTTTCAAACTCTTACACCAAAACTCTGTCCAGAGAACTCTCTGAAGTACCTCCCCCTGTTTTCTTCTATTGGTTTTATAATCTTTACTCTTAAAATTAACACTTTAATCTATTCGGAGTTTATTTCTGTAAGGTGAGAGATATGGATTTCATTTTTCTGCATATGGATACTCAAGTTTTCCCAGCATCATTTATTGAATAAGCTATGCCTTCATTAATATATGTTCTTTACACCTCTGCCAAAAATCAGTTGCCTGTAAATAAATGGATTTATGTTTGAGTTAGCTACCCATTTATTTTATACAGTACAATGCTGTTTTGTTTGGTATTTCTTTGTAGTACATTGTGAAGTTAGGTAGTGCAATTCCTCTAGTTCTGGTCTCCTCCCTCCATCCCCCAGGATTGGTTTGGCTATTCAGGGGCTTTAGTGGCTCCACAGAAATTTTAGGATTTTTTTCACTTAATCTTCTGTGCAGAATGCAATTGGTATTCTGATAAAAATTGCATTGAATCTGCAGATTGATTTGGGGTAGCACTGTCATTTTAACAATATTAATCTGTCCCATTCATGAACTTGAGATGTCTTTCCCTTTTCGGGCGTTCTTTTTAATTTTTTTCAAATCAGTGTTCTGTAGTTTTTACTATAGAGATCTTTCACTTTCCTTGGCTAAACTTATTCCTAGATATTTGACTTCTTTTACCAGCTAGTTCATTATTGGTGTATAGAGATACCTGTAATTTCTGTATACTAATCTTGTATCCTGCAACATTAGTAAATGTGTTTATAAGTTCTAAAAGTATTTTGTAGAGTCTTTAGATTTTCTATAAATAAGATGATGGATGCCATAGGTAGTTATTTAGCTTATAGTTCTGTGAGTCACTGTGCTGATTTATAAAATGAGGAAATTACATTACATTAGCTTTCTTTGGAAATTAAATTCATATGAATGTTTATATCATAAATGTAAATACATGAGATGCATATAAGTAAATATGTAATTCATTTATCAAAGCCATTTATGTGTTAAAATTTCAATAGAGCTGCCCATTATCATCATGATTTTAATTGGAAAATCCTCCACTATAGTTATTTGTCTTTTAATGGGTGCGACACAATGAATGAACTCCTCCAGTAAATTTTGTTTTTTATTGTAGTAATAATAGTTGACATGAAATCTACTCTTTAACTACTTTTAAAATGTACAATCCAGTTAAATATTACCTGTAGGCATGATGGTGTAGAACAGATCTCTAGAACTTGTCTGGAAATGTATACCTGTTGACTCACAGTTCTAATTTAGTCCTAATGTCACTGGAGATTGTCTGTGTGACTGGCAGCTCTCCACACCTGTTTTTTTCCCTCCCCATTCACTCTGAGGTCCTCACATCCCAGTGTGTGAGCTCTGCTTTGAGGAAATGATTGCCTCTGAACAATCTTCCTTCTTAGCTCTAATACATGCAGGCAGAAATTAATTTTAAAATATCTATTTCTGTTTGTCCAACCTCTATATACATTTCTGAATTTTGATCCTCAGATTTTTATCTGATGATTAACATGCTATTTTTTGAGACACTTCATACCTTGAGCTCCAGTCCAATCGCCATATACTTTTGAAATAAATATCTATCCCTGGTTTCTCTATGCCACTTTCTTTACTTTGCAAGACCTGTTGTGAAAATATGAAGCAATCAATGTATATTCAGAGGTGATGTCAGCTAAGAAGACTTTTAGTGTATCATAAAAGAAAAAGCATTAGTGATCCGTTTCATTAGGGCTTTTCTGCCAACTATAGATGGGCCATTTTCAGAAGCAAGGCTGGAATCTGTCCATCAGCAGACGTCAGTAGAAATGTATTAATTTATTGAGATGACAGAGCTTCTGTCACCAAGAATGCATTTTTTTGGTTATCCACAGGAGACCTAATTCATTTTAAGGACCATTTCTTGATTGTACCAATGTACATTGAAATCAAATTACATGTTCTTATATATGATTATTTGTTTAAGTTTACGGAGAAAAGCCATGAAATAATACAATTATGATAGAAATTTTACATATTAGAGACTCAGAATATTCATTTCTATGTAAACTTCATAACTTTTTGCAATCTCTCTTCCATTATAATAACATTTGTCATTTCTGAAGAGAACCTTTCAATTGAATGCCATTCTGACAGAATATAAGTGTGCAATCAATGCATTCTTTACGTTTAGTTAGGTAGCAGTTATATTTTCAAACTTGAGATCTTACCAGAATAGACAGTGATAAGAATAATTTTCTCAAATCTTCTTTATATAAATGAAAGCTTAAAATGTCCTACAATATGAATTGATCTTTGATGAAAAATCTTAGAATTTTTTAAAGATGGAAAAATAGTAATGCAAAATATATAATTATAAATTAATACAAACTCCTATGAATGATAAGGAAATGTGATATATTAAAAATAACTGAGCATTATAGGTGGACTAGCAGAATAAGTTATAAAGGTTCAATACACAGAAGAGAAAAATGTATTGATAATATGTAAAAAGAATGTTTCAGATACTGTTGTGTCCTGCATATTCTGATTCAGATTTCCCAAATTTTAATCATTTTTTCTCTGAACATATAGCTTTACATTTTTTTTTTTTTTTGCAGTTTTTGGTTGGGGCTGGGTTTGAACCCGCCACCTCCGGCATATGGGGCCAGTGCCCTACTCCTTTGAGCCACAGGTGCTGCCCTAGCTTTAAATTTTTTTAAACAGCTTCGCATATTATAATAAAGACAAATAAAATGAAAATAAGTAATAAAAATGTATTTAAACATTAATTATCAAATATACATAATAAAAAGTAAATAACATTAAATATAATTAATTTTCAGAAATTTGTAATGGAGAGATTCCTTCATTGGAAATAATGGAGTATTTTTATTATATTCAGAAATGTGGAGGTATTCGCTTTGCTACTGATTAATGTTAAATGAACAAAAGGGTTGGTGCTAAAATATATGATACTGTGTCTTAGGTTTGATTTCATAAAACACCAATTATTCCAACAAGTTTGGAAATAGATATGTAAAGAACAAAACTGTTCATGAGCTTTGATTGTATTGACTTGTGAACCTAATATCCTAATCAAATTAGTTTAAATGGCTTTTATCAAGATTTTGAAATACTCAGATTCTGCTCTTTGAAAGTATAAACTAACTAGATAACATCACAAAAGTGATAAAAACTAATAATAATAATTCTTGTTTATTAACTATTGTCATGTGGCTTAGAAAATATTTATAATCTCCTTTTATACTTTACTGCAAACTTACCAAAAAGCACGATCATCATGTAAAAAAAACTTACATATGTGATCAGTGTACAAGATACACTAATTCACAAAGCAAGCCAAAATTACGCTTACGATCTAAGTAACTGAAGTGTCCTTCTAGAAATTGCTGAAGTTCATCTCACCACTCAATAAAAAGAATGCATCATATTAATTTAAAAACAAAGGCTCTATTAATTTTTAAAAAATGTTGATTTTGAACAGTGCCTTCAGAGAGTAAAAAATTTAGAATTCTATGGCCATTCTGATATATGTAATAATTTTAACAATTCAATTAAATATTTATTTTAAATGTTCACGAGTACCTATGGCAGCCCCATGCATTGTGATTAAAACAGTTTGCCACATTTGCTGCTGGTATCAAAGCTTACGTTTATCTTTTTATAAAAACAAGGAAGTCTGTAACTCTTCCAAAACATTGCTTCCAAGGAATGTTTTATGTGACTTTCAAAATATGCATTTTCAAATCAATAATTTTTAAAAAAATAACTAAATGAAATGTTTTCATGAACAATATAAAATGATTAGAAATGTTGGCAGTATTTGAGAATATATCAATTTGAATTAAAATTATTGACATTGCCATACTCTGATGAATAGCTTTTGCTTATGGTTTTAGCAATATTCATACTGCTATGATAATCTATGTTATAGAAGAGAAAACTCATATTATTTACTGTTTCTTCATCTTTGATTTTTATTTCAGCCTCTTAGGCATCGCCCTTTCATTGACATTTCCTGGTAAAACATTTGCCCATCACTTCACTGTCTCTGTTGTATGAAGTTATATTTGATTCTTTAGCAATTAGACCTTTTATGTAACTGCCTGTTACACTGCACACTTCAATTCTGTAACGTAACATATCTATGGCCTTTATTAAAACCTGCATCACTCTCATGTTTTTAAATAATATCTGATACTTGTGGTTGGATGGTTTAATTCCAGAGTTTACTTGTTCTATTTCTTTTTATAAATTAATTTTTATTAAATCGTAACTGTATACATTTATGGGGTACAATGTGATGATTTGATATACAATGTGGAATGCCTAAATCAAACTGATTAGCATAACCATTGCTTCACTTATTTTTTGTGGCAAGACATTTATAATATACTCTTAGTTGTTTTGAAATGCACATTTGCACTGTGCACATTAGGTGAGATCCCACCAAATACCCTCCCTCCACTCATCCTCCCCCTCCCTCTGCTTCTCCTCATTGCCCCTCCTTCTTTCTGAATTATATGTGTGTTTTATTGTATGAATGTGTAAGTGATTATATATTGGTTTTGTAACAGTATTGAGTACATCGGATTTTTTTTTTTTATTTTTGAGATACTTTACTAAGAGAATATGGAGACTTTACATCTTTTGTATTTACCTGGAGGGAGCTGGAATATACTCTTCTATTTCTTTAATGCTTAAATGTAATTTTATGCCCCTAAAAAGAAACATAGATTACTATATGTATTTTTGCCATGTTCAAGCTCAAATTCAGTTTAAGTAGGTAGAAATGAGTATCTGTATTTTACAAAATAGACAAGTGTCCTAGCACCTTATTTAATGATCTTTCTTTATATCCATATTTTGCTGTTACTAATTTTTATATTATTCTAAAGATGTCCATAATTTTGACTTGTTGTCAAATACTTTATCAACATTGATCACCTGAAATAATTTTAGCCATCATATCTTTTTAAATTAATATGGTTTATAAATGTCTTGTTTATAAATGCTCCAACATTATTTTTATGTATTTTCCATTTTCTGCAATCTACTTTTTCTTTTATATCCATATGAAATTATGAACTTTTATGTAATTTTCCAAACTGACATCTTCTGCTATCTGTCACCTGTCCAATTAGAATTAAAAACTCTTCCATGATTTGAATAAAACTCCATTAAAATTATAAAGTAATTGAGAAGAATTGACAATTCCATGCCAGTCATTGAGTACATTCACTAATATGGCATAACTTGATCTCCTAAATTGGTCAACAAGATGCATATCCTTCAATGTAATTATGTAGACTTATTTATATAGATTGTACATGCTCCAAGTAACACTATACTTATAATTTCTACATTGCAATCATATTACTGTATAGTATTTTTATAGTTTTTATTTATAATTATTAAAGTTTATTAAAACTGTTGATTTTAAAAATTTTTATTTTTAGTTATTATGGGTGCATAATAATTTTATGTATTTATAGGGTACATGTGATGTTCTCATACAGGCGAACAATGTGAATTGGTTCAATCAAGGTAATGGAGTTATCCATCACCTCAAGTAGTTCTCATTTCTATGCATTAGGAACTTTCTAATTCTACTACTTTTGCTATTTTAAAGTATACCCTAAATTGTTGATTACAGTCAGATTGTTGTGTATCAATTTTTTTTATTCTATTTATCTTACTGTATTTTGTACCCATCAACACTCACCCTTCATCCCTCCCTCCCTGCTACCCTTCCCAGCCTCTGGTAGCTATCATTCTACTTTTTGTCACATGAGATCAATTGTTTTGAATATATATCTCCCTCATATATATATATATATATCTCACTCATAAAAATATGAGTGAGAACATATGAGATTTATCTCTTTTCACTTAATATAATTGTCTCTGGTTCTATCCAAGTCATTGCAAATGGCAGGATTTTATTCCTTTTTATATATATTTATATTTATGTACTATTCCATTTTATTCATAAGGTTACTACAAAAGTTTTGAGACAAGTTGTGTTATGGTTCATTATTTGCTTCTGAGAAACACAGTGAATGATGTCTTTTGAGAAAAATCTATTCAGATCTTTTCTTTTACTTTAATCAGATATTTTTCCTACTGAGTTGTTGGCGCGCCCATGCATTCTAGCTATTAATCTGTTATCCAATGGGTAGTCTGCCAATATTTCCTCCATTCTGTGGATCTCCTCTTCCTCCTGCTGATTGCTTCCTCTGCTGTGCAGCGGCTTTGTAGCTGGATGTGATGAGATCCCATTTGCTCAGTTTTGCTTTGGGTTATTGCTCAAAGATTCTTGCCTGGGCCAATGTCCTGAGGTGTTTCCCCAATATTTTCTTTGAGTAGTTTCATAGTTTTAAGCCTTAAATTTGTCTTTAATTCAATTTATTTGATATTTGCATATGGCCAGAGATGATGGTCTAGTTTCTGTGTATGGATATTCGGTTTTCCCAGAGCCATTTATTGAAAGGACTTCACTTTCCGGACTGTGTATTTTTGGTACCTTTGTGCAAGATAAATTCACTATAGCTGTGTGGGTTTACTTTTTGGTTCTTAATTCTGTTCCGTTGGTCTATGTGTCTGCTTTATTCCAGTATTAACATGACAGCTGTTGTTTTTTAAACAATGATTTTATAACTGGCTACCTTACCGTTTCCTTACAAATAACTATTTTTTATCATTTTACTTTTGTTGAAGACAATAAAATAATTCACCACTTATACTAATTTATTTTTCTTATTAAAGCCATAATTTTACTAAATTGAACACATTAAAACTCATACTTTTTATGAGATAATTTTAAAAATGTATAAGTAAACATGAGCGACTAACATTAAAAATTAATAATCGGTAATGATTCAAATTACTAATGATAAAAATATCTGTAAGGTTATGATTCAAAAATGTAGATGTCTGTATACCAAAATTCTGAATCAAACTTCTTAAAAACATAGATAATTTGTGAGAAACTATCAAGCTCTAAATGTGGAGGAACTTTGAATCAGCTAGGATAAGGATATCATGAAAATTTATATTTCCATGAAAATATTCATAAATGCCTGCAAATTCAACCTTTATGTTTGACTTTTTCTTCTATAAAGGGCTGTAAATATAAAATCTCAAATTTACATTAGTGAAGGAATCTAATAGGAACTTGTCATCAAAATATACTAAGCCCAGAAAATGCTATACTCTCAAACTTAAAGTGATTCAGAAATAAACCAGAATATGAAACAAAGTAGACAAAAATCACAGTATGAGATTTTTACGGATATGTACTAATATATGAATTTATCCTCCTTAATGTGTAGAACAAGCAGAGCAAATATATAAAAGTATAGTAATTGTGATTAGTAGAATTAATAAATTTGGTGTAAATGAGACCCACAGAATTTCAAAAACAACAAAAGAATTTTTTTATTTTACATTTAAATTTTCCAAGCCCATATGTAACATGTATAAAGCCTGTCTAAAACTGAGCTATAAACCGTGCCTTATTTCTGAAGTGTATTGTGATGGTACAATTAGCACCCAAACCACTGTCAAAGAAAAAATATATCCCTATATGTTTGAAAATCAGGAATTTTAATTTTATAAAAAAGTCTTCAAAAAGGGCTAATTAGGAGAAACTAGAATTATTTTGGGGTGATGGTTATTAACATTATTAGATACTAATATGAGAGAAGTATTATGAATTATATTTAGAGATAAGTTAAAGGAATATATATATGTGTACATGTGTTTATATATATGCACATATTTATTTGCTTAAGATGAACATTTGAAAAGATTAGGAGATAAATGTTAAAAAGCAAGTATCTCATTACAGAACTGTATAGAGAAAACCAGAAAAATAAAACCCCCAAAGTAAAAGAAAGTAATAAAATAGCCAGAAATTAATGAACCAGACACAAATGTCACAGAAAGGTTTGGCAATGCCAAATATCAGTTGTTTGCAAAAGCAGTCACAATTAATTATGGTGAAATTTATCAAGAAAAAAGAAAAGGAAACACAACCCGATCTTAGTAATTTAAAGGTGTGCAACCACTGATAATAAAGAATATAATAAATATTTTTATGGCAACAATATTTAATGTTTTGATGGAACTGCCATTCCCAGGTACTGATATAAGAAGAAATAAATTGGGAAATAAAAACATTTTAATACAAAACAAAAACTGTACCTTTTGCTGATAAAGAGAATAGAAGTCATTCTCCAAATTTTGAAAACTAAGTTTATGACTTCACAGTAGGAATTTGTTTCTTATGTGTTCAAAGCAATAATTACAAACTATTTATAAAATACCTCTCATAATTAGTTAAAATAAATTTTATTACATTAAACTCAAGGACACTATGCACATGAAAATACACACTAGAGATATGATGTATAAAGGAATAATATGCAGAATACATAAATAAATTCTGTAAGTTAAATACAATGCTAAAATTAAAAATAGTAAAAAAAACTAATAGACAAAATAGGCAGATATATGAATAGGAATTTAAAAAAAGAAGAGGAATTAATGATTCATAAGCATATGTGACTTCCTTCAACTTTTAGTAATAATTAGAACATAAAACATTCATTAAGGTATCATTTCATTAGGTAGGTGATAATTGAGAGACAATAGGAAATGTTGGAGGGTGAATTTGGAGCAAAGAGAAATCCTACCCACTAGAAAGTGTGTGCCGATTCATATAATTATTTTAAATCACTCTGAGTTTCTTGGTAGAGCAAACCATGTAAAGCAACATTGAATTAAATCATTGAAACTTCTTTTTTTTTGATTAAAACTTCTTTTAAGACTAAAAATGTTGATTGGACTAGTTCACCTCTAAACAATCTGCAGTGTTGAAATGCAAATACATTTGAGATAGGCAGCAGTGTCTTTTACTAATAATGATGTAAACCTAATAAGAAACAAACATGAAACCTTTTGGACAGTAAAAAGAAAAAAAAAAAAAGGCTCAGTGCCTGTGGCTCAAGTGGCTAAGGTGCCAGCCACATACACCTAAGGTGGCAGGTTCGAATCCAGCCTCGCCCACCAAACAACAATGATGGCTGCAACCAAAAAATAGCCAGGCATTGTGGGGGTGCCTGTGGTCCCAGCTACTTGGGAGGCTGAGGCAAGAGACTTGCTTGAGCCCAAGAGTTGGAGGTTGCTGTGAACTGTGATGCCAGAACACTCTACCCAAGGGGACAGCTTGAGGCTCTGTCTCAAAAAAAAAAAAAAAGTAAAATAATTTTATGAGAGGCCAAAATTCTTTGGCCTACACACATGATTTTTATGGAAGGTTGAAAGTTGGGCATAAATGAATCCCTTCTGATCATTTGATTACTATACAGCCATTTGGACAAAGAGTAATGCATTCATTTTATATGCAAGTAAAGCAAGAATTTTGCCATCAATATGTTAATTTCTATTTGCCCTGGATTTGCTTTGTCTAAACAATAGGAATCCAATGATCTGCTTTTGAATTGCCTTTTAGAATTCCTTTTGTATTGAAATAAAAGCAAAGCAGAGGATTAAATTAATTCTTTTGCCAAAAAGGCAAACCTGGCAAGTGCCCCAATGCATTTACTGAAGGGCCAGTTTTACAGAATTACAAGGCAAGTAATATTGTTGTCAGCGTTTCCTCAAGCATATGGATCTAATGGAAAGATCTGATGGAAGTCTCTAGCTTACCAAGAGAATTGAAGTCATTTTCCAAATTGTTCAAAATTCCTCAATTCACTCAAAGAGTATTTTAGGAATATAGTCAAAATTCAGTTTTCATTCCTCAAATATCAGGTCAAATGCCAGGTTTTCTGTAAAAATTGTAAGCACTGTTTAATAGCAAACTATTCTATTAGTTGTTTCCTGACTGAGGCTTGTAAATGTGTCCATCCATACAGCCCTGGTTTTCTTTGATTCAACGTATTACACATTAGTAACTAGACTACTCACACATCTCTTTTTATAAGTTATACATTACCAAGTATTTTTGTCTTTGGTATTCTACTCCAAGCTACAGCCCCATTTCTTTTTGTTCAGAGAATAATTATTTCTCATCATATTTTATTTCCCCTTATTCTTTTCTTTTACAGTTTTTTTTTTTTAAGTAGGAGGAGTTGCCCCCAATATTCTTCTAAATTGCAACTTAGAAGAAATCTCAATGACTTTTATATTGCCAAATTTGAATATTAATTTCTTCCCCGCACCCTACTCAATTGAGCAGTATTTGCAGAGAAGTATTTCGGGCTTCCTGAAGCACATTCTAACAGTTCTTCCAAGATATTGTTCTCTTTCTCTTCTGCTTCTCTGTCAAGTACCCTAAGGTTAGGATTGCCTGTTTAGAGTTCTGATCACTGAACTGCGCTCTGAGCTCAGCCTGCCAATGGCTTCATGCCTATGTTTTAAACTTAGTCTCAAGGAGACTTCAGTGTCTCTAAATACTACTGTCTTCTGACTTCTCCCAAATTTAAACTGCAATCCAGATACCGTCTCTAAAATTTAGATACATCTATTCCATTATGGATTCAGTGTCTTTACATGAATGTCAAATAGTTATTTCCAGCCTAAATTGTGATGAATGGAATCCTATTTCTGCCCTTCTCACATGCAAATTCTGCTCTTCATAAACACTTCTGGTCCTGTCTCTTTCTTTCCAATAGATACCCACTTCATTCTTCTGGTTGCTCACTCCTTAAAATATTTCTCTAACCCTCATCTCTGACTCATCACTCCTGGCAGGACCAATAGTTACAAATAGTTCTACTTTCAAATACGTCTGGAATGTGACTCTCCTGACAACTCCGGTTACCATGTTAATACCACTACTATCTCTTACCATGACTGTGGATGCAGCGTGCTCTCAAGTCTTCTACCTCTTTGCATCTTGGCCCCATCATCACAGTTAGTCTATTTTACTTGTTTAAACCATTCTTTTAAAAATACCAATAAGATTATGTTTCTCTGTGCTGAAAATGCTCCAGCTTTTTCTAGTGAACTTTGCCATAATAATTCTCTTTGTGAACTATAAGATTTTACTTTACCCTCTGCCTCCTGCCCCTCCTGTTTCACACTGTCCCCTCATTCAGGCCGTTAGAGCACAATGATCCCTCTGCTGGAAAGTAAATATGTCAGGCCTTTTTCCTGGAATATATTTCATCAGTCATTTTTATAACTAATGGATACCTAGGATACCTATTTTATATTCTTCATCTTTTCTTTTATTCTTTTATTTATTCTATCAGCATTTATCACAAAGAAAAATTTACATTTTTTTCTCTTTCTTCTCATGTCCTTCTTCCTCTTCTCCTTCCTCTTACTTTTTCTTCTTTTCTTCCTCCTCCATCTACCTCCTCCTTTTTTTTTTATTTGCTCTCCCACTAGGATGTAAATTCTATGAAAACAGACACTTGCACTCTCTTGCTCTATTGAACTTGTGCTATACTGCAACCACCTCAAACAGGACATGTAGTAGCTGTTTGACAAATATGTATTGAGTTAATTAACTTAGCATCTAAAGTAACTTTTTTTTTTTTTTTTTGCAGTTTTTGGCCGGGGCTGGGTTTGAACCCGCACCTCCGGCATATGGGGCCGGTGCCCTACTCCTTTGAGCCATAGGCACCGCTAAAGTAACTTCTTGAAATCATTCAGTACCAAAGTAACTAACTCAATGCCTGAAAATGAAGTTTTTGTGTTGTTGATTTTTGAAGAAACAGCTGAATTCATATGTGAATAGTAAAAAAGTTTAAAAGATATCTTTGGATCATATGCAATGATTGGAAACCATTATCCTGGAGTCTGTAGGCTTTATGATTTAATTGAATTAAACAGAAGAAAAAATACACAGGAACTAGATTAAAAATAGGTAGCAAAGTCCAGGCTCTGTAGGACAGTGGGTAATAGCAAAGGCTTGTGGAACAGAAAGATGGCTTCACCTGCTTTGGCTCTTAGAACAACTCAACATTGTTTTATGTATTTCATTCTGTGGATTGGGTATCCTTATGCAAGATTGGTTAGTAATTAGGTGAAATGTGTTAGACGCCATTTCTTATCAACACTGTACAAGACCGTTTCAGTTCAGCATTATCGAGGTCCTGACTGGAACCTTTTCCCACAACTATCTATGTATTTTTATCCAAAACATTGTAATAATAAATGTCAAAAAGTACTTAAGTATACCTTTATTATGGATATTAGTGTTATTTTCAAGTTTTAATTCTGCATTTTAATATTGTACTGTATTTTTGTCAATTTTCTTTCCCATAAAATCTTCCTCAAAAAATGTAATGACTTTATAATTTTTTATGTAAAACCTATTACACTCGATATTTTCATTTTTTTTCACTTTTAAGAGAATAAGTTACCTACCTTTTTTCATCAAATATAGTTTCCTAAAATTTTAATTTTTTAATATCCTTTTTTCATGTTTCTTTTAACATTCACATGCCAACGTATTCTGAAGATACTGTCTAAGAGCATAAAATAGGTAATGTGAGACATTAGGATTTAAGGGACGAGGAGGCTGGGGAAGGGAGAAGACAAGCAGAAAAAAAAGTATGTAGATGGATTAATTTGGCAGGGCCCCCCTGACAGTGAGTGAGCTTTCTAGAAAGCCCCAAGAAAACCATCTGTAGCACGGGGATTGAGATAATCCATCCTGCACAAGCACAAAGGGTGGCCCTCAGGGCCATGCCTACCATTTCAGAGATTGTGCAGGTATTTGCCTAAGCAGATAAAAGCTAATATGATATACACCTTGCTGGCAGCTTGTTATCTTATAAAGCTGCTGTTACAGTACTTGGCTCTTTGTCCCCCGAATGCAGTGGGGGAAAGGATAATTTTATACCTATTGCCACAGAGGAAGAACAGGGCTAGAACCAGTTTCTCTTATGCCACATCCTAACTGTTAGATCAATCAAAAGTCATCCAATGGGATCTGACAGGTCACTGTGCCTTGCCCTAGAGCGTGACCCACATCTCTGCGTTTGACCCTGTAAGTCTCCTACAAAGAATTCTAATCCAGCAGGCCCTAGATATTTGCTACTTGGCCATTAGTCCTTGCTTTAAGGGATAACCATTTAGGACAAGGGTACAATCTTTAAATATTTATATATTTCATAAATTATAAAAGATTGATTTAAACATAATTAAAATTCAAATTAGATACAAGGGAAAATATTCCAGCAAATTTTTACCAAGGAACTTTAAAAGTGTATACACACAAAAAACACACACACATACAGATCTTTTGGACACACTATGAATTTTATGGCCACTTGTGTATGTGTGCGTGTGTGTGTATATAAATATATATATAGATAAAAAACTCCATATGTGAAAATGAATAAAAATTTAAAATAGACTTAATTCATACAAATAATAAATATATTGTCTCCCAAATATATTTCATATATAAAAATATAAAAACAATGTAACTAAAATCAATACAATTTAATTTTGTATATCTGTATCGATCTCTATATCCTTGCAGTTTGCCTACATAAGAATAAACAGACAAATGATATACAAACAATAGATGGCAGAGTTTTCACAATAGTGGCGGGATCTCAAATGTTAGGAACTTAAATTGAATCATAAACTCTGCCAATAAACTTTGCCACATAGATATTTTTTCTATAGATACAGATTTTTTTTCCTTAAAAATCCCTTTATTCATGAATCAAAATACTCTGAGGGAATTAATAGTTAAACTATAGATTCTTGGAACCCAAGCAGAATAGACGGAATCAAAATCTCTCAGGAAAATGCTCGTGAACATGAAGTTTGTAAAAGATTCCCAGATATTGTGCAAACTAAATTTTAGGAACTCTAGATGTATAACCTTTGCCCCAGTGTTACAATGCAAGAATTTATTTGAGGGGACTAAAAGTGCTATAGAAGAACATATGTAGATTTTTGGTTCTGAGTATATATTTTTCTTCTCAAAATTCTAAATTTCTATTGAGATACTAAACCTTCTGATTATATGTGGGATTGATTTTTAACTTCTGTACTGAAATGAACTGTCATTAGATTAAGCGAACCCCCTCTTGGCTGTTGTGAATTGCTGGCAAACAATGTGAATAAAGCACTAATTTCTTGATATTTCTAGAGAAAAATAATACTCTGTTTTTCTTCTCTAAGATAAGAAGGCATTGGAACATAGTGATTGGGATGGCTACAGAGATTTTGCTTCTTAGGAAAAAAACACTGATCTGGTAGAATCAAATAAAACATAAACAAAACAACTGAGTCAGTAATATGTATCCTGGTTTTTGTTTTAGCCATAAGTCTGACTCAATGTTATGCTTTACATCCAGTATGGCCATTTGCAGAATTTTCTTTCTATAAACAAATAAACTTGCTTATTTATTTATAAAAAATATGTAAAAATAGATGTCTAATTCATGACAATTATAATAGTATTCACTGGGAATCAATTTTACATCCAAACACAAAATATTATCCAATTCAAGTTTTAGAAAAATATGAAATGGCACAAAATATGATCAAAATTGTTTAAAGAAGGAAGATAAAAGTTATATATAAAAATCGTTAATAGTTTTAAAACATTAAGTGAATTATTAATAAATTAATGTCGTTTGAACTTTCTTCATAATTGATCTTCTAAAACAACTGGGAACTGACAGATGTTTTCATTTCTATAGGTACAAGAGTATAGGGTTGCAAAGTACGTATAGAAACAAAAATACTTAAGACATTTATTTTAAAAAATTACATTATTTTATCCTTGAATACCTCAACTTTGGGCACGTGTAATTGTGTCTTTGTTTATTGCTCTGAGTTTCTGTGTCTGTCTCGCTGTTATCTTTGTGTGTCTCTCTCTGTTGACTATATACTTCTCTGTGAATACACCTTCTCCTTGGATTCCTATCTCCTGTACACATCTTTCTGCCACTGTTTATTTAAAAAAAATAGATGTTTAAGGAGATAAGTTTTGATTATTTTAGAATGAATTTATTCCACTGCCAGCGGTGCCTGTATCTGTACTATTATATGCGAATAAGCTGAATCAATAAAATTATGAAATATCCATTTATTTACCAGCTTATAGCCCTGGTTCATTGACTATTTTATTTATTTACCTAATAAATAATAATGGAGTCATATACTATGCCAGCTAATTGGCAGGAACACAAGAATGTACAATTTTATAAAATATGAGTCTTCTGCTCTATGAGATTCCCCTACCTGTCTTCTTCTCCAGGTTGTGAAAATTCCAAGGGGTAAGTTCTGAAAGTATTTCTTTAGAATATCTAGGTTTTCACTGAGGATATTTTTGGGACTCTGTGGTATGTTGACCAGGTCTCTGCAACTCTTAGGACTGGAGTATTCATTGTCCCCGCCACTGTGAAAAAACGGGATACAGCTTTCACCTGAGCGCCCCCTGCTGGAGGATGCATTGGATAAACAGAGCCAACTTATACCATTCCCTATGGCTGAAGAAGCCTCCCAGTCTCATCAGTGACATGAAGGAAGTAGATATTAACAGACTTCCTTCAACTAAGACAACTTTGTAGGGCCATCCCAAATCCAGAGCTCCTGATGGAGAGCCCATTACCTTTGTTTTGACTGTGATGGTTAATGTCATATATCAACGTGAGTGGTCAAAATATGCCTGGATATTTACTCAAATGTTATTCATGGTGTGTTTCTGAGGCTGTTTTTGAAGAGGTTAGCATTGAAATCAGCAGGCCGAGGAAAGTAGATTGTTCTCCCTAATGTGGATTGGACCCATCTTATAAAAGACTGACTACAACAAAAAGGCAGGCCCTGGCTCCACCATGAAATTTGCTTCTACCCGACTGCCTTCGACCGGGATTTTGCTTGTGCTTCTGGCTTTGGATTCGAATTGAAACATCTATTCTTGGTGCGTCTCCAGTCCACTAGCATTCGGACAGAAATCACGCACTCAGTTCGCCAGTGTCTCCAGTTTGCCACGTGTAGACCTTGGGACTTGTCAGCGTCCACATCAGCATGATAAATCTCTGCCCGTGTGTTTTTATGTATGTACATAGTAAGAATCTACCTCTTGGTCTGACTCTGTCTCTGAGGAACCCTGATTAATACACCATCTGCTTTTTTTCCTTTTGCATCTTTTTTTTTTTTTTGCAGTTTTTTGGCCAGAGCCAGGTTTGAACCCAACACCTTCAGTATATGGGCTAGCGCCCTACTCCTTTGAGCCACAGGTGCCACCCTTTCTTTTGCACCTTTAACTTCTCACACGTTTGGTTACCAACAAGAGGCCCCTGATAAACTTCCTGCATGTGAGTAGGTCTTAGAGTTGCTTTCTGAAAACCCTGTTTGTGACAGTTTCTGGTGCCTACCCGTGCACTAAACACAACAGATAACTTTCTGGAGTGTGTTGTCATTTTTTCAAAGCAAAATGTACGTATTTGTTTAAATTCTACCTTATTTTTGCCCCGTGCAAAAAATCCATGCAAAGTAATAATCTTGAATTACATTGTCCAGTGATTGGAATTATACTTACCTACTAATAGTTCTAGAGTTTGAGTTCATTGTCTGTATTTTATGCTTTACTTATTTTGTATATATTTTGTGCTTTACTTATTTGGAATATCGTCTTCCTCTCTTTTATATCATGTCCTATATGATTTTGTTATCTTCACGTTTAACTCCAACCGCTACTACATTTCTCATCTTCCATCATCATCCCAACTCAATCTTGTAGGTATTTCCTGTGACAATACATGAAACATGTACAACAAATTGATCCTCCCATTAAAATGACATTTTAAAAATGATTAATGAATCTATCATGAATATTGGTTCTGATAGAAGATTTAGTATTTTTTTTTTTTGGTGGGGAGTTGGGAAAGGGAGTCTTGAGAACATAAAGGAAGATTTATGAGAATTGAAGGCAATATATTGCTTTTCACTAAGTAAAAATAATTATTCTGTTATGGAAAATACATTCCTAGCAATAATATTGTAGAGGTATGTGGGGTTGATGAACTGCATATTTTAGCAGGCTTGGTTTTGTTCATCCTTGGCTCTTCTGGTTTCTTCAGTTCTCCTCGTCCAATTTCCCCAACTTACCCTTCAAAGAGCAGGGGGGATAAGACACAAAGAAAATGAAACAAATGTGGGGAATAAGGAAAACAAGTTGTGCCTCTGGCAAACCTTTTTTATTATTATTTTTAAATTATTCATTAGGGATACTCATAAGTCTCTAGGAGATTTTTAAAAAATCCTTTTGAACTCTGGCATCACCTTGTCTGGTTATTACAGTTCTATTCATTGCCACTATAGCATCTTATAGAAGTTTTACACAAGATACAGCATTTCCAAGCTGCTTCAAATCGCAATACAGTTTCCATTTGAAAAGATCTATAGAATCAAAAGTCATTTACTAAAATCCAAGTAAACAGAGATGTGAAAGCTGATGTCTATAGTGTATTCTTAATAATTTTTCTGGATAGTGTTGTAATTTCAGTTTCAGTTTTGATTTTCATAACATTTGGCCCATACATGCTTGATTTATATTATTCTAGGAGATTAGGAACTGTGTCCTGAGTCTTTATCTACAATGTTGTGACATGGGTAGGTGTGCACCTGCCTGTGTGTGCCTGTGCGTATGTGTGCTGGCTTTGTGTATTTCTGTGTGTACTTTCCTACAGATAGAAAATAACCAGTAGAGGAAAAGAGGTATATTGTTACTGGAGTTTCCTTTACTAAGTTTATTTACCTTGGGCCCTATTATAAGGCATAAAATACTAGCAGTAAAGTCAAGTCGAAAACTAAAAAGTTCTTTCAATTTCCTCTGCTAACAATTTCAAACATGATCATTTTATTCTACTGAAATTGTTTCAAATTTGAAACACTCTGAATCAAATGACATGAAAGAAAGATGAGCAATAAAAGTACAAAGGCTTTTAAAAGTTATTTCTATTCCAGTACCTGACATGGATTGTCATATTGATTATGAATGAACAATGAAACATACCCACAAGCAATCATATGTATTTTAGCTGATGATTCACTTTGTAAGCTTCTGTTATCATTCAAAAAGTATCCACTTGAAGACTTTGATTTGACTTTCTATGTTTTCTCCCCTCTTTTAATGACAATCTTGGATATCAAACCTTCCTTTCAAACCACTTGATCAATACAGTGCTGTTTTAAGTGGTGGATCTAATAAATGTTAAACCGCGCCTCTGCAGTTACTAAAAACAGTTCGAACTCGATTACAATAAAAAGCACACGAGCATTACATAATGCTATGCAGAGCATAACAAAACTGCAAATTTACCCAATGCGTATAACCACTTACAAAAATCAGTTTGAACTAAAAAACTACTATGAAGCACACTGTATAATATTTGAATATGTTGCAGTTGTCCTCCTTGTTACCAACAAATGTTTAATCCATAGTTTTCTCATATTTCTCTTCATCACGTTTGTTTCTATTGCTAAAGATAATTTTAAATAAATTCTTATTGTATACACACTGTTAGCAGTTGAAAGATAATTAACTTTTAAGTAGTTGAATAAAAGTTCATAGAAAGGTTGAGTTTTATTGGGTTTTTGTACAACAATGTAAGAATTTAGACCTTCACAAGTACTAGGAGCCATACTCATAGACTCTGGGGATGGCAGGACTGAGGGACGGAATGCCTGGGGTGCTGTACAATGGATCTCAAGGTGACTACAGGCTCTTTGACACGTGCGTATGTACCAAACCCATATCAAAAGCACTTGACCTACTCTTTACATATTAGTCATGTCTAGGACAATGAAGGGGATACATTGTTGTGTGTCCAGAAATGTCTTCATTTAGATTTACGTATTTATTAAATCTATTACAGAGGAAACACAATCATATTTACAGCTTAAAGTTCACTAAAAAATTACTTGCTTGCAAAATTAGTCACATTCTGATGTCTCTCTTCAAATTTCAAGATTCAAATCTTCTACTTGTCAGTCCCATGTAGGGCTCTCTAATTCCAGTAGTCCAGCAAGTGGCAATCTCAAAATACAATTTAATTAAATGTAATGTAAATTTAATGTTATTAAAAAGTACAAATTATAATTTTATAAAAATATGTGATATAATGAAGTTTATGAAAGTGACTAGTCCAATGTCACTGAATTCAAGATAAAAGACCTTCCAACATTCCTGTAAATATCGAAGGATGAGAAAATAAACAGAAGTGATGTAATCATGAGAACTTCAATCGGATTCATTCTGAATAGTAAGGAATTAACAGAGATCCTTGGACAATGGGGAATCTTAAGACTATTGTTGAAAAATGAACTTCATCTTCATTTTAAGAGGTAACCCAATACAAAGTAAGAATATATTTTGTCTTGTCATATTTTTTCTTCAAAAAATGTTGAAGGAAATATCAGCTAAATGAGTCTTTGTTCTTCCTATATTTTGTAATGCATGGGTATAGTTCTGATGGTATAAAAACAAAATAAAATATTATTTTAATATTTTCAAATGATGTTTTATAAGAAAATAAGCAAAAGATAACTATTCGTAAAACTAATAAGTTTTAAAACTTATAACTAGTAAAATATTTTGATATTTAGTCTAATAGATGTGCTTTTATGAGCCTGGTTTATTACTAAATATTGTCCGTACTGAATGCTTCTTTACACTTTGTAAATAATCAGCTTGCCTCACAGTTGAAAACATTAAGATTCACGAGGACATATCACCAGATTTAAACTCTTATTTGAGAAGGGTTAATAGGTGAAGGCATATTTCTTTCTTTCTACACCTGTTGTTCCGTTCAATGTGGATTTGTATATATGTCATATTGTTCTCAGGAAATTTAGAATATAGTAGAATATAGTCTCTTTATAGGCAGCAATATTTCAGTCACATGGTGTTACAGAAAAACTTCAAACTGGGGGGTGGAGGACGGCATTTACAAGAATCTTCTCTATTTCCAATGGCTAAAAAAATCGTAACTGTAGTAATAGAGAAATACATTGATATTTATATTCAGATAGACCGTTGGCCTATTATGTTTTACAATACACTTAAAATCTTTATCTCCAAGTGTGCAGATCAGCTCTTCCTACTCTAGACTTTGCAACTTCTGCTTTTTATATCAAATTCTATCAACTATTGGTGCACACCGTAATTACCTGTGTCTTTTTCTTATTTCTCTTCCCACTCCACTCCTCAGTCATGCAGCACATACCTACATGAGCACCTGCAGACTCATCCATACCCACAATGTCTATGGAGGTTACAGGTAATGGCAGAGAATCTCGCCCTTCTTAATATTTCTTGTGTAATCAAAAAGTGATCATTTGTAGGGGGGGAAAGATGGCTCAGAAAATAGGTATCTTCACAGGAAAATTAATTCCAAAGGTGGGTGAAAACATTATAGGCAGAATATTATTTATAGAGAAAAAGAGTCAGGTAGGCAATATTCAGAGAAATAAAAACGAAGCAACTGTAGAGCCTGCCTTCATGTACACTATATGTATTTTTTTGTGTGGTTTTTTGGCCAGGGCTGGGTTTGAACCTGCCACCTCTGGTATATGGGTCAGCGCCTTACTCTTTGAGCCACAGGCACTGCCCCCACTATATGTCTATTTTTTAAGTACTTGTCCTCTACTCATTTTAGTCATTAAATCATCCATCTCTCATCTCTTTTTTGTCTCATCTACTATTTAAAATATGGCACATTCCTTTTAAAGACATTCCCTGGAGCCAGCCAACTCTCTTCCTGGTCAAATATGGACTAACTGATGCATATGTTTAATATAGAAATATTATGATTAAGTGATTTGTTTGAATGAAAGTTCTGAGTTCCATCTTTCACATTATGAAATATCTTATATTCGTGATATCCTCTATTTGATGCTCACCATTTTTACCTGAACGTGTCTTTCTACAAAATGATACTTGGGAAAAAACCTTTTGAGTTCTTGCACATGGAAAATCTATTTTTATTCAGATTAATCCTTAAAAGATAACTCTTAAGGGTATAATATTGATGGAACATGATTTTCTTTGCCACAGTGCCATGACTGGAGGGAGGTGACCACACAGGATGCTGTGAACTCCATCGAGAGCCTGGACACCTGGAATGAGTTTGTGGAGGGGAAGAATAAGGTACAGGCCAGCCATTCCACATTCTAGGACTTAGAAGGCAATTTTCTTATGTCTGGTGTAGTTTTACTGATGTAAATCAGACGTCAGATGACTTTTATTTATTTTCTGGAATTTTTAGAATTATATCTTTATTCTTACAAGTCCTGATACATAATTAACATCTGATTACAACTTTCCATTGTTCTTTTCTTGTAAAGAGATTGATTGAGTAGTAGTATTTTCATACAGACATATATGGGGTATTTTTGGTGAGATGCATTACTGCACAACTGAACTTGAAAAACTTATCAAAGAACAATATATAAGCAATTTTATAAAAATAAGAGCTCTTTACTATGTATGTTTTTATATTATATGCATATATACACATGCTCCACCTGTATCTATAGCTATATACAGATATACATACAGAGCACACATAGATGTCTGGATTCTGTGGGATTGAAATGTGAAATTGCTGCACATTGTCCACAGTTTTTGGAAATAGTTTTAAAAGTGCAATAAATGTTAAATGAATGCATTTTTATTATTTGTGACATAACGTAGCACATGTGATAGAATTTATAATTTCTGAATTCCAATTTATATACTTTAACTGGTTTTATGCCAATATTACTGGTTAATATTTTCAACTGTGAAAGCAAGAATCTGTATACAGATATTCCATATGCTCCATATTGAGGCCCTAAATGTCAGGTGTTACCTTCCAACCCATTAGCAATGCCTTAAAAAACTCTGAATTCTTTTTTTCTGAAAGAAATATTCACACACCTCATCCCACTTTTTGACATGGTGAAATGTTTGAGGTTTAACTCAAGGTATTTTCACTTTCTCACCTTTGTCATTTCTTCCTTGATATATAAGATCAGTATGCGAGGCTATGTCATTTTTGCACTGCACATTAATAATCAAAGAGGAGTTTTTCCTGCAGGAGTTGTGTCAGGGCAATTTGACAAACAGTGCTTTGAAGGATCATGACCTTGGAGGTCTCTAGCAAGCCAATTTCTGAATTTGAAGAGCCTGTCAAATTAAATTTCAAAGAACAGTACATTACTGTCCGTGATTATGACTGGAGATACCCTCAGCCATGGTTTTTATTTTTTTTAATTAGACTGTAATTAGGTAATAAGATCCATACACAACTAATTAGAACCATAATTGTCTAATGAAAGAGTATATGTTAATGTTTTTGCTTACATCAGTGTTTTTATGTGAGTGTTGAAAATCCACAGATATGGTTCAGTTTATATCCATTTCAATTTTACTGGATGATTAAAATATTTAATGAATATGTTACTCAAATCATAAGGTTTGTCATTGTAGAAGGTGAAGATGTGTGGCAGGGAAAGTTAAAGCCGTGAGTGTTAGCTGGCATCAGATCTGCTTCCATCAGACCCAGGAAGTTTTAATTTCCTGCAGGAGAAGTGAGATCAATATATGGCAAAAATACTATGCTACAATTTCTCCAAAATTAATATCACATAACATTATTATTATTTGTTAATTTAGGGTAACTGCTAAAAAAACTTTATGGATTCTTTTTTAAAAATATGAATTTTACTTTCAGAAGGATAGGAGAAATATTCAGGGAAGCAGGAGATTTGCAAAATTGGGTCTTCAGGCTTAAGATGGTGGGAGGTAGAGGCAGGAGGATCCCTTGAGCTCAGGAGTTTGAGACTATCCTGAGCAAGAGTGAGACCGTGTTTCTATTAAAAATAGAAAAATCAGACAGCAGTTTTGGCAGGTGCCTGTGCCTGTAGTCCAGCTACTCAGGAGGCTAAGGCAGGGGGATTGTTTGAACCAAGGAGTCTGAGGTTTCTCTGAGTTGGGCAGATGCCAGGGCGCTCTACCTCAGGCAACAGAGCCAGACTTTGTCTCAAAGAAGAAAATCCGTGAGCCTGGGTGAGATCATTTTAGGAGAAACTATAGATAAAAGAGTAATTTCAGATTCCTAAAATGTTCAACACCATTTCTGAAGAAAAGAAGAAGTCCACAAAAAGAAGATGTCATAAATACTATAATAAGAGGAAAAGCAGGAATAAGATGTGATATATTGGAGGTAAAATTAAAACAGTATTTTCAGAGTGAGTGGAAAACACTTATATATTTAATGTTATGTTAAATTCTCCTGAGGAATCATTTAATAAGATTGACGTGCCCCAAAGAGTTTCTGAAACTGGTGATAAAGCAATTGCAGGAATAACATATTGGTTATTACAATACATCTGAAAACCAAATAAAGTTTTACATTTTCAAATTAAATTAATCAAACAAAATAGCCTCATCAACAATATAGAAATTTAAGTATAAAAAATGAAGATACAATTAACTTCCATTAGAATTTGAACAAAATTATTAGGGTTCTGAATGTCACTTTAAATTAATAAATAACATACTAAAACAAATACATAAACCTGCATATGCTTGCATCAAAATTGAATTTTAAAATTTGTAGACATACAGATAAATTAATTAAATTGACAGATAATAGAATGCTGAATTAATAAAAGTTCATAGAATCCAGAGAGCATGCTTAGTATATGCCACCTGTGACGCATGATGACATTCTAATGTAAGTGCCGTGGAGAAATGATGGACAAACTGGCCAGTTGAATTAAAACTACTGGGGGAAAAAAAGAAATATTAATGAAGAGATACCAGGTCTCCTACGTTCATGAAGTCATCCTGGGAAAAAAGTGTGACAACTCGGCTGCAGAATAGCACTACAGTCACTGCTTGTCACCCAAGAAGTCCTCCCCCTGAGAAGTTTCACGTCCACCCCACTGCCTCGTCACCCTTCAAAGCAATTTTGTGTCTCTTTTTTGGTGGAATGGCCATCGAATCTGCCATTATATTACCCCTCATGTCTGAATGTCTTCAAAATGTCTTCCTTTCAATATTTCCTTTATCTTTGCGTAACAAAAAAAAAAAAAAAAGTCTGGGGCCAGATGGGGTGGCTATGGAGGGTATCCCAGTGCAGCGAGTTCTTCTTTGGCTAAAATCTCCCGCAGAGACAGTGCTGTGTAAGCTCTTTCTTTTGTTCTTTGTTGAGCTCCTTTGGGACCATTTTCTCACAGGCCAACATTTTCACTTAAGATTTTCCTGTTTCTCTATTCACATCTACTTGGTCTTCTCGGCTTCTCACAGTCAGCGAAACACTGTGCCCCTCAGTTCGACAAAACTTTGCCATACTTCTGTCAGTGCTCACTACTGCTCGCCCTAACTAACCTCTCTTCATTAGTGACGCTGTCTCCCTGCAGGGAAATGTTTCCATCAGTACTGCCGTTTTCCTCCCGGTGTTATCCCCATACACTTGGAGTAACAAGGTTGTGACTTCACTTCCATTCTTGCCGAGTTTAACAGGAAACATGATGTTTGTTCGTTGCTCTAGTCCCAGCTCCCACGTTCTGTTGACAGCACACAAAAACACACAGCACTAATGAACGCCACTCGGCAAGACACAGCCACACGTTGACACAAATACAGCTATGAGAAACTGATCTACCAGGGTTAGGAAACCTCACTGAGTTATCTGTACAGCCTTACCAGCATGAGGGCGCGGTGGCCAGCACCCACTGAACCCAGCTGTCAGACCTTGCACACTGAGCTATCCATTATTAACCACATCCAAATTTTAAAAGACATGCTTGTCAGATCTTATAAAGCGCTTCAGATCACAGAAAATACAGGAATGCTTTATAATTCCTTTTTTCTTTCGTACCATTGTTAATCCTAAGAAAATCTGCCACAGTTACCTTGGCCAAATAAAGATTTGAAGTCAAACCACGATCTGATTTAAATGGAGTGAGGAAGTAGGGTAAAATAGAAATTCCAGAAGATGTCATGAGAAGAGGCTTCTCACTATTCAGATGCTTTTCTCAGTTACCTGTTAAATGCAAAAACATAGAAACGGGGAAATGTCATACCTCTGTGTCACATTGTCAGAGACATTATAGCAGAAAGATATAAATTTGTGAATTAATTTCATTATTGCACAGGGCCCTAGCTTCTTAAGTTGCAAAATGAGAATGATATTGAAAACTTCACAAGGCACTCAATAAGATTCAGTATGTCAATAATCAAATACGATGCCTGGTTAATTATTGTTTCATATATGTCTTTTCCTTATATTCTTTTTTTAAAATAAAATGCACAGGGCTAGCAAATATCTAATGGTACACAATCATTGCATATATTCTTTAGAAATCTTGCCATTTTTTTCATTCAAAGACCACCGAGAACACACCTATCATAGGATAAATGTCCCTGCAGTGTCAGTCCCTGCAACCTGTAAGGCAGAAGCACATGAGGAACTGTGTGAAAGGTTAGTGAGGACTAATGTGCTTCTCAGGTTAGTCCCAGGGCTTTGATTTGTGCCACATCCGTTTGGATTGAATTCAAAGAAATACAGTTTTGCTGTGCATAGAGAATGGCAGAGGATAATCCTTTGGTTGAGTATCTTAATAAATTTTTATCCAAACATGGGAGGAATGAAGTGAGGGTAAACTTTATATGACAAAGCAGCAGGTGATGTATTCGCAGGGCAGGGTCGTGTGAATATTAAATCATCCACTCGCTTTGGGCAGCGTTTCCGTTTATTTGCGCTCAGTCATTATTATGGAGTGCCCCCCCCCACTCTCTCATGGTCACACAGTGACCTTATCTGCCTTTGGCATCTTGTGAAATTGTTTATGTTCAGCAAAAATATACTGTCTCTTAGCTATTCGAGCTCAAGCAGCTCAGCTCTTTGCTATCAGGAACTGTTTTCTTGGCCATATATTTTGCCAATAAAAGATGGTTTCAGATCATGTGAAAACAAAGTAAACATCTCCCGATGTCCTATACCTAAAGGATATGGAAAACATAGCTTGCGTAGGTATTCAGTTAATGCCAGACCTATGGGAAAAGTAAAAATGATGAACTATTTTCAGTATAAACACAGATCAATACATATGATAAAAATCACAATTATAAGATATTTGGTTAAAAAGTAGACACTTAAGTTCAGAAATGCACAAAAATGTACTAAAATATACATCCTTCCTTATAATACTTCTATTTTACCTATACACTGAATACCTATGAAAGCACCTTGACATTGGAAAAAAGTCTATAAACATACTATATTTTTCTAAAACCATAAGTTCTTTACAGGTAATCAACAGTTAAAATCTGTTCTCAGTTGCTACTTTTTTTGCTTCATTTCCATAGGAATATAGATCAGCTGGGTTTATACAAAGTAGTAAATCTTTTTCTGAAAAAGGAAGTGTTTCAAATTCTCGTTTTTTGATACTTAAAAAGCCAGCATGTACTTCCCTTGGAAAGAAGCCAAATCATGTTTAACAATACCCTCTAAGTTTTTGCAATACTTCTAGAAATTTCTGTAATTGCTAATATTTTGGAGACTATAAGGACTTCTTTTGATGACGATCTGTTCTAATATTGGGAATTTTAGAACAATATCAATTGTTCCTGCAATGTCAAGAGAGAATATTTAGTTTTGTACCAACGAAGATAAAACTTTTCAGCGAATATTTTTTGATATTGATTTGTTTACACACAAATATTTCCAAGGTTTTCCCCATTCAAACCAAGGGTCACTCATTAAGCCACTAAATGTCTACTTGAATAATTGGAAAAATGAACACATTTCTGTTACTGTTTATTTTATTTTTTGGAGGGTCAGAAATACAGTAAGATTGATTTTTAATACTCAGTTATTTTCACTTAGGGACCCAGGTGAATTGGTTGTGGGGTTGGTCATTATTGTTTATTATTTAAGGAGGTTAATGCTATAAGGAAAGAATACAAAATATACATATATCTTATACTTACATATATACTTACAAATTTGTAAAGGGAATGATACGCTCCTTCCTGAAGATTTCTGTTAAAGGCTATGAACCTATTAAGTAGAGTCATTTTCTTTGCTTAAAAAATACTTCTTCATCTTTTTTGCATGTATGTTATTCTCTTCTCCCTTGAAACTTGCTTAGTCACTTCTTGAAAATGATTTTACTAAACAAATATCAAAGTTGACTATGTAACTATGTTGGTTTTCTAAATTAACTTTTTCCGTAATATTGCTTTAAAAGAAGTGCTAAAAAAGGCACTCTACCAAGGGTGATAAAATGAGACTCTGTCTCTACAATAAAATAAAATAAAATGTCTAAAGATGATTTTGGGTTTCTCAACACATCTGATGTTACCTATTATTTCTGCAAAAAGGAAAAGAAGTCTTGCTCATGAACAAGTAAATTCATAAACATGAATGAAAATATCATTAAGATAATATGCTACACTAAATGAAATGAACCAGAAGTGACTCAGAGTTTATTAGAAGGTAAATTAAAATGTAATTTATATTTCAGAGAGTCATGAAAATATTCCAGCAGGTAAAGAACCTAGATAGAATTTTAGACTTGGAAAAAAATTGATAAGAGATGTAGGCCCATCATCACTAAACTATAGTTTCCAATCAATCTCCTTTATCTTGTCTGTGTTTACAGAACATACTCAAAACAATAATTATAAGAAACAAAGTATTGATTAGAATCAGCATACCTGATGACATAATCAGGTTATTTACAACCTATTATGCAGTGCAATAATAAAAATCTTTAATTTTGGACCTAATTTAATTTTTAAAAATGTGCTAAGGAGATCTATGACGGTTAAATCATTGAAGGTAATTAATAAAACCAGCAAACAGGCGAACATAACAAATGACATGATTGATTCATCTGGTAAACCTCTCTTACATAGACAACATCAGTCACTTCAAAGATCTCTTTGTACTTACGCATCACATGTGCAAGAAATGAAAACCTCAGTATAATTAGAAACTTGAAATCACTCTTTTGAGATTTTGTTTAAAATCATCTCTGCTACATTGGACTTATTAATCCATTTATCAGACATCAAATGAATACTATTTGTGACTCAAGAAATTTTATCAAATATTGGTGATTCAGTGAAGAGCAATGCATGCAAGACTCTACCTTTATAGTATTCCATCCTAGAATATCGATATGTATATTAAATTGATGGATATCATTTAATTAACTGATATTAATTTAATAATCATTGATAATTATTATTATTCATAAATATTATTAACTGCTATTTTTTGCAACAAGGCAGATCAGGATTAATGAATAAGAGTAGTAATAATAACTAAAATGTATTGAGTTATCTACATTGTTAGACAGGCACTCACCTTAACACTATTCTGCATTATCTAATTTATTAAAAAAATCAGTAAAACCCATATAACTTGCATAGTGCATTTTCCTCTGTTTATAGATGACAAAACAGAAATATGAAAAATTAACTAAGTTATAGTATGTTTCTCAGAATAGTGACTATCAATAAATGAGTGTGAGTTAGAATTTTCTTTTCAGTATTAATGCATTAAAGAAAGCCTTTGGAACATTAATAAAATATTTTGAAAGTTTTATACACTATAAATTGACAAATAGTGAATAAAACTAAAACGGCTTCCACTTTAAAAGTTTCAAATATAGCAAATGTTTAATTGTCTTTGTTTTCTAATCTCTTCTGTGCTGTGTGTTCACAGCATCCAGGCAGGCTGACAAGAGCAATATGTACTTTATGTCTGAACATCTGAGGAAACCAAGATATACAGCTGTTTCACGTGTCAGTTTCCATTATTTATGATTCTCACATATTCCCATTATGTGTTGTCCTCAGAAGGTGCAGGATGCAATCATTGCTCTCATAGCAATAATACAGGAACATTGTATAGGCTTCAGAGGAGGCATTCTGCTGATCATGGTGGGATCCTCTACCTTAATTATGCACTATATTTGCATTATTGAGAACACAATTGCTGCCAAGGAACTGTTATAATGTCAGTGCAATTACACTGATATTATGCTGCCTCAGCATTGTTCAATGCTAGAGCCTTACTATGCAAAATTTTATCAAAAAGGCAATTGGATATTTATATCACTCCTATCAAAAAGATATCTGACATAAATCAATTGTGCATGCTCAAAGTTTCCGAAGTCTTTAAATAGTTTTACAAGCTTACTAAAGAGTTAATGTACTTGCAGATCTAAAAGCTATCATCTGAAACACAAAGTTCTTCATATTCAAACATTTGTATTAAAGCATTTCAATATAAAACAATTTCATATGATTCAATCTAGTAAAAAGAATGGCTACTAAATTGCCTGTGTTTCTATAAAAACCACATCTGACAGCAGATATATTTGTTTATAGAAACATAAAGGCAAACCATATGGTTTTAAGAAGACTTAAAATTCACATATATTCCTTATATTTTTCAGGTTTATATGAATACATACAATGAAATTATGCTTTCCAAATAAAGCTAAATTATTATTTAATTAACTCATTCACACATCCAGTAATCATTTTACCAAATACTTCCTGTATTTGAGGGTTGGTATCAAGCAACAAAGAAACCAAACACACACACACATAATCTCTCATTGATAAAGTTGCAAGCTAAAGAACAAAGAAAATATGTACATTGATATAAAATGCTGAAAGTCAGTAATATACTTCTGTCAGGAATATTGACAGAGTTTAGGTAATTAGAGAGAAATTATAATGGAGACATTTGTGTAGGTTTCATTGGTGAGATGTTTGAAGTAGACCTTAAAGGCAGGATTATGTCAACAAAGTGAAAGGATGTTTTAGGAGAGAAAAATGTACAAAAGGGAACAGCCGTAAGTCAGGCTAGTGAGTTAGAGAGTATTATGTCATCAGTGTTGAAAGATCCTCACCCACACCGGGAACGAGAGGAAAAAAGCAGAAGGGATATGAGAAAGTTAAGGGTAAAACGTGGGAAGAAAAATCACAGACCTTATATATCCATTCAAAAAGTTTCAAATTTTATGTTGCCGTCAACAGAGTTCCATCAGAGGTTTGTAAAACATGAAGTGCTAGGATCATTTCATGCAGGAAACTTTCTGCATTATGGATGCAGAACTAACTGTGTAAAGAGCTGTAATAAAATGCTGCTCCTTCCATTAAAGGAGGACTAGAAAAATACTACCTTTCAGTGTGTGGAAGTGGGAAAAGAGTATTAACCTAAGTGTTGAAGGGACACAAATTTGGTATTGGAAGCTGGAATGGCAAAGATTAGTAAATATTTGTAATTTTCAGAAAAGCAGAAAATAGAATGACTGAAACGAATTTCTACTGTCTAAGAGGCCAACAGCATAAAAATAGATTTTCAGGAGGCAGTATTGAGGCTTCATGCTTGAGGCCGTCAAAATCTCACATCTGATTCACAAAAGTCGGGGTTCACCACTGGGATTAATACAAATAATTTCTACGTGTCTGGCAAGTTCCAGTCTCAGTCTTCATTCATGGAGATGTCAAAATTCCTGTAGATAATCTTTATAACACTCTGAGCTCCCACATTACACTTTCCTGACTTCCAACTACCTTTCCCTCACCTAATCTCATTCACCAACTCAAATAATAATACTGTTTTTGTTATTATCATCACTAACTACACCAACTATAAAAATCAGTATTTGGAAAGTTCAATTAGCAAAGTGTGGCATTCCTGCTTAGATTTTCAACTACTCAGGAGGCAGAGGCCAGAGCTATGATTATGCCTCTACACTCCAGCCTGGGGGATAGACCAAGACCCTGTCTAGGGAAGAAGAAAAAAGAAAAGAAAAGAAATGTAAATTTCTCTGCCTTTAGAGCTACTGGTGATGTTACTAAAACATCACATTTAATCACATGTGTATACAATCGTTGTTTTCATTTAGCACCACTCCACTCATGTTCATCCATATCTAAACAAAATTAAAAATTTCTATTTGTTCAAATGTCTTAATCTCATCTCTTCCTTTCCCCTCATTCTGCCACACTTCATTAGCAAATTTTCAGCCCTTGCTACAACCAGCCTTTGACTAACTCTCTACCTTAGACCGCAGAGTTGGTAGGGGAGCACACAGCCATCTTGTCTGACATTCAGAACTCTCAAGCGGACCCACAGTGATACTCAGTAATATTACTATATTCTTCTATTAACTGCTCCTAAGAATAAATATTTTTCTTCTTATCTCTTTCTTCAGTTCTAATATGACTTGCTTCTATGTCTTTCTCATACAATAAACACTCTTATGAAATTAGGACTATTTATATATTGCCATAGATTGCCATAGATTCTGGCCTGACTTCTATTAAAATGGATGAACCACCTTTGTGCCTACTTAGGGTAAAGGTCCACACGTTGTTTTCTGGACAACACATTTCTCTTCTCTTCTCTTCTCTTCTCTTCTCTTCTCTTTTCTCTTCTCTTCTTTCCTGCAATATTCCCTTCTATCTCTTAACACATCAGATATGTCCTTTCTATTGCATTGTTTCCATTGTCATATAATCACACGGTGACGCTCAACCCCATGATCTAATCCAGTTGTTGCCCCATTTCTGGTTCTTCTTTTGCATAACAACCTCAAAATATTTCTCTTGTTGTTGGGGACCAGCTCCAGACTATACCATAAGTGCTTTTCCATTGACTCATGGGACGAGAGGTTGAGGGAAAAAAAGTAAAGACACAAGAAGAAAGTTTTAAGAAACTGCCCAGGGGACTTTCCACCTCTGAATTTGAGGACCAGGGGAAATCCCATAACTCTGGAAATAGCTCCATTTTTATTACACACTTCACTGTTTTAATCATCAGATTAACAGAAGAACAAACCCTTACATCACGGTTCTTGTTGGGCTTGCATTTTCTAACTGAACAATTTTTCTAACTACCCATGTTAGTTAGACTTATTTGCCTTTTACTTTTATTGCTCTAAATTGTTTATGATCTTAACACAAACAGAGCGTGGGACAGCAAACACAGTCCAGGAACAGGACGTCAAAGCAGACCCCAATCAGACCATGCACACAAATTTCAAGAGTTGCGATTAAGCCCCCCAGGAAGACTTGTGTGCAGATGAGCTGGCACTGCTGCCAATACCGAGATGACAGAAGAAAGGAGATATTTTCCTCTTTATCCACCTGAGAGATTTTTTTCTCTCTTCACAAGGTTTAGGTGCTACCCTGTCTCCAGAAAGTTGAACACTCCCTCACTATTTCCTAACTCCCCAATGCACTCACTCTCCCTAAAGGTTAGAGAGCCTTGTCTGTCAGAGCTCAGTGACCTTTGAGCTGAGTCATGCTGGGGGAGGGGTGACAAAACAATTTCTCTGTTTGAAAACTCCAGGGTTCAGTCTGTTACACTGTCAACAGATTTTAGGTTTCTCAATATTGTTCCTGTAGTCCAAATGTGTACATGTTTTTCTCTGATCTACTTCTCTCTTGTTTTTGTTCCCCTTTGCCCACCATATGTAATCATTTTCTTAATTCAATTCCTAACTCATTTATAATAAACAATTGAAAACTGTTTTTAAGCTTATTAAATCATTATTTCTAGCAATGCAAGCACATCAAGATATGACTCTTCCTTAAGTACTCACATGTTCACCCGCACCTTGTGTCACTAGTTTATTTCTCACCTCTCACTCTTTCCCCAATGAACACTAAAATGGCATCTATTCCATTATCATCAAGATCTCCAAGATTTTTCTCACCTAAGCCAGTGATCACTTTTCCGGCCTTGAGTTCCTTGTCCTGAAGTATCAAGAAACTCTTGACTCAGTTGATCACTTCTCCTTTTAGACATTTTTCTCCTCTAGTTTCCAGGATATCTCAGTCTTCTTGAATTTCTTCTTATTTTTTTCCTCAATAGTTACTTTTACTTCTTCTTCCTTTTTCCAATCTCTGAATGTTTGTGATTTGATGGAGCCCCCGGCCTTATGTTCTTTTAATTTCTCTCTGTACATTCACTCTCTAGGTTAGTGTTTTAGCAAACTAAAAACTAAAACAATGATTCATAAAATTAATTAAATAAATTTTGACCAGATTTTACTTTAAAAATATATAATTTTATTGAGAATGTCAACGAACATCACACACGGTGTGTAAGAAAGAGATATTTTATAGCCGGACTGGAGGAGGTCTATGTTAATCTCTGAGGATGCCTGAAATCTTGTGTTGACAACTTGGTCAAGGTCAAGTATGAGTTTGAATAACCAGGAATATTTAATATGCTTTTAGATGGTCAAAGAATTCATAAAGGTATCCAGGATAGGTTCATTTAAATTATTTACCAATATATAAATTGATAACACTTGATTTAACTCCTTGTCAGTCAATTTGGGAATTATGAAGGTGAGGTATAATGTACCCCACTGGAAATGTTCCTAGGCTCCCTTGAAATGAAGATTCCATGTGCATTTCTGAATGATTCAGACATTAAACTTGGAAAGAACCTTGTGAATCCAAACCTAACAATCTCTTCACTATTAGAGATTGCTCATATATTCTTTCCCCTGTTGTACTGAATTCTTTAATTTTATTAAAGTTTTAATAAGCATGACCAGTGAAGTCTTTGTAAATTTCCTTCAAAGGACTTTGAAGCCTTTACAAACATTAATTCTGCATAATCAATGCAAGTAAATTTGTGAAATTTCTGTTTCAGTATTTATATATTAATATGGGTTAAGAATAAAATTCTTTTCATCATGTATCAGAAATGTTTGACAGGGGCTTTCTCAGGTAATTTCAAACAACCCTTACATCATGGTCCATGACTTTAATTTATATGTGGCAACTCCCACATTTATATCTTTAACCAAAATCCTAAATTATAGGTTTGAATAATGTACCAAATGCTTGACATTGAATGTATTTAACATAAATCTCATTGAACATATCTTATTATAAATTTTGATTTGAGTTACCATTTATTTAATACTTGGAGAATAAAAAGTATTTTTCAATAGCCACTCTGTCAAACCTATCAGCAAATTAGTTACATTTAGTTAAAAACATGTCTCAGATTTAACATTTCTCTCCACTCTCCATAATACTGCCCTTGATCAGTAACTACCACCCGCCTACATAGACTCCTACCAGTCTCCGTATCTCCCGACTTTTCTTATGCTGTGCCTGCTCTGCTGTGCCACCAGGATTCCCCTTTAAGCTAAGGTGCTAATTTTCCCCATCTTATGGGAATGCTGGTTGCTGGGTCATAGTTTTTCCTTCTCTTAGTATTTTTAGTTGAAGGTAGGCAAGTTGATGTTCAGGGAAGGTTACATCCAGTGACTCTCAGATTTGAGAGTACAATGCCAAAACACCCTTGATTCACATTGGGACAACTCCAGAGGACCACCCTCTGAGCCCACTGTAAGATTATCTGAGGCCATAGTTGCACCTATGTCATAGTTTAATTTCTCCCTTTGTCCAAATCTGCTTCTCTTACTTCTGTTTCTAGGGAACCAATCCTAAGATACCACACCAGAAACCTTTATTCACAGAATGACTAGATTTTTTTCATTAAAATCAGATCAAGTTACTTCTGTGTTCAAATATCCAAGGTCTTTCTACTATACACAAAAAAGTGCTTGGAGTGATTTTTAAGTCCCTGATAAATAATGACTCAGGTTAGTTCTCATTTTTTAAATTGCCTTTTAATCATCCTATTTTAAATGTTCTGACCATTTTTTTTTTTTTTTTTTTGAGATAGGAGCCTCAAGCTGTCCCCCTGGGTAGAGTGCTGTGGCATCATAGCTCACAGCCACCTCCAACTCCTGGGCTCAAGCGAGTCTCCTACCTCAGCCTCCCAAGTAGCTGGGACCACTGGCACCTGCCACAATGCCTGGCTATTTTTTGGTTGCAGCCATCACTGTTGTTTGGGAGGCCTGGGCTGGATTCAAACCTGCCACCCTGGGTGTACGTGGCTGGCACCTTAGCCACTTGAGCCACAGGTGCCGAGCCCTTTTTTTTTTTTTTAATTTCTTTTTTTCCCAAAAAATTCTTTCTGTGTTAGGCCCCTTGTATCATCTGTCCCCTCTGGCTAAAATGTTTTTTTTCTAATCTTCATATGTTTACATTTATTCTTTCATTTTATATCTCAACTTCAAAATAATCCAGCACTTTTTAGAGACTGCCTTTCACTACTACTCTTCAGCACAGCTTCACTTCTTTGCCATGACTTCTTACTTTAATTTTATGCACAGCACTCATCATTAGGCTATTTTTCTGTCTTTATAATTAATTTATGCATTTATTTATTTATGGAAATATAAATGCATGTATGTATGCATATACATACTTTTGTGCCTCTTCCATTTGGAAAAGAAATTCTATGAAAAACGGAAACTTCATCTATTGTATTCACTGTTATATCTGAAGAATAAGTCTGGATTAACTAGGCTGATAATAGCTATGATAGATATAAAGTAAAGTATTGGTTGATTGTGACTTATTTTAGTATCAAACATTCCCTGGGCTTGAGTTACATTATACCCATTATCAGTACCACTGAATGTGAATCATTTAGTAAATGTAAATTGGTTTTTCTGGAAGCCAACAGAGTGGGAGATTTATGTGGTTGTAATTTGTTATTTCCTAGGGAAAAGTGATAGAGGTGAAAGAAAAGAGGAACAAAAAGAAAAGGAGCCAAACAAGGATGCAGTATCAGCTAAAGTCTCTGGTAAGGTACTCCTGGCTCAATCATTCTAGATGTTCTGGGAAGAGCACAGGTTACAGCCTAGAGTTGTTCCCATCAACAGCAAGCATCCTGCAGTATTAATAATTCTTCCCCTCTCAGGCTGTTGTTACTTGTTACATAAATCCATTGTTGCTTGTGCAAAATTCACAGGTACAGTGGCCATTGACATCTCTTGAACACAAATAAACTAGGTCAAGCTATTAGAAGTAAAATGTCCTGTATGACAAGGTGTATATGGGGCAGAACCAAGAAGTCATCTGCTATAATGGGGTTTTGAACAGATTGAAAAGATCTACACTGATTTTTTCTTTAACTAAATGAACAAATTCCATTTAAAACCAGTAAAAAATATAGTGTGACATAATATTCTAGGTGTCAAAGATATGTCCAAAGAAGGAATTTATACTTATTTTTATCAAAAATCAATATACAGTGTGTAGAGGAATGGACACCATGCTTGCAAAGGACTGTTACTGATTCTTACCACATTAAAAGGAAACACTGAGAACAGGACAGTGTCCTGACAAGCCTAGAGACGTTTTATGACTTGGGGACAATTCCCCAAGTAACTTAGCATTCCAGAATGATATAAGATCAGTCACTCACTAGTAAGCATGTGTTAAACATTGATGCTTGGTAGTTCTTCATGGGGGTTGTGAGGAAAGAACACGTGAGGAAAGAGCACGTGGCAATCCTTATGCATGCAACCCTTGTATGAAATTACCTTACTGCTCCACACCTGTTGTGTACGTCATTACCTTAACTCACCACACCTGTTGTGTATAACCTTAACATAGCCATTGCAGAGGGGGCTCTGAGCTACCCTGCACTTAAAGTTAGCCTGATTCCTGCAAGCTTGTACTTCTAATCCATGTCACGTCTGGTTCCTTCATGTGGTGACCGAGACCAGGGTCTTAGGGGTCACAATAACAGTGTATAGATATTTTATACGAAATTTAATTTATAGAGTTCCTCAATAAGTCTCATCTTTTAACAATAAATATATTCACTCAGAAAATTTAGACTATTCTATTAAAGCATATTTCAGAGGACAAGCTAAGTGATATTTGACACAATAGATATACGATGCCTCAAATATATGTCACAAAGAATTTGAGAAGACATAATAAGAAAGTGATTTTCTGTAATACCTAAACCAAATTAGAATTGTACTAGTCAGTAAATTCCAAGTAACTAAATTCCCTTAACAATCCTATTAACAAAGTCACAATCAGACAAAAGAAGTCTTAATAATTGTTTAGTGAATATACTAAATAAAATCTAAGAGTATACCCTATGTTTAGAAATAGTATACCAAGTCAGTAACTCCATATGCCTCTGCTGATAACAAATATTTTAACTTGTGAATGGGGGGAAAAAACCCAAAAACTTGTGCACATAACTAGACAAAATAAAACACTGAAAGATAAATATGGAAAAAAATTAACAAAATATGAAGTTTATGAAATAATAATAACTAAAAGGAGAAAAATATATGGGGATATTCAATATTGTTCAGCCAAATCTTTGAAACTGCCTGTGGATTTAATCCCATCTTAGTTAATATCAGAGTGGATGTCTTTTTAAAATTGTCACAAAATAATTTTACATTTAACTTTATATATGCAAGAAATATTTAAACAGAGGAAAATTAAAAAGTGATGCTTTACTAATGAGAAAGCAAGATGGAAAATAATATTTTAACATTTGAAGCAGTTCAGTATTAGCAATAAACTATCATAACCATCATCACCCTCACCACCACTACCACCACTCACTCGGGGAGCACTTGTCTTCTACACAAGGATGAGATAGCAGTTAACAAAACATGAGATTGCAGGGTCAGAGATAAATTATTTGTTTAAAAAAAAAAAAGAAAGAATTCTTTCTAATAAAAAAAATTTACTTGTGAACCAAAGTGAATGACTGGGACAAAAGTCTCAATGATTTGAGAGAAAGTTTGTGGGCAATGCACAGGGAAAACGAGAGTCACAAAGGTGTCTGTGCTCAGTATCCTTCAAAAAGGTTTTCAGGAGGTTTTACATTTATATATTTTCTTAAAGGAGGAAGGCAAGTAAAATGATTGAGTTTGGTTAGATGAAGGAATAATTGACTTCGCCTTTGGTTTGTACCTGGGCAGGGAAGTGTTGCCAGTGTGAAATCTAACAAGACTTTAGTTTTAGGAGCTACGCTTAAGATTACAGACCTAAAGTTAGTTCTCTGGGAAGATATGTGTCTTGAGAAGTTTCCAGGCCAGCAAAGAAAACAACTGGTGAGACCAATCATCTGGAGATGCCTGAGGCCTTCTGCCTTTCCTTGGGGGTCTGGCTAGTCCATACTTCTTTGAAACCAGTTGTGAAGTAACTGGTATTCACTTGGGAAAAGGAGGATATTTTTGCGTGACTCACTCTCCTGGCTTAACTTTCCCTTTGGCATAATGAATTTGGGGGTCCTGAGATTTATTTTATTACTTTATGGATTTTATTACAACACAGCAAGAAGCATGAGCTTCCTGCTTGTGCCCATTCCAAAGAGTGGTGTAGATATTTCTAGATGGATTCAGTGCATATAGTGGGTTTGTTTCACAGCTAAGGAACCCTAAACTTTGGAAAACTCCATTTATCATGATGTAATACAGTTACCCTGCCCAGTGAGTTCCCAAAGGAGACATCATCTTTATTAAATTGGACATATGAACAAATATACACTTCTTTGGAGGTGCAATCTTTATCTTCCAAGTATGTTCTCCATACAATCAACCTTAAAAAGTTAATCCAGAGAAAGTCTGTAAATATTTTTCTCTTATAAGATGTTTAAACACAAGAGATCTATGGAAATTATTGTCCAATAATAGGAAAAATTTTAAATCCTACTACTTAGTGCTTTAAGGAAATAAAAGTTTGCTTTTTAATTTAAAAAATATAATTCCTACTGCAATGATGAATTGGTGTGAAAGATGTAACAGAGATGCTGTCCCACCCAGTTGCTTAGGGACTAGGGATGAATGGTTCCACAAGTTGAAGACTTTCCATAGCTGTAAAGATAAGAGAGAGAAGATAAGAAATAGGATATTTTTTATAGGCCAGTCCTATAAGAGATTTCTATCATTATATTTGCTTTCTGTTGACTGTAGTTCAGACACGTGGTCATGCATAACTGCAAAAGAGGATATTGAACTTAATTTAGCTCAGAAATTAAAGGAAATAAGCTTTGTTTATAGTCACTCAATTTCTGCTATGAGAAATAAATGTTACTTGAAAAGGCTTTGGTCAATTAAAAAGGTGAAGTTACTCTTTCCTCTAAGGAGGAGCACTGTAGGACAATGATGATGGTAAGACATCAGAAATTTGGTTTTATAAATGAAAAAATTGAGAACAGGTGCAGTGGGTGACTCACAACTGTAATCCCAGACCTTAGAGAGGCTCCGGCCAGAGGATCATCTGATACCAGGAACTGAAGGCAAGCCTAGGCAACAGAGTGAGAGACCATCTACAAAATTAAAAACAAACAAACAACAAGGACAACAAAAAACTGGCCAGACATGGTGGCACGTGTCTGTAGTCCCAGCTACTCCAGGGGTCAAAACAGAATCACATGAGTCCAGGAGTTTGAAGTCACAGTGAGCTTTGAGTGTGCCTCTGCAATCTAGTCTTCCAGCCTGGATAACAGAGTGAGATCCTGTTCCTAAAAGAACAAAATAAAAGAAAGGGAAAACTTGAGATTCCCAACATACAAACTGTGTTGCTCAATATCTGTTTGAATACAGAGTATAAATTTCAGAGGGACCCAGGCTACTGATATAAATTTGGAAGTTGTTAGAATGTAAATTGTATTTAAAGCTTCAAGATTATAAGAGATCATCAAGGAAATGAGAGTCCTTATGGAGAAAAAAATGTCAAAGATTGAGATATTTGTCACCCCAACAATAAAAGGCATGGTATTTTAAGTTATAAGGAGGCCCTAGTAAAAACAACTCAAAGGGAAATTGATTGAGCAACAGAAAGGCCAGGAGCATTGAAAGTTCTGAAAGTCAAATGAGGAAAACGTTTAAATGACAGAGGGGGTGATCGATTATGTCAAATATGGCTGAAAGGTAAAACAAGATACATAGGAAGAATTTACTAGAATTAGAAATTTGAAGGTTATTGAGGAGTATAAGAATAGTGTGTATGGAGTGTATTTGTGTAAATCTGACTGGAGGAATTGAAGAGTAAGTGGGAAGGAGAAGTTATTATAGAGACAATGAATCTAGGCAGTTCTTTTAAAAGATAACTCTGGAGGGGAAAGAAAATTTGAGATGGAAATTTGAGAAGAAAATCAGTAAAATAAGATTCATTTTTGAGTTACTGTAGGGAGCTTAATTCTTGCCCCCTAATTTTCCCTAAAAAATTGATGCAGGTTCCCAGCTCAGGGATGGATATGAACCTCCTTTTCTGGGCCAAAGTAAGCTCAATAATCAGCTTGATTGCAGACCCTAAACAAAAGAACCTTGATACCAGGAGTCTGAAGCCAATCCGGGGCACACAGTGAGAGACCAACCATCTCTACAAAAATAAAAAACAAAAAAAGTGACCAGACAAGGTGGTACACGCCCTTAGTTCCAGCTCCTCCAGCAGTTGAAAGAGAATCATATGAGTCCAGGAGTGTGAGGTTACAGTGAGCTGGTAAGTGTCCCACCTAAGCTGCCACTCCCAGAGAAGAGAACAGGGCTGCCGCTCCTGGACCAGATAATACACCCTAAAGAAAACTGTATTCTTACACGAGGGCAGTTTTTAAATTAACTTCTGACCACAAGGCCGTGGCACAAAATGGTTGTGGCATATTTTAGACACACATTAGACCTCCATTCCCTCTCTCCAACATCCCCCACCTCTGCTGTGGCCCACAGGGTAGGAAAGGCTGAATATAAACCCCTAGACAAAAGGCCAAAATGGGCTATCCACTCAGGAACCCCCTAAACTGCAACTGAGGCTTTATCTTTCTTCTCTTCTTATCTATCAGTAAAATCGCCCCTTTTGTTTACTTGTGGTGGTCCATGGATTCATTCTTTAACTCTCTGAGACCAAGGATCTGGCAGAGAGATTCTGGTTACCAAATCACTGACGTAAGTCAGAAAAAGACATGAGGAAAAAGATACAAATTAATATTTAGTTTAGCAGTTCTCAACCTGTGGGTTGCTACCGCCCGGAACTGTATTAAAGGGCTGCAGCATTAGGAAGGTTAAGGACCACTGCCTTAGAATGAAGATTCAGTGCTTCCATAGGGTTTAGAAGCTCATATACCTTTCTGGTAAAATGAGTTCTAAGAGAATGGAAAAGAGGAATTCTGTTGAAGACAAATAAAGAATTGCTAGGGAGGATGAATGGATGAGGAAAAAAGATTGGTAAATAGGTCTCTTTGGAATTGAATAAGTCTGAGAGTCTCACCCATCCTCAAGCTAGTCTTGAACTCCTGAGCTCAAACAATGGACCCACCTTGGCCTCCCAGAGTGCTTGGATTACAGGCATGAGCCACCATGTCCATCCTGGTAAAATATTTCTTATTTATTATGTTAAAAAGAATAATCTAGTAAGAAGTAGTAGGTAGGGTGAACTCATGCTGAGGGGGAGAAGATCTTTTTATCTATGTTACTTGATTCAATAATGTGAGACTGTTTATAGCTCATTTATACTTTTCTTAAATTCACCTCAAGCTTTTAATTTCTTCAAAATTGGAAGTAATTTTTACATATTAGTTTTTAGTACAGGAGAAAATAATTGCTAATTCAATAAAAATATATTGAATCAACTACTCTAAAAAAGAAAACATACAAAACAAGTAGACAACATGTTGCATTATAGTCAGTGTTATTTCCAGATAGAAAATCATTCATTTCCATATGATAAAACCTCTGCAAGTTGAACACCCAAGGGACTGTAACAAACTAGTCAATGTACAGAGGTGGTCAGCATTATTTACTAGGCCTACTGTACTAATGTGTGCATGTGCTGTGTGTCCCATCTATGAAGATGAGGCCAACTTAAAGAAGTGGTCAATGTAGAGAGGTTTTCTTCGTCTATTGTGCTATATTATTTTAGATAGTTCACAGATTCCACATAGGTCCTATCTTAGCTTTTACTGAAATGATGACTACTATTCAAATTAAAATTATAATGGAATGATAATTTAATAAGTATTATAAAGACCTATTTCAAGAAAATGGAATTATAATAGGAGGATATTAGAAATGTAGAAACACAGAGGTGTTATGTTGATAACAAGGGATCTCTGAGACTCTCCTGAAGGGGTTTTGGGTCAGACGAGGGGGTTTTGACCTGAGGAATGAAAAGGCTTGACACAAAGTCTGTGTCAGGGAATGAGGAACTCTGGGAGGAGCCCTCCTGAGCTCACCTTGGGTCTGTATTTATTATCACAAAGCAGAGAAAATTTCTTAAAAGTTACTTATCAGATATCAGCACTAAAAAAGGGGAACATAGAAAGTGTCAGACAGAATGTCTCCAATTTGTTTTTGCAAAATCTCAGACCTTAAGCAAGACCTCTGCCTTGGGTGCCAAGAGACCTTGGGAATCTAGAGCATCTTTCCCATGACCACGAGGCCTGGCATTGCCACACCTGACATACACTTTCTCTCATGGAGGCTGGTTTTCTGACCTCCTGCATGTACTCAGCTCACAGACTGTTCTCATGATTCTCTCTAAGTCTCTCAAGCAGGAAGCAAGTCTTACGTGAAAGATCAGGGCTTAATTTCCCCTACGCTCTCCTAGGATGAATTCAGATACCTTGTCTTGATGCTTTCTTGAGCAAATGCTCAACCTGGGAAGAACAAGGGCAGCCCATAGTGGTGCTGCCCCACCTTAATCCTGCGTCAAGCAACTGCCTGGAGTCAGGAAAAAAGCCCTACTAATAAGCAAAAGATCGCAAGGAATCCTACACCCCACAAACCAGGCAGTCCAGGCACAAAAGGATGTGGAAAGTGACCTAGAACAACCTAAGGTTAGCTACCACATCGTTAGCTATCTATTAAAGTTGTTCCATGGTGACTTCTGAATCATGAGGAGGCCCAAATCTAGACAGTATAAGCCAGGATGCCAGACCATTACCGGAGCCTTCTATTACCACAAACAACCTGTTCATCATCTGTGGCAAAGAGACCTTGCTTTATCAACCTGTATCTCGCTCTTGCTCTGTAAATCTTTGTCTTCCTCAGTAAACTTCATTTCACACTTGCCTTGCTTTTGGTAAGTCTGGTCCACACAAACCGAGAATTCAGACGACTGCAGCTGATAGAAGGAAATGATAGTTTTGTTTTGTTTAAGTGACAAACGTCAAGAGAATAGAATTTTAATAAAAAATTTTATAGGATGCAAGATTTTTGTCATATGACTAAATCAGAAGGAAATGTTTTTTAAAGAAGAAACAGAAAAGAAGTAGTTAAAATTAAAAAGGAAGAAAAAGGTAAGGATTGCAGCAGCAAGTTGAGATGTATTTAAGGGGATAGTACTAAGAGGGGAAAGACATCAGCATTGAATCACGTTGATAGACAGCTGGGAATTATTTAACCTGAGTCTGTCTGCACATACGGATCACACGGAGCCTCGCTGAAAGGCCATATGGCTGGGTGGAGGGTGGGGGATCGATGCAAATTTAAGCTAATGACATGTTAATTAGCCTTAGGTTGTTCTAGGTCAGCTTCCAACCCTATCGTGCCTATTCTACTTGGCTCAGGGGCTAAGAAATGCTCTGTCCTCTTTGGCAGTTGGCACACTATGTTCTGATTGGCAGATTGATAGAAGTGCTTGAGGTACCTGCCTTTGTCCCCAGGAGGGCCAGAGGTTCCTCACTGTCCACCTACCTCGATGAGATCAGCTTTTCCATAGATGCTACACAAATAAGATCATGTGGGCTTGCTTATTTCATTTAACATAATGTTCTCCAAGTTTGTCCATTTTGTCTCAGACGACAGGATATTACTCTTTTATGGTTGAATAGTATTCTATTATGTAGATAACCAAATTTCTTTTTCCATTTACCCAGGTAAATTTTTTCACATAAATTTATTCCATTTCTTAACAATTGTGAACAGTGCTGCAATAAATCTGGGAATATAGGTATCTCTTTGAAGTAATGGCTTCATTTTCATTGGATATAATCTCTGTTGTGGAATTGCTGGATCATATCATAGTTCTATTTTTAATTCTTTGAGAAAACTACAATTTTTCATAATGAGGGAATTAATTTACATCCCCATCAACAGTTTGTGAGATCTCCTTTCTCCCCATCTTCACCAACACTTTGTTTTCTTTTGTCTTTTTGGTAATAGACATTCTAACTAGAGTGAAGTGGTATCTCCATGATTTTTACTTTCATTTCTCTAACAACTAATGATGTTAACCATTTTTCCTATTCCATTCATAATTATGTAAGTCATTTTTTGGGAAATGTTTATTAAGATCTTCTACACATTTTTAAAGCAGGTTATTATTTTTACTTTTTCCTACTTAGTTACACTTCTTATCTATTCTTGTCATATATATGGGTTGCAAATATTTTCTCTCATTCCCAGGTTGTTGCTTTAACTTATTTATTGTTTTGTTTGCTGTAAAGGAGCTTTTTAATTTGGTGTAATCTCATTTGCCTATTCTTGCTTTTTTGTCAGTACTTTTGAGTTCCTATGTGAAGACCTTTGCCCAACCCACTGTCTTGAGCCATTTCCCCTATTTTTTTCTAGTATCTTTATATTTTGGGGTTTACTGCTAAGTCTCTATCCATTTTGAGTTGATTGGAAGATATAGTGAAAGGTAGGGTTTCAGTTTTATTCTTTTAAATGAGTATACTTAACTTTCTCAGTACTTTTTATTAAAGAAACGGACTTTTCCACAATGGGTGATCTTTGTGTCTTTGTTGAAAATCATCCTATATTCTGAGGCATATCACCACCTTCAACCCCTCCTCACCACACACACCCGGGCACACACATACTCACTCACAAACACACACATACAGAACAGAGAGCTCGTAACCTCTCAAGGTAAAACAAACTATCCTAAGTATACTCTGTGTGAATTAGTGATGATTTTCAGAATTTTTAAAAATATGACCACTATAGAATGACAATAATGATAAATAATTGAGAACTAGCTAATATTTACACATGTCCATTTCTGACTGTCATCAGTGCATAGAGTAATCAATGATAAGCAAACAAAACAATTTAAGAAGTTTATTCAGGGGAATTTTTGTAAATGAGTACATCATAGGAAAACAATGCATGCTTGAATATTATAAAATCTTGCCAGGAATGTATTAGTCGATGTTAATCTAGCTAATATTTGGTTAATATTAATTAATGTTTACTTAATATTAATATTAATGTTTAAATAATATTAATATTTTTCCATTTTATAAGCTTAAATGTTTCACATTTTATAATGTATTTATTATAATGAAGTAGGTATCCCAGCAAAATTGCTGTACATGAAGGCACAGCACATTTCATTAAATGTTCCTGGGACGTTTATGGTCCAACTCATTCCTCTGTTTAATGACTTACTAGCAAAGGAAACCAAGAGTCCATCAATACGTAGCGTAAATTAGAATGCAGACAAATGAGTTTGCATCTGAGAAAAGTGAGAGTCTGGAGAACAAGAAACTATGAAGTACTATAATGAAAATGAAAGAAGCAGCAAAAGTTATAAATCTTTTTGATGACAAGTAAAGTGACCACTAAATGCTCAGTTTGAATGAAAAGGCAAAAGAAAATACATTGACAGAGAATACACAGATGAGTACAAAGGTTGATCTCAGAAGGAGAGTATTTGTAACAAGTGTGTTTGATGAGTACATTAAATGCCAGTAAACATTGACCCTAGAAATGAAATGTGATTTCATAGGATACAATTTAAAGAATATTATTTAAGTAAAATAATGATAAATGTAAGCTATTGTTCTATTCACTGGATGTTGAAGCAGTGTGTTTGCCTTTGGAAAGAAAGGAAAATGGACTTGTCACGTGACAGTGTTCAAGTCATTGCACAACTTTTTATTTAAAATCTCTTCTTATGTAAAAAAAAATTACTTGTATATAAATTCAAAAACATTTATATAAAACCTGGTCAATGCTTTATCAGTAATATAGTTGTATGTAAACAATGAGAGAGAAATTAATATAAATATCAATTTTAATGAAATACTGTCCCATTGCTTGAAGAATTTTGTCATAACTACAAATCAAATTCACATACTCTTGCATATGTATGTATCCTTATATTTTATAAAAATTACCTTTTACTGAAAATTAATACCCCCCAATTGTACTAATTTCAGAGTAAGAAAAGTCTTGAAAGTAGATTTTTCATTATTAGAAATCAACCCTATGGGTACTTGGTATTATCAGGTATTCAAACTAAACTTATTTTCTCTTTACACATGCAAGGTTGATATGTGTTTTATATATAATGCAATGTTATATTAATATAACATTGTCATATTAATGTTATTTTCAATTAGACTGTACCTTCTAGTATATTACTTCAAATGTATGCTATCAATTCTTTTCCAAGAATTTAACATGAAATTGGTATATGCTTTACAATGCTTTGTAAGCTGCCTGTATTATGAAGGATGTTTGCCTTATTTATTAACATTTAAAAATAATAAAGTTGCTGCTTCCTAAGCCAGTCACATTACTTAAGAGTAAGTACCACAAGAGAATATCATTAAAGTGTTAAAAAGCATATTAATAATGGATTTGTACAATAAATCACTTGATTTGATTTAGTGGTGAAATGAGAAGAGAATCAATAAGACAATTGAGTTTAGTTAGCTGATGCATATAGAATTACAGTCTAATGAAACCTTGAATTGAAGCTGGCATACATCATGATTTAATTCTTAAATGCTTACCACACAAAACATTTAACAAAAATGCCTATTAATGCACAGTATGAATTCAAAAAATCTTTAATTTTGTTTGGACAATTTTTGAAAATGCATTTATGACATTTTAAAAATTATAAAATTAGAGGTAGGAACTTGTATATCCTAAATGTTGAAATTTTTATTATTTGTGATAAAAATAATCTACTAATTGCTCAATAATTTGAAATTGCGTTAAATGATTATTTTAACATAAGGTTTTCATTTTATTGAATAGCATTTAAAAGAGGAGAAAACTTGATATTCTTCTAATTTCCCCTTTTCCTTTGTTTTTGAGAAAAACATAAGTGGATAAGACAAATACCAAAGGGAAAATATAAAAAATTATTTAGTGTTTTTTTTTTGGCAGTTTTTGGCCAGGGCCAGGTTTGAACCCACCACCTCTCTTATATGGGGCCGGCACCCTACTCCTTGAGCTACAGGCACCACCTTTTAGTTTTATTTTTTTTAAGGACAACTACAAGCAGAATGTTGTTACCTTTGATGGGAGAGAAAATAACTAATAAACAGAAATAGCAAAAGTGGTTAAGAAATTGTAGCAAATTTCTAAAGAGTACATAAGGTAATATCATCTTCTCCAAAGGTAAAGTATATATATATATATATAGCTAACAAATTACGTACCAACTGATAATAGTTGGCAAGCTGTGAGGATACATATACCTCCCGGAGAGGGTGATGATTGGCATTAGTAAACATTAGTCATTGTACTACAGTCTTTGCACAAAATGGCTAGGGGTATTTAAAAATATTTCTGACATACATAAGATAGCACATCATAAGTGGCCAAATATATGCTGTGAAATACAGATGAGAAAATGATTAACATTTTTTGACATTAGATAAATGAGAAGTTTGTAATTATCTAGCACAGCTCAAGAATTTAGACATGAAGAAATGTGACTTTGGGGCAGAGCCAGACAGGACGGATCAATCCAATTTGCTTTATGACAAAATGACAAGATTTGCAGATAAGAGAGGAGCTATAAATATAATCTGTATAGATTTGGGCACATCTTTTGATCTCATTTTCCTTACTATAAGATTAATAAGCAACTCACATGTGATGTAGATCTTGGTATTCGAACATTTTAAACTTCCTATGGAGAATTCTCAATGATGAGACAAGATGAGCCAGAATAGAAGTGGTAGTAGGAAAAAACAGTCATTTAACCACAAATAAACTAATCAACTATAGTAATCTATAGTTGTTTTATCAAAGAAACTTCCTGGAATGTTTCAAAGTATTATGAAGTTAGTTGTATAGAAATAAGAATCATACATATATTAGTATGTATTTTTAGAAAAATATGCCTGATGCAATTAATTTTCAACTACATAAAGAATTACCATTCCTAGAGGATTCCTTTATTATCTTATTTTCCAATAGAAACTAGGAGTGGAATCCCACTGTGTAAAATCATTGCACAAGCCCTTTTGGCTTAATGATACTAAATAGAAGAATATATAATAGATTGTTTAAAATTATATGCTTCTAATATGAAGGGTATGAATTTATAAAGGTATAGTTTATGTTTTTATTGCTTCCCCATGTACATACTCTAAATAGCTGTATAATGATCCCTCAGATTGATTTTTCACGTTGTTTCATTTCACTTATTAATATTTAATAAGATACCTTGCTTTGAGAGTTTAACAAGAAAATGGAACATAGATAAATGCTAAACACACATTATCAAATGTGTAATTAATTCTTCCCATTATATAAATGCAGTACAAAATACTGATCTATTGTGCACTTACATAAGAACCAATATTTTTTATTGTCAAATACTGCTTCAAAATGCACTGAAGAATGATAAGCTATTCATTGTAGGATGCACAGATGGCTTCTCTTGTACTACATATGAAAGTTCAAAATGTGTCATGACCATCATTATTTAGTGAGTCCTCTTCTATGCCTAAGAAATTAAGGATTTAAGCTCATCTTACTTGCAGAAAAGGGACCTTATATGCCTTACATTATTTCAAAATTCATAAGGGGGAGTGGAGAGAGGGAAGGAGGGAGAGTGGGATGTCACGGTGTGTGACCCACCTCTTGGAGGTGAGACATAGTTATGAGAGGGACTTTACCTAACAAATGTAATCAGTGTAACCTGGTTCTCGGTACCCTCAATGAATACCAAACAATAAAAAGTCAATCATTAAATTAATGAATTAAATTAAAAATAAATAAAATAAGACACACACACAAAAACAAAATTCATATTCATACATGTACAATTTTTAAGCTCCAGTACAGCAAAGTGAAGTATTTTAAATGCTAAAGAACTCAAAGTCAGAGAGGTTATGGTTGAAAGTGAGATTTGTCGTCTCCTCCATCAAAACACTCTATTATGTAATAGGTTCTGGTTGTGTTTTAGATGTTTTCTCTTCTGCACCAGCTGACTTTCCTTCCTTTAAGTTATAGATCTATGCCATTCTGTGGAGAAATGACTTCACTTTTTATAGTTTTCTACATTTCAGAGCCTTTTTGAATGCTACTTATCTGTAGGGTTCAACTAGGGTTCAACTCCAGTTTTTTTTTTTTTTAATTGGTTCTTTCCTAATTATTTCTGCTATTTTTTTTAAATGTAGGTGTCCAAGTCAAAAGTTTACTATAAACAAAATAATGTAATTTTTATCAATCATCTTGAAAAAAATTATATGACAAAATACAATGGGCTTTACTTCAAAAAGATACATAAAGGAATACTTCTTAAATGAATCAAATATTTTATATCATGCTAAACTAACCTTTAAATATGAAGATGGGAGATTGCTTAACACCTAAGAAATTATATTATCCTTATAAGAACTTTCTGAATAACTTATAAGAGTATAAATTTTAGACAATGAAGAGATGAGAGTAACTATTACAAAATATCCTAGAGTGATAAACATATCTAATTATCAAAATAGAGAATAATGATGGGGGTAATTGATATCACTAGGGTGGCAGAAAAAAATTAAAAGTCATCTGTTGAAGCCTCAAAATCCCTCATGTTCCTGAATTTGGAAATAAGTCCCTTATGGACAGAATTAAGGCAAAGGATGGAGTCCTGATCCAGTGGGATATGTGTCCTTATGGAAGCAGAGTATGTTCTCTCCCTCCATCTTTCTCTCTCTTCCATGTGAACAATGGTGAGAAGTCACTGTCTATGAGCCAGAAAGAGAACACAACACCAGACACTGAGTCACCCAGCACCTTGATCTTAGACTTCCCACCCTCCAGGACTGTGAGAAGAAAAATTTCTGTTGGTTACAGCCTCCAGTCTACAATGCTATGGCAAAGAAATATCTGTGTGTGTGTACATACAAACAGACAATTCATCAAAGAGGAGAAACATATATATCATAAACATAAAAAGACATGTTCCCTCTTATAGTAAAATTAAAATGCCACAAATTGGGAAACCACTTTTCACTAATTGGACTATAGAAAGTGCACAAGTTTAACAATGTACTTTGTTGCAGAGTCTGAGAGAGCAAGCACTAGCACAATTCTCAAAATATTCACCATGAGAATTCTAAAGAAATTATGAACATTACCTATGAATTTTCACTTTGACTGAAAATTTAAATTTTAAGATACAAGTGTAAAATCCAAAATAAATTAGACTGTAAGGCATGTCAATGGAAGAAGGGAACCCAATTAATAGGTCATTGCAATAATACAAATATAAAATGGTAATGATTTGAACAAGAGTGTAGGCAGAGGAGACATTGATTTTAGATCTGTGTGTATTTAGATTGGACAGCAATGTTTTCTGATAGAAACAGAAGAATCAAGAGTAACTGTAGGATCACTGAACAACTGAAAGAATGGGGCTGCCTGTCATGGATGTAGGGAAGGCCGCGTTGAAAGCAGCTTTGGTAGACAGGCAGAGGATAATACTGGGTTATATTAGGAGTTGTTTTAGATATATACACTTCACAGGCTCATTAATTTCCCAAGGTGATGTCAAGTTTCATGTATGCATTCAAACTTATAAAGCAGAAGTTAAAGTAAGAATCCCAGGATAGAAGTAAAACTTAGGAGCTCATCACCATATAGAGAGTATTTAATTCATAAGACTTTGTGAATTTACAGAGGATTGTGTTTAGATACAGAAAAAGTCCAAATATCGAGCTTTCAGAAATGTTAAGAAACCAGCAAAGGTGTTTGAGAATTATTGCTTAACGATGTAAGAGGAGAACCAAATATTGAATGTAGGGACTTGAAAATCAAGCAAGTCTTCAAAGAAGATGGATCACTTGCATTATCTGGTACTGAAAACGCAAGATAGATGATGACTCTGAATTGATTATTGGTTTTTGCAATGTGAGTTTATTGATGACCTTGGCAGGTCATGTTCTGGTGTACCAGTAATGATAAAGTTGATAAGAAAGAAATGGAGAACGTATTTTTTAAGTTTTAGGGATTAGAGAACATAATAATGGAATAACTACTGGAAGAAGAATAAAATTAAAGTGCTTGTTTTATGATGGATATTGTTCACACATCTGCACAAATGAGAATAATTCAGTGGATGGAAAAACAAGTGTAGAAGAGAAAGGTGACGTAGACCATGTCCTTAAAGAGGAGAGGAAATAGAATTTAGTTCACAAGTAGAAAAGTTGGTCTTACATAGGAGGAAGGAGAGTTTATCAAATTTAAAATGGGAGTGCAAGCAAGATACACACACACGCACACACAGATTCAGGTATATTTGAGGTGGGAGCAGTGTGTACGTTCTCTGCTGATTTCCATTTTCTCATTAAGTTGGGAACTAAGATCATTGGCTGAGAACTAGTATAAGAAAAGATTGCAAGGCAGTGCCTGTGGCTCAAAGGAGTAGGGTGCTGACCCTATATGCTGAAGATGGTGAGTTCAAGCCCAGCCCCAGCCAAAAACTGAAAAAACAAACAAAAAATAAATAAAAATAAATAAAATAAAAGATTGCAGTTTGAGAACTGAGAAACGTGAAATATTTATCTAAGACAGGAGAACATGTGAATGGACTCTCAATTGCAAGTAATAAGAGTCAAGTGAGTTATTTTTCTAGTTGTGATCTTAGACAAATTAACCAATTCATTCCTCAGTTTCTTCCTCATAATAATAAAAATCTATAAGTGTTATTTCATGTAGAAAATGTGAGCATTTTATGTCAAGTACTGTGAAGAGTCTGAGATTTCACTATACTTGCAAGTTCACAGTATACCCTGCCACAAGCTCATAGATGCTAGCAGGGTCTGTGGACGTGAAGTCATAGGTTAAAAATGAGGATTCCAGTCACTATGGTGCAGCAAGCAGCATGAGTTCTTGTGTAACTCTATCCTTTTTGCCTTCACAAATCCACGGGAGTCATATGGAGCACCCCAGGTGGATAGTACTCATGATGAGTTTGTGGCGCAGATGAGGAATCTCGACCTTAGAGATTGTCCAGTGTTCTAAGGGGGTTAGAGAGCAAGCCTACCTGAGCTACATCCTAGATGTTCTCTTTATTATCCAGGTCAAGACAAATCTGTCCTTTGTACCTGATGGAAACACTATTTTTCAAGGCCATTTGGTATATAAACTTCCATGAACAGCTAGTCTAGAGGAACAATAGCTGCTAGGAAATATGCAGAAATATTTTAGAGAAGTTTATCTCAACATTTTATTATTATAAATTCTAACCAATAATCAAATGTCCACCTTTCCTTACTTTTATGCTCTCGAGAATCATGTTAACAAAATATCACATGTGGGGAAGTGTGAAGAAAATCTTGTTTGGATACTTAATCTTACCTGCTTGTGGTGATTGTGCTCTTCTGAGGTTATGTTATAAAAGTAATATTAATAAGTAGGTGACAAACACTGCAATTACTTTGCTTTACAATTTATAATTATATTCTTATTTAATAGAAATTATGTTTTCAACATTTGCATCTCATTTACATGAATTCTTGTAAAGCATGCCTGCTTCTAATAATTGTGTTTGACAATTTGATTGTCTCAATGCCTATTTCACTGATTTTCAGATTGTTCTCCCATATTCTTTTTTGTTTAATAAACTGACATGAAAAATATTGAATAGTACAATAGAGAATTTTCAGATGAACCTAATACTTGATAACAATCACGAATATAAATGGTTGAACTTTAAAATATAAAGTAAAAGGTTATTTGTTATTTTATTGTAATATTTTAGTGAGAGTTCAAATGTTAACTTGTGGATAAAAGTCACCAATGGTGAAGACAAGCTTGCAATATGAAATGAGCTTCTGTTCTCAAACAGGGGGCCAAAAAAGAGATGCATCAGGATTGCAGAGAGAGGGTGTTTATCTTAGGGGAACGTTTGTTAACTCTGCCCCAACCCAGGCTTCGGCTAATCATTTCACACAAAACATGCCCAATCAAAAGGGATAAGAAAAAAGCTGAGAAGGTGACAGGTGGGGACACTTCAGAGGCAAACCAGCTGGGAATTTAGAATAAATTCTTACTCTTTATTTGTTGGGCAAGATCAAGAAGCTCTAAGATTAAGTGTGCCATCTGTTCTTCTGTCTGTTATTTTGAAACTTGAGCCCAAACTTACATAAATGGCTGTATCTTTTGTCTCTCTCTCTCTCTGTTGTTTTGTTGTTGTTGTTTCCTGAGGAAATGGTGGCATACAACACCTTAACATAATCACAGATTTCTGCTTTCAGTTTTATTGTCCTAAGCCCACTTTGTCCAGAGTTACTCTCTAGGAAGATGTTATGACAATAATCCATTTCAAGTTTTAGAAAGTCTCTCAAGTCATAGAAATAACAATAGTTTTTTCTTGCTTACTTTCAATAGTTAGCCATTATCTACATCATGCAAAATGTTACACTTATCCCTCAAAATTACTTCATTTTATTTTTCAAAATGTGATAAAAGCGACCTTTATTGCTGTATATACTGCCTCTTTCTCCACACAGTCATTCTTTACCATAACCACGCTGGACCATGAATTGTCCCTTAAATATACCATACTCAGTTGTATCCCTTTGGCATTGCTCAGATGGTTATTATTTTCTGAAATGTACTTTCTTCTCTTTCTGACAGTATTTACTAACCCTGGAAATGCCTTTTGAAATCCAACCCTATAAAGCCTCTGATAGACCGTGAATTTTGCTTTTCCAGTACAAAATTATTAAAATACATCACTTATTTGTCCTTTCATACCACTATGGTAATATTTCCCTAGGAGCATATAAACCCTCTTTCGTATCTGAATACCTTTATGCTTCCTGTGTCAAAACGTGGCCTCCTTTAGGCCAAGTACTTCTAGGGTGCAACACTGGAGTTAGCACATGGTATTGAATAACTCCTAGCTAAGTAAATAGTAGGGTAAATTTTTGAATCTCAAATAAATTCGCATTTTTTGTTGGTTATCATTTTCATGTAGCTGAACTATTTTGATGTGTGTTCCATAAATGTGGACAATGGGGATGTGGTACGTGTGCATAATGTTTTACAGTGGGTGATTGGTCTTTTCTCGATCTAGAGGCAAAACCTGCTGTCAGGTAATCTGCATGGTCTCCATGAGGTGAGGATATAACTGGCAGCTGTTTTTTCCCTAGATAGAAACAGACAGTCATGTCAACACTCCTACCACACAAACTCTTCATTTTAACTCTTGCTCCATTTTATGTGGAAGTATATGATTTTCCACTTTTTGCTAATTCTCAATGCACTGGAAGTCTTATGAAAAATTGTTTTCAGGTGAAAAATAAAGAAGAAACAGTGAGTTTCAAAAAGATTAAACACAGTCAAGTGATTGTATTTTTTCACAGTATATTCTCTCTTGCCTCCTTTAGCAGTAGATAATTCTCAACTACAGCTGCAGCAGCCTTAGCAAATAAGGACCAATAACAAATTTTTAGTCTATATCGCAAAAGTTTTGAGAAATAAGGCAGGCTGCTGTGATTGGAAAGAAGAAAAAAATGGAATGAAAAAAGTCATTGTAATTTTAATAGCAAGAGAATGACAATTAAAAATGTAAATTATGCCAATATTTTTCAAGTACAAAGTCACTCAACTGCTATAATCAAATTAGATTTTGAAATTTGGTAGGGTACCGTTGGTCATATAAATTCATTAAATGTGCTACTGTTCAAATGCATTAATATACACAGTTATGATTTAATAAAATTTTTTTAAAAAGAGGAAGAGTCATAATTTAATCTAAAAGATTTAGATTTTTAAGTGTTCTAACATATAAGAAAATTTTAATTTTTTATAAACATGAAGTTACCTTTTAACCAGATATTTTATCAGCGTAAAAACTTGTCATCAGCTTATTATGCGCTTTAATCTTTGTCATTCATGCAACTAACTAAATTTTATTTAATTAACCAGTTGATTCTTATCACATGCTTTAAAATAGAACATAGGAAAATATAAAATCAATGAATAAACTGATTAGTTTATGGACTTTACAGTTGCCCATTAATTGATTACTCTTTTCAAAGTTACTTACTATATGAAATTTACTGGATCACCTTTTGTTCAAAAACATCCTCAACCAGTCAGTGAATATAGTTTCAATAGAAATAATATAAAATTTACTCAATTAAATGTAGACTTTGAGTTGAATGAACATAAACGGATGGATTTTTACTTATCCATCTAAAAGCTATTCATTTTTTAATCTTGTGATCAAGGCTAAACATTTTATAGTTACCTGGCTAGGCATGGCTGCTAATTTTGACATGATCCCCCACTTGTCCATTCAAAGCAAATTTATAGCAGTCCCTTAACACAGATCTTAGAACATAGAAGAGGAAGCAGGCATGCAAACATTTACAACATAATGAAGTAACTAGGACCATTGGGTAAAATCAGAAAAAAATAAAGAATAATGCATTTATTTTGTAGGAGGATTTGGAAAAGATTTATGACAATAATGAAATTGAAAAACCTTCAATTCTTAATGTTTGACTAGTATTTCCATAGGGAGAAGTAGAATATTGATGGGGGAATTCTTGCAAAGGGAATAGAAAAGCATCGGTAGAGAAGCAAGTCTAATTATTGTTACCCTAAATACGTGTCAGATATGCCTTTATGCACATGTGAACTTAAAGGTATTCATCAGACCAACATTTTTTTCTAGCCATAGTAAAAATTACTAACAAATTTGTTTCAAATATTAATCTTTTATTTATAATACTATAAATTTAAACAGTGAATTTTCTTGTATGATTTAGTGTTAACCTATAAATAATTTTAGTTTATTAAAATAAGCTCAATTTAACTGAAACTCTTAAAGCAGATTTTAAAACCTAGTTAATCCGTTTTTGTCCTCAATTTTACACTGAATTTACAAATATAACTTTTTTTGTTTCTTATTTCGGATTAATGTGAAAATACAAAAAATTAGGTTACAATCTTTGCCCATATTTTTATTTTTATATGCCTCCATTATCTGACTACCAAAACCTTCCAAGTACTTCTGTGTTATCTTCATAAATGTAGGAGTCTCAATAATTAAATAATGCAGTAACATTTATATGTGTGTGAAAGTTGAACTTATCTCTATTTCATTTGTTTAATTTAAAATTTTTGCTAGAATCACAATTATGTTAGGTTACCATAATGGGTAAATTCACATGGAAATTGGAAATCAGCATGAAATACCAAAATGTTTTGATTTAGTTCATCACCTATGTTTAATTCTAAATATTTTTAGAGTTAGGTAGAACTTATTTACTTTGAAGTCTCGTTCTCAAGAAAGCATTGAACATAAACTTCACAGTTAACTGAACCTTCATGGGAAATCGGAAACAACCTCCACCTCTCTGTTCTGTAATCCCATCCAGAGCACATAATGGCTTCTGATACCCATTTATGCACCACAAGTTACAGGAGTTGGGCAGAAAGCTGATATCTTTATGTTTATATTACATACTTAGATATTACATATCTTTATGTTTATATTACATACTCATATTACATACTCTTTGCTACTAAAATATTTCTAAGAACTTTTTAAAAATATTTAAATAATTTAAGGAATAACAAGGGAAAAAAATTGGGCAGCGAGAAGCCAGGATCTAGACTTCCCTTTAGTATTTCATCCCAACACTACTCCCTCCTCCCTTGTAAGAGGATTATTTTATTTCATGTCTACTATAACTCTTAGGCTTGTTTTTGAACTTGTTCATGAATTTTAATAAAATTTCAATGGCAATATAATAATTTGTCCTCTCCAGTTTTATTTTTTTCCAAATAACTCTGCTAACAAACTACTTTGTTTTATTGTGCAATATCCAGCAATAAAAAATAATTTTCTACTCATCTAAATTCTTTCTGTATAATAGTATATTTTCTTTATTAGAGTATTGCATACATTAGAAATACATCAGAGATAAAGTAATCAAATACAGTCTTAAATCGAAGACTATGACTCAGATTAAAAGGATCTGTCAGAATTAATAATACTTGAACACGTCTAAGAGAGTTGATAATCTACATCATTTTAATATTTTAAAATTAGTGAGTGATGCAATAAGAATTACAATGTGAGTATCATTAGAGGAGTAGTTCTTAGACTGTAATCAGACTTAATTCAGTGATTTATATTAATATCTACTACTATTTCATGTTATTCTTGAGCAGGACTTAACTAAACCAGCATCTTCATAGAAATTATTGTATTCTTCAGTTCTTTTCTACATCAGCAGATGACAATTAGTAAGACAGGTTAAGGTTTCTATAATAGAGGTGCTGAATATTTATAGGGAGTCTGGTTTATTCTATAACATTTTGTATGTGAATTGGAATTCAAATGTAAAAGAATGTCTGAAATAATTTGGATGCAAATGTAAAAGAATATATGAGATGAGTAATTGCATTTGCCAAATAGATTTTCTGTATTTCAGGGATGTGATTATTCAAAGTTACTTCTTACTTTGATAAATCGCAATGCAATGTGATGTAAGGTGACTCGTCCTAAAAAATCAAAATCCAAGTAATCATACATAAATGTATCATATAAAGTCAAATAAAACTTCAATAAATGCAAGGTGGCATAAAGATAATTTATGTAAATAATTCATCCATAAAATCTGCATTAGCCTGTTTGTAGAGGAAATATATTTATTATAAATGACACTATTGCTAAGCTAGGTGGCTTCCATGAAAGAAAGTAAATACAAAAAAATCTCTCTCAAATGTACTTGGAAATGAATACTTATACCAAAAATTGAATTTTGCTCATTTTTTTCACTCAGCAAAGAAAAAACATTCCATGATCTTTCCTTTAAAGAGTTTATTTATTTCTAAAAATTATTAAGCTACTAATCAATGAAGATTGTAGTTTTTTCATGCAGATGTAAAAGCCTAGTTTTTATAATGTTACCTCAACTTTTGTATGCAAAGTTAATGTCATTGCCATCAATTTTCAGCTATTAAAAACATTAATATCATTTTCCTCTTAATATTAACAGGTCGATATAATGATTAGCATGGTCACTAATTATATTTATTTATAATTTTATTGCTAAGCCCTATGTCTTTATTTTCTAAGTTTTCAATGAGCAATTCTCACTTCTCTAATAATATTTGGGCTATAGAAATGTATAAAATGTAATGAAAATGTAATGAAATTTCTAATGTATTTGAATTTCCTGGCTCTTCGTATGGTAAGCATAAGGACTAAAGAATATGTTCTTGTGTTTATATTCAGAAGAAAGGTGTGTGGTCAGTTATTTCATTTTTATTTATTTTAACTAATAGTTCATTCTTTACCATATAATAGTAAATTTTTTTTGCAGTTTTTGGCCAGGGTTGGGTTTGAATCTGCCACCTTGAGCATATGGGGCCGGTACCCTACTCCTTTGAGCCACAGGCACTGCCTCATATAATAGTATTGATACCAGAATTTCCTTGCAGAGTCCTTGGTCTAGAGAATCAAAGAATGAATTCATGGATCATGAGATAGATAGATAGATAGATAGAGGATAGATTTTATTATTAGATAAGAAGAAAGAGAAATCCCCAACATGGTAGAGGGTCCCTGAGGGTTGCCACTTTTGTTTCTCTGTCTAGGGGTTTGTATGAAGTTTCTAATCATATCTCTTTCCCTGTAGGCAGGGGGTTAGGTGAAATGAAATGTGTGTCTCAAATATACGTCAAAGCCATTGGTTCAAAAGCCCTGTGGGTGGAAGTTAATTTTAAAACTGCCATTGTGTAGGAGTGCGGAGATGCTTGGGGCCTTCACCCTTTTCAAGGAGTCGTGACTTAGATGTCACATTGATCAAACTTGTTTATGAGCCTGTGTAGGCCCAGAAAATGGGGTCCAGGTCCAGCCCTGGGTGGATTGACCTACATCAGTCTAATTAATCTCTTATTTACTGTTATCTTCATTTTTTCCCCCACTGATTTCCATTATACATTCCAATAATTGGAACTGAGAGAAGCTTTCTGGGATCACCTCTACACAGCAAATGTTCTTTTCCATGTTCAAAAAGTCAGATAGGGAGCTACAGCCATAGTTTGTGGGGTTCAGTAAAAAATGATAATGTTAGGTCTGAGGGCCTAGCAGGGTGGCTCATGCCTATAATCCTAGTGCTCTGGAAGGCTCCTTTAGGTCAGAAGTTCCAGACCAGCCAGAGTAAGAGTGAGACCTCATCACTACTAAAAACAGAAAAAAACTAGCTGGGCATTGTGGTGGGCTCCTGTCGTCCCAGGTATTCCAGGAGGCTGAGGCAAGAGGATCACTCAAGCCTAGGAATCTGATGTTGCTGTGAGCTATGATGTCAGGCATTCTACTGGGGCAGCAGAGTGACACTATTAAGTAAAATGAAATGAGATATAAATTAGAATAGTTTATTCTGGATGTAGGATGGAAACATAAGAACTATAAGAAAAAATAGAAAAGTTGATATGCTTTTGAATCTACTACTTCTTAAAATTAATCTTGTGCTGTTTTCTTCGTTGTTGTTGTTGTTGTTGTTTTTAAGAAATCTATACACTTAACCAGTACCCCCAGCGAACTGTATTTATTTTAACTTATTTAATATGATAACAACTCTCTGTGGTTTGTGTACGTTAGAGTTTTACCTTTTTTCTATTTTTTCAGTATAGAGGTAAATACTCGGAAGCAATGATAGAGTAAGTGATTTGTCCAGATAACTCATTTATCAAATGATAAAGATGCAATTTGAAGACCATCCCCCAAGAAAGATGAGGATGAACCAAAACTAAACATAAAATATCTTTTTAATTACCTCATTTAAATAAATCATTCTCAATTATGCCATCCCCCTCCATAACTTTCCATTAATACCCTAGAAAAGGGGTCTCAATTCCAGAAGGAATTACATATGTATTTTTAAACAATAAAATGTAGCTATGAATGATGATTTTGGAAGAATTTCATAAAGGAAATTCAAAAGAATAGAGAGCATATTTTCAGTGGATAGTCTATAAAGAAGGCTAACAATAAGATTTAACTTAAATTTCCTTTGAATCTCAGAACTAGCAGAATAAAACTGAATTTAAAGCCAAATCGTTTTTATTTTTTTTTTTTTTGCCTAAACTTGAAACTTTTCTTTTTTCTAATTGAGAGCATAGATGCAAAAAGTGAGACAGTTTCAGTGTTTCTGAGAAGTGACAGGGAAACACACTATTTAACTCCTAATTAAGTTCAGTTCTTGGAAAAATGGAACTGAATGCACTTGCCAGTGGGATGACTTTCTTGAACTGTGGTATTCACAAATCAGTTTTGAAGCTTTTTTCCCCTTTCTTCTGAACATTGTAAGTCAGCCTATGTGAAGGAAGAGTCTTATCTTTTTTCACATGTCCATTAATGTGACTTCATATTTTATACAGGATATAACTATTAATTATTAAAAAAAAAAAAACAAATTTCACCCAGTATACAAAATAAAGTGCTTAAGATCATCACATCACAATAAACTGAAAGCACTCAAGATGTCCTTCAATGTAGAATGGAAATCTATACTGTGGTATGCCCACATTATTATGGTATATCCACATAATGAAGTATTATCAAGTTGTTCAAACTTGGTGAATGTTTCTAAGTGAAAAGAGCATTCTGTAAAAACTACTGCATGATTCCACTGTACTGGGAAAACAAAAGTCGAAAATAAATAAATTACAAATAAAGCCATGGTTGTCAGGAGTTTAGGGAAGGGTTGAATCTGTGAAGCCCAGATATTTACTTTTCAGGACATTGAAATTATTCTGCATGATGCAGGGATGATAGATTTGTAGTATTTTGCTGTTTCCAAAATGTATAGCACTTTAATAGCAGGCAGTATGAAAGCTGATATATGAAAATTGTAACAAAATAGCAAGTGAAGGGATCCTAGGATGGAATTCAGTGTGACAAAGAATCTAATTGTATTCACCAATGTATGAGCAAAGGACCCAGAGGCAATGCAGAAAATGGTGCCCACATAAATAACTTTGGAGATAAGTAGTCTGTCAGACTGAAGGCAAAATACGCCATATGTAAACTCTGCACTCCGCCAGAACATGCTTTGTCTCTGCAGGGTATATGTTAACAATTCTGTAATTATTCTATAAGTACACTTGCATTAAATAATTTAGTGAACTTGGTATGTTCACATTGGAATGATTTAACCATTTCTTTCAAAACTAAACATGATCTTACTATACAGTACAAGTTTCTCACTGTTTGAGTGGGAGATTACCAACCAGCAGGATTAAGCCCGTGGAATTGTACATGTGGTAATAGATGACAGTTCTCCAATTGATACATTGGTATCAATTCATGTTTAGCTTTATATAAATTTAGCTAATGATAGATGATGTGTGCATACGTGTGTTAGGATTAACACACGTATTTCCTTTGTTAGTTGATGAGACCTAGAAATATTCACCCCCTTGTCACAAAGAGAACACCTAGCAGTTCAGATCTTGATTTCTGGTGTTATTCTCCAACACAAGATGTGAGGGATCCATGATGAAACAGGTGATTCAAGGATTGGGTCATGAAAGGTACAAGATGAGCCTGGAGACTTTTGCAGTTTCAGAAAGTAAAAAAGTGTTCAAAAACAAACAAACAGAAAACTCCCATGCAACAATGGGTTAGGATTAAGGTTAGGCTTAGGGTCAGGCTTAGGTTACCTAGGAACAAAGTGAAAGAGTACCCATGAATCAAAACTATAGCAATTTGAGTAGGAAAATAAATAATTCAATAATGTATTGCAATCCAAGTGTAAAAGAAGGATCCGTGAGTCCATAATGATGTAAATAAATAAATGAGTATATAAATACGTAAGAAAAATCTCTCATTAGAAGACTACCAAATAATTTATCTGGATACGCTCATTCAAGCTGATGGTTCATCTAGCCACAACCCTAGAGTGTAGCCTAAATATCATGACTTTCGTCTATGAAGTATAGTGTGATGAGATGGGGAAATAATAACTTTCCAGTGAGGAAATCTGAGAAACTAAGTCTCAACCTGCTGGTCAACTTCAACATGAGCAGTGAGAAGTCACACTGATAGTGTACACCTAATATAATGTGATAAAAAATATCTCTGATCTTTCTTCAATTTAAAAAAAGCCCATAAAATTAGCTGAAATATGAGAAACCATACAAAATCACTACTCTACAAGTACATGACTGGTCTTCCTCAACACCATCAAAGTTATAAAAATAGTAAATGTCTGAAAAGTATCACCCCCCACTCTGAAGAAAAATAACAACTAAAAATAACAACTAAGTCTTACATAAGATGCTAAAACACAAAAATGAAGTAGGTAGAAACTAAGAAAATGTTAATATGATATGGATTTTAATTTATCATAATGTATTAATATTGATTTATTAAATATAGCAAACCATACTATTTTAAAATGCTAATAAAAAGAAAACTGGGTATTTTCTATATAAGAACTATAGTATCACTGAATCTTTTCTGTACATTATAAACCAGATTAAAAACAAAAAGTAAATGTTTAAGAAATCATCAGAAAACCCTTGTGGTAGGTACACCACATATTTTAATGAAAAATAGAAATTTCATAGGCATTAATTAACTCTATTTAGTCCAAGAGTAAATCATAACATTAGAAATTTTATTTAAGTTTTCTGATTCTAAATATTTTCTTAGTGATTTAAAAAATACAGTTCTAAAATAATATCTAAGCTCAAGCTTACTTTACACTTCCTCCAAACTATAACACGAAAATAATTGATATTTTCTGGGTGGTTTATAGGTTACTTTCCTGAAAAAAATGAAGGCAAAGATGTATCCTGCACATTTTTTCTAGGGTTCTCCTTTGTATCCTGTAAAAAATGTCCTTGAAGAACGATGCTAAAATGTTCGATGATTTTCTTTTTTTTCCAAAGCAGGAATTCTTGAAGTAGCCTCTGTGAGTGACAGCTGAACACCAATTTTTGACTCCTGGAAGAGGAGTCATGTTCACAGTACATAAATATTCACAGAGATGGTATCTTTAAATATAACTTGCAAATAAATCTGACAGTGAAAACGTATTTTATGTTACCCAGTGGAATTGGAGTGAACTTTTATTCTTTCCATTTTCCTTGATGAATTTTAAAAAATTTGCTTCAAATTTTAGCATCTGCTACATTGATTTATATTTTCAAAGAAATTTGTAGGTAGTTTCAATTAATTTTATGTAGACCTTTACCAGGTGATTACATTTGTCACATTAAAGTATTTTATTTTCCATTTACATCAAACATATATACATCTGTTTTCATTCCGGTAACATTGGTGATATAGTAACATATAAGAGCATCCGCTAATAATAACCCTGTGTATGGAATACATGGTTTGAGTACAGGATTGATTAGATACAAATTACAACAAGGGAATACGCCACAGGAGTACAGTACTCACAACTGGGCTTATGGGTCTGTATTTTTTTCCAGGTAATTATTTCTTGTACTTCAACATTTCTGTATATTCTATGTGTACATTTTTTCTATTTACATAATGAATGTGTAAATACTATATTGGAAGAAAATAATTAATAAAATATAAGCTACCCCGGGGTAATTAATAATGACAAAGACTTCAGGTCACTTCTCTATGGACAGTGCCTTACAGTGGTCATTCTAACTCTCTAAATTCATCTTCTCTTACTGTAGAGAATGCTCATTTATTTCCAGGCATCCTTGCTGTTTGTTAAAAATCTAGGTAATGCACAGAACTTCCTCTTGGCCTTTGCCCATTTCCCCCACTTTGCTTATTATAGTCTTTCCCCATGTACCTATCTGGATCACGTTTCCACACCCCCTTTAGATCTCTTTTCGAGGTTACCTCACTGAGGACTTCTCACAGGCCTCATTAAAATCGCAGCTCCCTTCCAGAGACTTCCCTATTGTACTAGCCTTCTTCGTCTTTTCCCATACCATATATTACTACTGTTATAAAATTACATGTCTGCTTATGTAGTTGAAATATAAGCCCATGAAGGCAATGAATTTATTGATTTTAATCTTTATATTTCTAACACCTACCTAGTGCTAGGGAGAGCCTCTTTATATGAAAAAATATTTGTTTAAATTGTTTAGAGAAAGGGAAATAGTTTTCCCAAAACTATTAAGAAATGAGTATATTTGTGATGGATGTGTAACTTAGTTCAATGTAAACATTTCACATTGTCTATCGAAACAGTACCCTAAACCCCATAAATGCATCCATGTACAAAGTTATGATTTCATAAAAAACGATCAAAAAAATAAAATAAAATAAAAAAGGGAAAGAATGAACATCATAGATTCATATGTATTCTTTTCCTAGAACTAAGTGCTTTATAGTCAATATTCATTTCCATGTATTTAAAATATTTTCAGAATAAAAACTTTTCATACCAAAAATCAAGCACTGATTTACTCAGAGGCTATGGTACACAGAATTTTGATTCGGGAACAGCCTCCGTTACCTTATTTAAGTAGAATATTCCTACAGAAGGATGAGCAAGCTGCCTTTATCTGGGAAGCCATGTGTGAGAAGGAGTCTTCAATTCACAGGATGTTCAAACTTGTTAGGTTCAACTGCCATGTGCAGAGAAGAAAAAGAACAACCTCTGCATTCTCTCAGAAATGCAGAGTGTACCCTCCGTTTATATAAGGGTACAGTTTCTTGATATTTGATATTTAAGGTACAAAGTATGAGGAAGCAACTTTCCAACAGAATAGAACTAGCTGTTTCCCATAAAAAAAAAAATTGCATCCCAATTTTGTTTTTTCTTTTCTTTAAACAAGGAGTTTCATGAGGACAGAAATAATGCCTTAGAAATTATGCCAAAATTATAGTAATTACTTCAAAATCTTGGCAAAGCTTAATAGACAAGATTAAAAGGTGCATTCAAGATGATAGTGACACAGGATTCCACCACTCAGGGCTAGACAGGGAGTCCCCCATTCTCTAGGCCCAGGTGAGCTCAGCAATCAGACCCCCATTTCCAGGCATAAGCAGACTGCCTTCTTTGGGAGTCTGGACACCCTCTGGACTCTGATAAGATCATGAACAAAGCAGCCTCTGATGGTGTTTTGGGTGGTTCCACCTTGGGTAGGGGCACACACTTTAATCCCTTCTCAAGGACAAAGATTGTGAAGGACCAACTGCCAGCCACGTTCAATCCTCTAGACTTAAACCCCCTAGATTGGGGTCCTCAAACTTTTTAAACAGGGGGCCAGTTCACTGTCCCTCAGACCAGTGGAGGGGCAGGCTGAGGGTTCCGGGACGAGTCGGCTGTTAAGCAGGACAGGCAGCTGCGCAAAAACACCTGGTGGGCCAGATAAATGTCCTAGGCGGCCTCATGTGGCCTGCAGGCTGTAGTTTGAGGACGCCTGCTCTAGATAAAAGAGCCTAGGTGGAGACTCCAGAGAGAGTTCTTCAGTTCTTTTTCCCCTTCCAGAAGCTCTGGTGCTTTTTACTTCTTCTAATAAAAAGTCCTATCTTACGACTGATCTGTGGTCCTTAGGTTCATTCTTTGAATCCCAGAGACCAAGGACCTCTTGAAGAGCGAAATTTCACTATCAATAGTAACCATATTTCTATAAGCACATCACAGGTTACCGATTTTTGTTTGGGTACACATACACGCATAAACTTTTATACTCTATGTATACATATATACTTTAATAAACTCTCTCAATATGTATAGAAACTGTATATAAACCATGTGTGTGTGAGTGTGTCCTTATAAACCCCCCTGGTGCAGTGAAGCACTGTATCACCACACTCATTTCCCAACTGAGAAAAGACCGTCTCAATGAGATTAAGCAATTTACCATAGGACAAATTTGGAAGGAGGCAAAGCAGAAGGAGTTAACTAGCCTCTTGGTGACTATCCCTTTTCCTCCTACTCACAGGTCTATATAAGATTCACATCTCATTTTGAGTGGATCCCTCATTTCTCATGGTGGTTTTTCTCATCACACCTTTCTTCCATCTGATAGACAGATCATTATTTTTATGATACACAAATATTTTTCTTCCACACTGAAAACTTTATTTGAAGACATAGTAATATTTGCATCCAAATGTGCCAGGAAAGGTTATTTTGCGCTATGGTAGCAAAACCTCCCACAAATTCAGCAGCTGTTTCTCATGTTCCTGGTGGATGGGGGTCTGGTCCTCCCGTCACATTGGCTCAGGCAGCTACAGACTCCTCTTTAACATGTGCTTCCACAGTCACGGTCGTGGGAAGAGGCGGCCATAGTGAAAATCACTGGTTCTTATGGCTTCTGCCTGAATAGGAAAATATATTTTAGGGAAAAATATATTTCTGCTTATTTATTATTTCTCTGTATATTTTCCAAAGCAATGTGAATGGGTCAGAAGAGTTAACCTCTACCCTGTGCTAACCAAACTACCAAATATATTGGTTGGAAAGGTTTTAGGATTACTAGGTGTATGATATAACAATAAAAAGTTTAAAATTGGTGAATAAAATAAATTCAGAGTAGAAAATGATAGCCGGGCGTTGTGGCGGGCGCCTGTGGTCCCAGATACTTGGGAGGCAGAGGCAGGAGACTTGCTTGAGCCCAGGAGTTGGAGGTTGCTGTGAGCTGTAATGCCATGGCACTCTACCCAGGGGGACAAAAGCAAGACTCTATCGCTAAAAAAAAAAAGATCCAAAATATAGCATAATGGGCTCATTCCACTTTCATTACTTTCAGTAGTAATAATATGATAGTAACAGATTATGTTCATGATCAGTAGTAATCAGCCAATGAAAATCGTCACTGAGATTAGAAGAGTAAACTCGACATAATTTGCATCCCGTAATATGAGTTTGTCATCAGAGTAACATGTAGATTGAGGCAATTTGAAAAATTTCCCCAGTTTGGAAATTTAGGTTCTTAGAAAACTTCATTGCTCCATATTTTACTGGTTTTCAATATTGTGAAATTTTTGCCACTCTCATGGAAATACCAGCAGAAAAGGAATGCTTTTCCAAACTCTTGGCTTCTCTGAGCCCCACGGGAAGAAGAATTGTTTTGGCCTTCACGTTAAATACACAGACACTAATGGGGAAAGCTGACAGGGAAAAAAAAAAGATCTGTCTGTAATTTTTATGATATTGACACTATGGATAAGCAAAAAAAATCTTCATATGCACATGCAGCCTCTGGGCTGCATTTGGACACCTCCATGCCAAAAATGTTATTATTTAGAAACTTTAAGTTACATGTTATAGGAAATACCAATAGGTGTGGAATTAGAAAACTGATATTTTCTATTAATTCAATCTAGGTATATTTGCTGGCACCTAATTGGTACCAAACTCTTTTTAAGACCCTTTGTTTTAACAAGGACAGAGAGACATGATGCACAAAGCTACCAAATAAATTAATGTCGTATAGTCTCTAATTATAACTGTTTCATTTTATTTAAATAAACTAATAAACTATCTACAGTCGATATCAATGTAAATGTTGAAAACTTCTTAAGCTAGAAATATGAAAGTTTCTCAAAATATAAAATATCAAACTATGTTATAATCCGGCAATCTCACTCTGGTATGTATTCAGTGAGAATGAATTCATCATGTTGAAAAATACCTGCACTCCCATGTTTCTTGGAGCAGGATTTAAACATGAAGCTAAGAGATGGAATGAACCTAAGACTTCATCAACAGATGAATGAGTGGGGAAAATTTGGGATCTACACAGAATGAATACTTAGAATTCAGCCACAAAAAGAAGTCTTGTCATTTGTGAAAACACGGATAAAACTGGAGGACATTATGTTAAACAAGATACACTAGGCACAGAAAGACAACTCTTGTACTCTCTCATTCATATGTGGAATATAAAAATCTCCATCTATTCAGAAAAGTAGAACGTTAAATGGTGGTTACCAGATGTCCAGTGTTTGGGACTCGTGAATGGCCATAGGAAGATGTTGGTCAAAGGATACAACATTTTAACCAGATAGAAACAACAATTTCAAGAGATCTATTGTATAACATGAGGATATAGTTAACAGTGTATCATACTCTTGAAAAATGTTAAGAAAGTGAGGATAAAGGGTATTCACCACAAAAATGATAAGCATGTGTGGTAAACCATATGACAATTAGATTTAGTCATTCCATAATATATACATACTTCAAACATAATGTCATACATGATAAATACATACATTTTCATGTAAATTTAAAATTTTAAAAAGACATGAATATATTTAAATGCTTAAAGAAATAAAGCCGCTTCCTTTTTCCTTGCAACCCTCACGTACAACCTTATCGAGCATGAGAAATTTCAGTCATATTAATTCATTGATCAGAGACTCTGTGGGCTTTCAAGGGGCCTCTTGCATTCTGCCCTCTATTGTGATTTTTCAGGTGTTCAGTTTATAAATACTCCTGTGATTATATTAAATGGAAAAACACACATTGAGAATGTAATTTAGGTTGCTAATAAGTTAACCTACAGTTAATTAAAGAGAGTTTATCCAGGTGTACCTGACATAATCACATGAGCCTTCAAGTCTGGTGCTGGAGGTCAGAGACAGAGGAATAGAATGCGATTCGCACCCCAGGAAGGATTCCACATCTGTTTGCTGGCTTTAAAGTTGGAGGGGCCTGCAGGGCAGGTAACAGCACTTGGCTTCTTAGAACTCAGACAGAGCCCCAGGGGGATGGATTCTGCCATTAACCTGAATGAGTTTAAACTGGAATCTTCCCCGGAGCTCCCAGGTAAGAGCTCTGCCACTCAATCCCTCATTGTGAGGCCTTCAGCAGAGAATCTGGTCAAACCACAACTGAAACTATGACATGCAAACATGTAAGACCACAAATCGGTATTGGTTTAAGTCACTAAGATTCTGGTATTTTGTTACAGAGTAATAGAAAATTAATATGATAAAGATTTTAAATGCTGAATCCCCAGGCTCCGTGAGACAGGCAGAAAGCATCACGTTCCTCTATTGTTCAAAATGCTATTGTGAAGTATCTAGCTGTGGGGTTCCACAGAAATGGAATATGAGTCACCAATTCAAATACAAATGTAGTTTTAGCTTTTAAAAAAGACTGAAAAGAAGCCTTATTAACTGTAACTATGTACTGGGTGGACATGAAGTCCATGTCTGATGTAAATAGCACACGAAGTTGATGTCCACCATGTATTTTGCTGTTATATATATCTAAAACATTATTACCTCAAATATAATAAATGTAAAGTGCTATTACTATACATCCTATTTGTTTCTTGAATTGTCTGAAAAGCCAGTGTGTGTGCTGCATCAACACCTCACTGTTTGCCCGAGCTGTGTTTCGGGAGCTCCGTAGCCTCCAGTGGTGAGTTACTACCATACTGGGTAACACTACCTAGAATATTTTACTTCAGTAGGCCTTAATTTATAGCATAAATTTAAATCTGCACAGCAACTACAGACAATACATTTAACTATGAAATCTGAGAAAGAAAGAATTAAGAAAGAAAAAAAAATGTTCAGAAATAACTCACTCCACATATTGGTAATGACTGGTTGAATGAGTGACTCTCAACAGGACCTCTATAAATGGCCTTAAAGCAAGATTTTTTCATAGACATGCTAATGACATTTATTGATGGAAGGGGGAGTTCCTATCCACAATAATGTAAAAGGATTTTCCTGTACAGATTAGATTGACTACTATGAATGGACTAGAATTTATTTATCCCAGGGGCCCTGGCTGGTTGAGGAATGGAAACATACATATATTCTATTTGGTAATTAAGGGGACGTGAAATATAAGAATACCCAAACTGAAATGGGGCCATTTAATAAAAAATGGATATTTGGGGCACAGAACCTAGTTCCACACCGTCTATGACGATTTTCTCAGAGGCCTTGATCATATCAATGAACCTTTTTGAGCTTTTGAGTTTGTTCTGAGTATTTAAAACTACATACATGTAACATCTGTTTATAGTACTTAACAAAACCCTGATTACTACAACTTTTATTAAACCTAACCATATATTTACTCATTAGATACTTAGTAACAATGTGAGATTAGTGTTTTTATCTTTAATTCACAGATGAGGAAAATTAGCCTTGGAGTTATTAAATAACGTATCCACAGTATCAAAGAGCATGAGTAGCATAAGTGTTATTTAAACTGATAAACTTCTGATTCTAGTATCATTTATATTGTATGTGCCTGAGAAAGGTGAGGAGAAAGAGAAAGAGGGGAGAGAGAGAGAGGGAGAGAGAGAGAGAGAGGTCTGTGTAGAATCAAGTAAGGAAAGGAAAGAAAATATAAATCATATTACAGCTCCTTTTTTTCCCTACCCTGCCCTCCCTCCCACTAATGTAATGCCTATGAAGAAAGGACAGAATTACCTATACTAAGTTATATTTTGACTTTTATGAACATAAACTAAAATAATGAGAGAAACTGTTACAATAAAGGTACATTTGGTGGCTCTGTGAAAAGTTCAATTGTTCAGACAAGTGAGTTGTCAAAATAAAGTAGAATTATTTTGTATTATTTTGCTTAATTGATAGGATATATGAAAAGTGTTATGTGAATTCCTTAACTGTAATGATCACATAATTATTACTTGGTTGTAGTCATGTAATTATCAGTTTATAGATGATTCACTTAGTAAAAAATTACTCATAAGTCATAGAATTATAGAAGGGAGATATTTGAATATAGTAACATTGATTTTCTTAGTGACTTTGACAAGAATTAAAAGAGAAGATAATGAAAAATACTACTACCAGTAATATCTAGAAATCATTAATGACAGATTTTTATTAGGCAGATTGATTGGTAGATAGATAGGATACATAGAAATTAAAAGCTGTGTTAGCACAAAGGGTTGAATTGTTTGTATAGATACACACATCACATCACAGATCCTTTCTTTCATTAAACTTTCCCAAGACTTAAAAAATATACCAAACATAAAGCAAAGAAGAAATACTATTTTCCAAAAGTTTTCAAATGTATCAAATTCAGCATCAAAAAAAAAAAAAGAAAAGAAAAACATTATTTTGTTCTTTGCATTTGGACACAATTTGGTTTGTTACGGTAATCAGTTTTGTCTGTGACTATAAACAAATGTTACATACATGTACTTTTAAATATTCAGAACAAACTCCAAAGACTCAAAAATGTTCATTAATATATTCATGGCCATTGAGAAAATTGTGGTAGAGGATGGAGATCTCAGAAGTCTGCCAAAAACCAGTTTGTTTATTAAATAGCACAATTTCAGTTTGGGTACTCTTATCTTTTCATACTCTTAATTACCAAATAGAACATGCTTCTGTTTTAATTTATCAATCAGCAAGACCCCTCAACTACACAAATTCACCTTCATTACAGTAATCAGTTTAATCTGAGCAGGAAGATCCTTTTAAATTATTTTACAGAAGCTCCTCTCTCCATTAATAAATGCCATTAACATGTTACAAAAAAGATTCGTTTTTAGGCCATTGAATGGAGGTTTTATTGAGGGTCATTCATTCAGTTAGTCAGTAGAAGTGGAGTGAGTTGTGTGTTAACATGTCCTCCTTCTTAACTCTTCCTTCTCTCAGATTTTTTTGTCTAATGTTTTATTGATTGTCAATATATTTTTGTGTCGATCTAAATATATGTGTCTAACACACAGACCTGCTGAACAATATCATTTACAATTAAAAGGAAGGTAAATAATCTGGAAACTGTCACCATACATAATAGATTAGTTTTTATATAATTTTTTTTCAAGTCTAAATAATGTACACTTACAGATATTTCCTTAGCAGATACTCATAGCAATAATGAGATGAGTGTTTCTGATCTCTAATTCATAGATGAGGAAAATGAGCCTCAGTGTTACTGAATAACATGTCCACACTCTCAAAGATACTCAGTAAGAGAGCTATTATTTAAAATGATTTTTTTTTTTTTTTGAGACGGAGCCTCAAGCTATCCCCCTGGGTAGAGTGCCATGGCATCACGCTCACAGCAACCTCCAACTCCTGGGCTCAAGCGAGTCTCCTGCCTCAGCCTCCCAAGTAGTTGGGACCCCAGGCGCCCACCACAGCGCCCGGCCATTTTTTGGTTGCAGCCATCATTGTTATTTGGTGGGCCCGGGCTGGGGATTCGAACCCGCCACCTTAGGTGTATGTGGCTGGCACCTTAGCCACTTGAGCCACAGGTACCAAGCCTATTTAAAATGATTTATGAATGACTCTGGTATTAGTTACATTGTATCTGTGTCTGGAGGTGTATGTGAGAGAGAGAAAGAGAGTGAGAGAGGGAGATGGAGGAAAGAGAAAGAGAGAGAGAGAGAAATAGACTATGAGAGATGAGAGAAAGAAAATATAAATAATGAGCAGAAGTATGTGATCAAAATAAGACTTTTTTTAACATCAGAAAACAGCCAGATCCTAATTTCTATTCTTTGACATGCTTAACATGTAGAGAGTACAAGATTTGGCTCAAAAGATGCCTGGTTGATTAAATTGTATAACCTGAAAATAGAATTTTATAAGATTTTGCAGTGGTGGATTCTGTAAACAAAATAGTCCTGCATGTTAATTTAGATCTTATCCATTTATTGACTGATTCCATGTAACCAAATACCTGCTGTCTAGTCACTCTTCTAAAGATCTCCTGAGTTTGATCCCCAAAAATACAGGAGAAAGGAATTTCAAATCTTCTAGCCATTTGATCATAAAAATAGGTAAAACAGACATTATTGACTAAAGAGTACTTACAACTTATCCTGTTAAGATTTCTTGAGCATGTAACAGTCATGTGCCCAACTCACTTATTGTAAAGTAGAGCAAACACGCAGATTTCTTACCCACGTAGAAGTACTTACATTACAAATAAAAAATAACTAAATTTTTCACAACTTAACAGACTAGAACCTACAAAGAGTAACCTTCATAGGAACCACTATCAGGTTAGAAAAAACTAAAATGTATTTAACAAACAAGGAGTCTGAGAAATTAAAAATTCTGGGGAACCCAATCATTGGGAGACTCCACATTTTTGAAACCTTTATCTCTAAGAGCTTGACTAGGTTATCACAGTGAACTTCAGATAAAAAAAATCCCTTCATGCTTCCAGCAGTAGGAAGGTAAAGGAATCATTCTGAAAATCTCCAGATTTTGTGTTCTGCTTAACGAGGTCTCCAGAAAGGAAAAAAACAAAAACAACGAACAAAAAAACAAACCCAAGCAAAACATCTAAGGACAGCTTAACCTTCTGAGGTTTTAGCAGAATTTACCTGACAGAAGAAAAACACAAAACTCCAGCCCTTCTAGCCTTCACATGAAAGAGGGACATACCAACAACATTGGTGGAAATGTAAACCAGCATAAGTCCTCTGGGCAGTTGTATGGAGATAACTCAAAAGACCAAAAGTGCACCTACCAGTTGATCCAGCAATCCCACTACTGAGTATCTCCCCAAAGGAAAAGAAGTCATTTTATCAGAAAGATCCTTGTACCCAAATGTTTACCATAGCACATTTCATGATTGCAAAGATAAAGAAGCCAGCCTACATAGACCTCATCTGGGGAATGTGTAACAAAAAGATAGGTTTATACAAATACCATGAAATATTACTCAGCAATAAAAAGGAATGAAATAATGTCTTTTGCATCAACTTGGATGGAACTGGAGACCGTTAACCTAAGTGAAGTATCTCAAGTAAGGAAAACAGACACATGTTCTCACTTATAAGTTGGAGCCAAATGAGAGATGCATAAGCTCATAAAGTGGTGAGGTGGACATTGATATTAAAAGAAGGGGGACAGGGCAAGTGGAAAAGGGCGAGGGATACAAATCTCTCTATCAATTACGAAGAACTCCATTCTGGTACCAAGAACACTGAAACTCCTGACTCCAGCATGATACAATTCAGTGCTATAACAACGAACATGTATATGCTCTAATTTTTGTTAATAGTAAGAGTAACAGTTCCAGCTAGCCATCCTGTCTCACCTAAGTATGTGGGGAAAAGATAAAATTAAAAAACACTTCTCTGTACCACACATTGCCATCACATTATTAAAGGGCTTTTTAAAGCAATTCCTTTTACACAGTGTATCAGGTTCAACTAACAAGAGAAGAAATACATTTCATAGTAAAAGAAAAAAAAACACAATTTGAAGAGATAGAACAAGCATCAAAAGCAGATTGACATATGCTAGAGATACTTGAATTAACAGAGAAAAAGGAGAAATAGTACTATACGACGTTCTCAGTAAAAAATCACAAAATAAAGAATAAAATGTAAAAATGGTCAAGGAATAAAGGAACCAATAGCAACAAATATAGTAGATTTTAATGCAGCTGCATCAGCAATCGCTTTAAATATCAGTGGTTAAAAATGCACAAATAAGAAGACATAGACTGTCACAGGGAATGAAAAACCAAAGCCCAGCTTTTGTTGTCTACAAAGCCCCCAGTTTATATTAAAGACATATGTGGACGAAAAGTAGATGGATGGAGAGAGATCTGCGATGTTAACACTAATCAAAAGAAACCAGAAGTCCCTCCATTAGTTTCAGACACAGTGCACTTTAAAGTGAGGAAAGTTACCAGGGACCAGGAAAAAATGGCATAATAATAAAGTAGTCAACTCTCAAAGAAAACATAACCATTTTTAAAGTGTTTGTGCCTAAATAACAAAGCATCAAACTATAGGAGGCACAAACCTCATAGAAATCTAAGGAGAAATAGATGAATCTACTATTCCAGCTGAAGACTTCCACACTCCTATCAGAAATGGACAGGCCCAGCAGGCAGAAAATCAGTAAGTGCGTAGTTGAACTCCACAACACCATCAGTCAAACGGCTATAATGGACATCTACTGACGCCTCCATCCAACAATAGCAGAATACACATTCTTCTCCAGCACACATGAAACTTTCCCCAAGATAGATAAGGTTGAGGGCCATAGGAAAACAAAATGAAACAAAACAAAACTTTAACACATCTTAAAAATAGAAATTCTACAATGTCTGCTCTCAAACCACAAGGGAATCAAATCAGAAATCGGTAGCAGAAAAATACATGAGAATTCCCCCCAGGATTCAAAGATTTAATCACATGCTTCTAAATAACAGATGGACCAAAGAAAAAATCTCAAGGGATGTGAAAAATATTTTGAGCTAAATAAAAATACAACTTCTCAAAATTTGTGAGATTTAGTGAAGTCAGTGTTTAGGCTTGAAGATAAGAAAAATCTAAAATCTATTATAGGAAAATAAGAAGAGAAGAGCAAATTAAATCCTAAGAAGAAGGGAAGAAGCCAATCTGAACAGGGTGCATAGTGTATAATTCAAACTGCATAACATTCCAGAAATATAAAAATGATGGAGATAGGTGAAAGATCAGTGGTTGCCAGGGATAGAGGGGAGAGAGTGATGGGTCGGTAGAGCACAGACAGCGTTTAAGGCACTGAACTACTCTGTGTGATACATTAATGATGGGTCCATTTCAGTACTGATTGGTGTAAATCTGTAGAAAGTACAATGCCAAGAGTGAACTTTTACTGTGGATTTTAGATGATAATGATATGTTAATGGAGTGTCATCAACTGCAACAAATCTAATCCTTAGTGCGGAATGTTAGCAATGATGGAGGCCATCCCAGTGGGAAGGTAGATGGTTTGTGGGATACATCTTTACTTTCTCACGGATGTGGATGTGAACCTGAGACTGCCTTAAAAAATAAAGCCTATCAAACAATTTTTAAACATTGTATTGCAACAATCATAATGTATCAAATTACATTGGAACCACGCTTGTTAAGTGTAAATATATTTTAAATTTGTGTGACAGTCAAAATGGGGAATTATCTTTTCAATAAAAACAAATATTTCTACCCAGAACATTCAACCAACACAGAATTAATATATGACAAAATATAGATTGCACTGGCAGTACGCTAATGTTATAAATTAAAGATGTAAATAATCCAGGGTGGAAAAAAGAATGTTTTGCCCCTCAGAAGTGATTTTAAAAATTAAAAAATAATATTTTGAAAAAAACATTGTTATTGATCAGTGTAAAATTTTCCACATTTACTCAAATTTGCTTTTGTATTTATAAAAAAATTTAAGTATACCCTCTTTGATTTAATACATTAAAAATCTTGCTTGGAAATGTCACGGGTAATATAGTGTACTTAGGATTTTTATAGGTATTTTATTTTACTTTTAAAAACTTAATTCGTAGAAACATTATGTATACAAATTAGCATTAATTCTAATGCTGAATTCTTGGAATTAGTCTCAGCAAATAATATCTAGTATGAGTTTAAAAACAAGTTTTAGATTTATATTTTAGTGTTCATTTGGCACATTGTGGTTAAAGTTCCTTACACCTCATTTTACCTTGTTCTGTGTCAATGTGTGTCATTAGGATTAAAAGGGATAAGTATTTAGAAAACAGCCTGGCACGTCATCTGAATGTAAGATGTTTTGTGGTTCATCCTTCTTACAGTCTTTTCCCACAGTAGTGTAAAACTGCCATATTTCTTAAAACCCATATCACTTCCAGAAAGCATTTCAAAATAAATTCAAACAAGAAGAGAGAATAAAATTAATGGATAACAATGCCACAAATAGTGATAAATGGTTTCCATACATGTGTATGTGTGTACGTACAAATGGATCCCATTTAGTTTTCAGAAGAATACTTCTGGAGTGAGTTTTTTCCTTCTAATTTCAATATTATACTAAGGCTTACCATGTTTAAATAAATGAGACATGATCACACAGTTAGTGCTGCTTGCTGATGAAATTTCAGCTCCAGGGATAAAGGGAGGGATGGCATGATGATGAAGAAATGGTTAAAAACTACGAAATAAAACTATTTTATCTAACAATACACAGTGTATACTCAGTGTCCGCTAAAGTTTTAATTTTTTTTTTTTTTTGAGACAGAGTTTTGTTGCCCTAGGTAGAGGGAGTGGTGTTCTGGCTCACAGCAACCTCAAATTCTTGGGCTCAAGCCATTCTCTTCCCTCAGCCTCCCAAGTAATTGGGACTGCACGTGCCCACCACAATGCCCAGGTATTTTTTGTTGCAGTTATCATTGTTGTTTACCTAGCCTGGGCCAGATTCGAACCCTCCCGCCTTGGTGTTTCTGGCTGGTGCCTAAGTTTTTATTCTTTTAATTATTTCTCTTAACACTCTGATTTATCATTTTATCATATGCCAGTTCCCTAAACTATTTCTTTCCTTATCCAGCAACTATCCAATTTGTTTATTTATTTTTTTACTATTCACAATAAAGTCCACACATTCATTTAAGGAGATACTACGTAAGATAATACATAGAAACACTATGACAGAGTAACAAAGGTAATGAAATGATGTGATCCATGTCCCATATTATCGCAGTGATATTTGGAGGACATCAAGTTGTGAGTATAAAGATGTCTCCTTGTTATGAGGATGACGCATACATGTGGTTATAGACGTGATGATCATGATCAGGATAAAACCTCCTGCCACTGTGGTGGATGTGAAATTTATATGTATATGTTCCAGATATAACTCTGTGTAGAGCTTGAAAAATTACAGAACTCAATTCTAATGCAAGCATAATCACAGGCTGATTTAAGTACTTTGTCTTCAAGGAAAAATAAAATGTTCTTTTATTTGTAAGACATAGAAGATTATGGTTCTAATAAAATGGGTATAAAATAGAAAATCAATAATACTCCTGGGACCAAAGGGCTGTGTAATTTCCTGACACAGTAAGTAGAATGGAAAAGAACCATAGAAGGCTCTAGTTTCCTACTAGGCTCTAATAATTACAATAATAATTACAATAGCTGAATTTTATCCATTATTTCTCCCATGAGGTACTGTAATTATTTTACATGTATTAGTTCAGTAATTTTTTTCTATTTTACATATGAGAAAAATGAAGCTTAGAAAAATTCACATTTGCATTATGTCAAATGGCTACTAACCAACAGAACAGAATTAACTATTGTACAAGATTGCTTCTAGTTGAGAAAGACCTTACAGGAATATGAAATGCAGTATGTACAGAGAACCAGATAAACTAGAATATGTAGGTAGGGAGAGGAAAAAGAGGCTGAAGAAACAGTGATCTAGATTCTTTATTATTAAGGTAAATCAGTAATTAGTAGTTTTTCAAATCAGTGAGTGAAAAATTAGTGGAACGTGGACAACAAATGTTTCCTTGAAATGCTCACATTCTAATCCTCAGATTCTGTGAATACATGATTTGCATGCCAAGGAACTCTTTAATGTGATTAAATTAATATTTCTGAGATGAGATTATGCAGATTAGACAGGTGGGCACAATATAATCAGAAGAGTCCTTATAGCTGATAGAGGAAGGAAAGAAGGAGGGTCCCAGTCAGAGGTAGTCAGTCCTGGGACTGCTGAATCAAGTGGTGGTTCTATTTTCAGTTATCTGAGAAATTTTCATAGAGGCCAAAATTTATATTCCAACAACAGCTGAAATATAAATTAATATATATTCCAAACAACAGTGTGTAAAAGTTTTCTTCTCTCCTCGTCCTCCTCAACCATTACTATTTTTATCAATTTGATAACACTTACTCTGCCTGGGTAAGGTGATACCTCATGGTAGTATTAAGGATGTTAATATAAACAGTGAAATTTTTTCCTTAGTGGAATCAATAGGCAAAAGAAGAAATTAAAGATTTTGGATTTTAGCATTTAAACAACTAATACTATGATTAAGAGATACAGTTGCTAAGGAGTAGATTAAAGGGGAATAAGGCCTAATTTTTAAAAAAATCAGTTAGAAGCTTTTATAGTGCAGAAGTCCAGATGTAATAATTTTTTTTCATTAAGGTGATATGTAAAAGAAAAGAATATTCTGAAATGTGGGTGATATATGAAAAAAGAACCCCTTACAGGAGAAAGAAATACATATGAGATTTGAGGATTTGGAACTTGAAGCCTGATAAAAATGCCTGATTATATGATTGTGTAACTATAATTAAAATAGGGATATCATAAAACATTTCAATATTGTCAGATTCACTTAATTAAGCCTGCCTTATTTTACTTGACCTTGGTGTGATCTTCTTCATCTTTTTGAAGCCCTTCATCACCTTGGTTTACATTTTGAGTAAGACCTTTTTAGGTCTCTTGAAAGGCTTCTTCTTTGATGTTTGCTTTACTTTATTAACGTAAATATTTTATATCCAAGGTGCATCACATATATCCATTAAGTTATGTATGTATATGAAATATCCATTGTGAAATGTAAACAAATATACAAATCAACAGTAGTATAATGAATGCCCATGTATTTAACATTCAACATCCACAGCCATCAACTCACAATCTTATTTTATTATATATACCCCATATTCCTTACAATTATTTTAAAGCAAATCCCATGGGTCATGTACCAAAAATATTTCGTCGGCACGCATCTCTAAAAGTTAAATGTTCTTTAATGATAAAACACAATACAAAAGGGAAATGCAAATCAAAGCAACAGTGAGCTCTCACGTAAATTCCCACAGGAATGCCCCATATCAAAAAGTCCCAAGCAAGAGATGCTGGCGTGGATGTACAGAGAAAGGAACACTCATTCACTGTTGGTGGGACTACAAACTAGTACAACCCCTGTGGAAAACAGTATGGAGATATCCCAAAGAACTAAAAGTGGACCTACCTTTTGATCCAGCAATTCCACTATTAGGTCTCTACTCAAAGGAAAAAGAAAGATACTTTATCAAAAAGACACTTGCACTCAAATGCTCATAGCAGCAAAAATCACAATTGCGAAGATGTGGAAACAACCCATGCGCCCATCAGTACACTAACGGATTAATAAAATGTGGTGTATGTATACCACAGAGTACTACTCAGCCATAAAGATAGTGACCTAGTGGCTTGTGGAACAAGTTGGATGAAACTGGAGGCCATTCTTCTAAGTTAAGTAAAGCAAGAATGGAAAAACAAACATCACCTAATACTAAATTTGAACTAGTCAATAAGCAGGTATGTGCACATATGGAAATAAAACTCAGTGGAAATCAAATAGGTGGGAGTGGTATGGTAAATTCACACCTACCTGGTGCAATGAACATATTCTGGGTTAAGTTATCTGTAAAACTGAAATAGGATAAGCACTAGTAACTTTGACTAAAAATGTATAAATGCAAATTATGTTTTCAAAATATGTGTACTTTGTAATAGTCTAATAAATAAATAAATAAATGGAAAGAAAAGACATAAAAATATAAGTTCTAAGGCAGTGCCTGTGGCTCAAAGGAGTAGGGCACTGGCCCCATATGCTGAAGGTGGCGGGTTCAAGCCCAGC
>NW_003852399.1:14678176-14704565 GCF_000181295.1 Otolemur garnettii
CCAAAAAAAAAAAAAAAAACCATATATATATATAAATTCTAAAAAAACATGATGACAAAATCACTCAGATATTTATAAATTAACAATTAATTACTTTAATAATGGAATTTTAAGTCAATATTCAAATTTGTAATTGTCCTAAGACATTTATTTAACAGATTACAAAACACGCACTTGCAACTGGAGCCAGCAAAGACTGGTAGTGTGTAATCAGTAACTGTCTTTAAAGCTCTTTTAACCTCTAGGTTTTCTGCTTCAACTCTTTCTCTCTCTGTCTCACGGTCTCAACCCTGGTGACAAATTGTGAAAAATAACACAAATCTTTCATGAGTGTTTTCCACAGGCTGAATTTTGCTGATAGCATTCTCTATCATCTGTATTTCCTGTAAATGGGTGGTTGAATTTAGAGACATGACAAAACTCAAATTCGATATGACTGCTCCAAAGATTAGGGCCACTTTTTGTTTTGTTCTTTGTGAATGTTCTTTATACGCCTCCATCTCTGACCTAACTCTCTTTAGTGCTATATGAAGTTTGTGGTCAATCTTGCCTAAAAAAGAACTTCAATAACAATGCCAACTATGTCACAAAAATCTTTATTTTATTATTACATCCTAGAGAACTATCTCAAATAGCAGACCACAGTACCTGCCTGTCTTGTGCGTTGTAGTCATGGACATGTCTCATAATTACTGCGTCCAAAACTAAGTAGTTTTTATTTCCCTGGAAGCATATGTTTTACATTCCATATTATACATGAATTTCAAATTAGGAGGATATGGACTTTGATAATAGCACTTATCCAAGTGCTGCCACTAACTTTCTATATCAATTCCCTAAGTCAGTGAATTAATTTAAACAACTAATTTGTTAAATGGAGATACTTTCAATAGTAAATATTTGAGTGTTTACTATTAGAAAAATGCTTGTCTAAATGCTTTACATATATTTTTCTGAACTGAATGTTACCTCAGCCTCATGAAGTAGGTATACTACTTTATCCTTGCAGATTAAAAACTTGAGACTCAGAGTGGTTAAGAAACTTGTTCAGGTACAAGGTAGTCTGCTATCACAGATCATATTATTGATGTACATAATATATTGAAATATTCATATTTTTAAAGAAAAATATAGCCTAGGTAAATAATTACAGTAGTGTCTGACGCAAGTTAACTGGTATTATATATTGACTGATGTTAACATTTTGTTATTAAGTATTCTTAGCAGGATACAGACTATTTTTTATACAAATTGATCCTTTAATTTCTTTCCAGCCTTTTTTCTACCTACCAAAGAATTGGTCCTTTTCTGCTATCCCCATGTTTCTCAGTGATGTCTTTTTTCTTTCTTTCTTTTTTTTTTCCCTCTTTGCTCTAGAATGCATTCTGATCACCCTTATCATCTGGAAAACATAATATATCCTTTAAGACTTAACTCTCATGTTCCCCTTTGGGAAGCCTCCTGCGGTCTGAGTCTGAATTTGATGTTTTTCTTTGATGTTTCTGTTTATAAATATACCAAAGACATCTTTAAGTAAATGCTTTCAAAAGAATTTATCTGGTCTCTGTTCAAAGTTCCCCCATTCGTTCATTTTATAGCTTTATTAATTCTGATGCCATACTTTCTTTGTTTAGAAGTACTCCTTATGTTTCTACATAATGCCTTAGTGGTGAAAGCTAATAGATAATGAACTCTATTCTTCATTTATCTGATCTTTACACATTGTATGTATCTAAACTATATGTACTCCATGAATATGTATAATTATTAATAAATTAAAATTTTAATTGAAAAGAAATATAAAAAGAAAAAATACATTTCATAGATGATAGATAGCTAAACAACCGAATAAAGATATAAACAGATAGTATTTGAAAGCATTTGACCTCACTTGATCTTCCCAGTAACTCTCTTCTCTATTTCTTTCCATAACACGACTCAGAAGGATTTTCATACCATTCTCCCTGAGCTAATTTTCATTCCTCACTTTCCCTAAATGGACATGTTGATTATCCTCAGAATTCTAGCTGCAGACATTTTCTATTTATATTCTATATAGTCTGTCTGGAATCTTTACTTCTTTACCATTTTGTTTTAATGCCATGGTATTTCACTGAGGTATAAATGACTACTGACAATTCTGAGACTAGGATTAAAGCTTTAAAATGACATCAGAGATTTAGATTTTTTAAAAAAAATTATGTCTCAGAATTGACAATTGGAACAGTAGAAATGACTAAGAAAAAATGAAATAGATAAGTTTTAGACAGGAGAGATAAGGGAGCAAAAACGTATCTATATAGTTCCAAATTTGTCCACAGGTGTCCCCATTTGGGAGATAAAAAGACAGGTTAGAGATACATACGTGAAAAAGTGAGCAAAAATAAAAAATGGACAATGTGATTCTATTGAACTAAAAAGCACACGCAAAGCAAGGCAAACAATCAATGGAATGAAGAGACAAACAGCTGAACAAAATAAAATATTTGCCAACTATTCATCTAATAGGGGACTGATATCTAGAATATATAAGGAACTCAAACAATTCAATGGTAATTATAATATATAGTGTACATGTACATATATACACACATATATAGTCCCATTGAAAAGCAGGCAAAGGACATAAATAGACATTTCTCCAAAGAAGACCTATAAATGGCCATGAGGTATTTGAAAAATATTCAACATCACTATCATCAGAGAAATGCAAATTAAACCACAATGAGATATCATCTTACCTCTGTTAGGATGGCAATTATTAAAAAGATGAAAAACAGCATATGGTGGCAAGGATACAGAGAAAAGGGAACTCCTCTTCACTGTTGGTGTAACAGGAATTAGTACAGGCACTGGAAATATAGTGCAACAATTTCTCAAAGAACTAAAAATAAAACGACTGTATGATCCAGCAATACCACTATCTATCCAAAGGAAAAGAAATCAGTACATCAGAATCACCTGCATTCCTATGTTTATTGAAGCACTATCACAATAACAAAGCTACGACATGAACCTAAGTGTCCATTGATGAGCAAAGGCATGAAGAAAGCATGGAATGTATACAAAATGGAATGTCATGTGACCATAAAAAGAAGGAAATACTATCATTTTCAGAAACGTGGATGGAACTTGAGGTTGTTACATTAAATGACGAGAGCTAGACCCAGAACCATAAGTATCACATGTTCTCATTTATATAGGAGCTAAAACAGTTAATATCATGGCTGTAGCTAGTAGAATGATAGATCCCAGAGTCTGTGAAGGGCTGTGTGCGACGGGGGGGGGGGGGGGGTTAAAAGAAGTTGGTTAGTGGGAGCAAACATACAGTTGGATAAAAGAAAAGAGTTCAAACGTTCAACAGCAAAGTAGGGTAACTATAGTTCACAATAATGTGTTACATATTTGAAACTAGCTAGAAGAGAGGATTTGAAATGTTCCCAAAACACGGAAATGATAAATACTTAGGGTGAGAGATACTGCTAATATTCTGACTGAATTATTAGACATTTTGTGCATGTAACAAGATATTACATGTACTCCATAAATATGTACAAATATTATGTATCAATAAAATAAAATAAATGAAAAAATAATTCTTAAAAGTTAAAGAAGTAGAAAAAAGTACTATCTGCAGGTCAGACAGGGTAGAAAAGTGTCAGAAGAGAAAACTCCCAAAAATAGATTCCATCTAATTGGATTTGAATTAAATTATGAATTTAATGTGAATTCCATTTAAACCTAGAGGTCTTTAGAATTGCCTTTAAGACAACTTGTTTTTCTTATCTCCCAAACAGTGGACTGAAGATTCTTGAGAATACTCAACAACAAAAATAATAGAAGGGGTGTTCATAAGCCTAGGCATCGCTACATATACCCTAAATAATGTATTTTATATACATGTATTTTCCATACACATTTATGTCTTCAGACACAAGTACATACATACAAACACATACACAAGCAGCATTTAGTGATTCAGAAATTGTTGAATGTATTGTAGCTTAATCTGCCTAGAATGTGCCTCTTTACACTCCTATAATTTTCTCTGCCATCACAGCCATCCCTATTCATACTTCAAAGTTCAGTGGAAGTATGACTTCCTTTACGTCCATCTTTACCCATTGCCCACACATTTCTGCAGCATAATACTCAGTACACACATTTTTGTGATAACTTAACAGGTGCATTCATTGAATAAATATATCTGTCCTCTGTATGCTGACAATGACTTACAGTGGGCATAAAGTTATGATTTAGCTGAATGATAACCCCTCTTATGGAACTTAGTGTCCAGTGGGGAAAATCTCACTCAATGTTGTGTGAAAAGTACTAAGGGAGGCACAGAGTACTATGAGGCTCGCAATTTTGGAACATTAATTTTAAGATATAAAACTTTTCCAAAAATTCGCATGCTTGTAATAAAAAAGGGGCAGATATCTAGCGTTTTGTCATTTAGATATACAAGGTCTGACAATTAAGTTCTCGAACTTGGTACTGTGCACTTAAGCTGGTACTGTATTAACAACTCAGCAAGCTTCATAACCTTGGTGCATCAGTGTCTCCCAGCTGTTTTCATGTTGACATGTGGAAGTGTCTTGTTGAGTGGTGTTCATGATTATTGTTTGTTTTTGTGTGCTGTTGTGAGAGTGACAGAGCCTGAATTAGAGCAATGGACAAACATTAAATGTCTTATTAAACTTTGCAAGAGTGAAAGAAAAATCAGGGACGTGTTAGTCCAAGTTTATGAGGATCATGCAATGAGGAAACCAGCAGTATGCAAGGGGATCAAATACTTTACTGAGGGGAAAGCAAAATGTCACTAAGAAGAGCGTTCAGTGCAGACAGCAATGCAAACATTGTGGAAGTGCTTCAAATTGTGCATCAAAATCATCAGCTGGCTGTGTAAAGCACAGCACGTGAAGTAAATATCAACAGAGAAACAGGAAAATCTCAAGTGAAAATCTTGGTGTGAGAAAGATATGTGCAAAAATGGTCCTGAAGGAGCTTCTGGGTGAACAGAAGCAAAGGAGTGTTGAAGTTTTTAAGAACTTTTGGAGAGGCAAGATGATGTTTGGGGCCCTGTTACCACTGATGGTAAAACATAAGTGTACAACAAGACTCAGAAACAAAGAATGAAAGTGTACAATGGAAGTCAGGCAATTTTCCACAACCAAAAATCTTCTGTCCAAGGCAAGAGTCAAAACAATGTTGCCAACCTTTTTTGATTTCAAAGTGATTGTTCATTATGAGGTTATACCAACTGGATAAACAGTTAATCAAGTTTACTGTCTGCAAGTGCTGAAAAGGCTGTATGAAAAAGAAGAAAATGACCCAAAATGTTCTCCAATGACGCATGGCTCCTGTATCACCACAATGCCCCAGCTCACATGGTACTCTCTGGGAAGGATTTTTTAGCCAGGAACTGTATTGGAACATCCTTCCTACTCACTTGACCTGGCCCCCCAGTGACTTTTTTCTTTATCAGAAAATAAATGAAAAAATTGAAAGGAAGATATGTTGATGACATTCAGGACACCAAGGGTAATAATACAGCAACCCTGATGCCTTTCCAAAAGGAGTTCCAATGTTGCTTTGAAGAGTAGTCGAGGTTCTGACATCAGTGCATGGCTCCCAGAGGGTAGTACTATGAAGGTGACCAGAATGATACTCAACAATGAGCACAAAGCACTTTGTCTAGGATGAGTTCATGAAATTAATTGCCAACCCTCATAGTAGTTTAATGACTCAATGCATGAATGTTAATTGCAATTTCTAAGCATCACTTTCCAAATCCCTTAGCATTTTCTTTAAATGCCATAGCATTTTCTTTAAAATTTGCTTTTGTGCAGTAGGTGATCCCCGGGGATATGGGAGATCATGTAAAGTTCATCTTCCTCAGTCTCACCCTTAATTTTATTTATAAATGAAGTTTTTACCTGTTTCTTAGTAATTATGTTTCAGTAACTTTGTAAGACAGCCATCAACGGTCCTCAGATGAAGATATTAGGATATAAAAGGAGAAGGAAACCCAATACTGTGCATTCAGGCTCAAATTAAAATTAATGTGGAAGCAAGTTTTGTATTTAGGTTTCCAGTGGGTTCAAGGCTGCTTAGGATGTTCAGATGCAGATGTCCTCAGCATGGTGTCTGGGCTACCCCAAAAAGCTAATGACTTGAAAATATGGGAAGACTTATATTTTATAGAGAGTTTCAGACCTTTGCCAGGTGGGGAAGCAGAATCATTTAAAAATATAGTACCAGAAAGACTTTGAATAGACCTGTCAGATTGTACTCTTCTAGGATTATATATGTAACTATTTCACTCTTTAATGTGTGCCAGAAAAGAGAGATGGAGGGTTAATGAGTGATTGGCGCTGTGAACAGTACTGCCAAGCCTAGGTTGTGCCCTCCCTATCCATTCACTAGAAAGAAATAAGACCTTTGTCCATGTACATTTTATCTGTAATAGAAAGGGAATGTCACCCCCTTGCATCTTCTCCCAGTTAACCATCCACTACTCTTAGTTTCCTCCAAGTTTATGAAATCACTGCTTCCCAAGCACACCACATGCACACCTGCTTGCTTCTGTCTGTTGTCCTGTTTTACTGGTTAGATGCTGTTACACTCACCCTCTGAGATTTTTCCTACCAGTGGAACCCAGTCCCCACATCTCAGCTGAAGCTGCTGTACTAAGCACTTCTCACTTATTCTCATTGTTTTTCTTCAGTCATTGTCATTGTCACTCAACAGTTGTACAACAAACCCATTCACAGGGTATAGAGTAGTAAATACGTGCCAAATATTTAGAATGAGGTTCCAACATCAAATATCTCTGTATCTATCTTCTACCAAATATATGATTTAGGTACAAATAAAATAAAGAGTGTACAGAAGAGCACTGTAATCACTCCAATAAAAACCTTACTTCAGTCTGGATCATATGGCATGAGATAGCTAACAATTATTTTGAATTTATCCACCTCTTTCACATTATGAACTCCATTATCTCCCACTCAGAAGAAAACAAGTGCTGTTCTAGGCAATGTTTTCTGCAGATTGAAGTCAAGTTTATGATATTCCAAGTATAAGCAAGGTACAATTCTACAATTTCAGGCATTATTGTATTTTTTAATCTTTATCCAATTCATACATATTTGATTATAATCAAGATCAGCCAAATCGCATAATTATATATATTGCTTTTAAGATTCCAATGCAGATTCTCCATTGGATGTTACTTTTAAAATGCTATTTCATTTGGATTAGTAACATTTATTTTATAAGGAGATGCACACTAAACACAATCTCCTCAGGATAAACCCACATCTCCTCAGGATCACATTAAACACACTCTCCTCAGGATAAAAAAGATGAGTCACATTATCCCATCAGAAAGTTTTATTTTCCAAATATTTATAAAACTGCTTACCTATTCAGGTAAATACCAGCAGATCTGAGATTTTGAGTCACAGAACTGAATGGTAATATGATTTTTGAAGCAAAGGTAAATTTAGAGGATAAAAGATTTCTGGGAAGGGAAATTTGTGAAAACAAATCAACAATACAACAAAGGCTTTAGACATTCCCATCCTCTACACTACCATTTTCAATTTTGAATAAAAATAGACATAATGATTTTCAGAATAGAAAACGTTTTTTAAAAAATATAGTGCATAATTGGTTTCACATTTTGTGATTAACCATGTATTGTCAGCTGTCTCACAGATATTTATATAAATCTAACTTAAAGGTTGCTTTTTATTATTTTTACATATAACTGCTCAATGCATTCTTCAGTCCTTGAGCAGGAGTGATAAATTAATTTTTGATTCATAGAAGAATTTTTCATGTGTATTATCAAATGTAGTTGAAGTCATCTGCTGTGGTATTCAATGTGTTTTAACCAAGTACACATGTAATGACATCTATTAAACATTCTTGTCAAAAATTCTTCATAGAAATATGCATGTATATTTTCAGCTTGCATGTCATACAATAAATCTGGAATATAGCAGGAAAGAATAAGAGTCATATTTATATTTTAAATATTCCAAGTATTAGATGCAGAAGAATATGTATTAAGCTAGATCATATAGTTTTAAAGCCACTAATGAGCCCATCCAAAATGCCTAATAACACTAAATTTCTCAGTTTCTATTTGAATGACTCTGCTTTGTTTTAAACTTTAACACTTTAATTTTAGATCATTAAGCTTTCCCAGTTCTCTTGAAATTAGCCAATATGGCCTTGTTATAATTTTTATAATACAATAATGACTAAGTATAAAATTGAAGAATAGTAATATTATAACTCTAAATTTATACCCATAAAATGCAGAATATAGTTATTACAAACACTAAAAAAAATGCTTGAAACAAGTTAATTTTTAAATTTCTGAAACATTTGAGTCTCTAGGGAGTATGCAGCCCAAAATATCTTTTGTAGTAGAAATAATTTTGGGCTCAGCGCCTGTGGCTCAAGCAGCTAAGGTGCCAGCCACATACATCTGAGCTGGCAGGTTCGATTCCAGCTTGGGCCCGCCAAACAACAATGATGGCTGCAACCAAAAAATAGCTGGATGTTGTAGCAGATGCCTGTAGTCCCAGCTACTTGGGAGGTGGAAGCAGGAGACTCACTTGAGCCCAGGAGTTGGAGGTTGCTGTGAGCTGTGATGCCACAGCACTCTACCCAGGGTGACAGCTTGAGGCTCTGTCTCAAAAAAAAGAAATAATTTTGACTTTAGTGATAATAAGGAAACACCTTTTTTTATATGAGTCACCCCCAAATTAAAAATAAATGTATTAAAAATACCTCTTTTGTATGTGTGAGTGTAGTATTCTTATTTCTTATTTATTTATTTCAAAGAGCAATGAAAACTGAATATTTAATGTCTATATAAGTGCATCTCAGAGCATGTAGTAATCTGGCTTTGTGGCCCAGGAGATTGAGTTCATGAACTTAGTGTCACCATCAGCCAGCAGCTTTCTATTCATCAGCAGAGACAATCAAAGCATTGCTTATGAATATTCGACCAGGCTAACTATCCAAATGAGAATTCTTACATCTTCAGAAACAGCAGTCAAAATACAATTATTTAATGTTAATAACTGTTTATATAAGAATAATAATAACCAAATGTGGTTATATCAATGTTTTTGATCCATAGGAAATTGTCAAATAATTAGTGTTCAATGAAGCTAATGACTAATTCAGAAGACTTGCTATGTATGATATTGATTCTAAATTTAATGTAATTTATATACATAGAAATATGCATTATGTAGGTTCTCAAATAACTGGAGGTGATAATCTGAGACAATTCTTCCAACCTTTGCATAATCTTGACATATGTAGAACCTAAAACTGCTTATATAGTTCAGTAGGAAAAACTGAGATTGCTTTAAGTAGAGACTCCGGCTACCAAGAATGAGATAATCAGGGACTTAGTGCACTGTGACACAACTGCCAAACTTATCAGGAAACTTTGCATGAAGAAATTAAAGTCGGGGTCATTATTTTAATATAAATTTCACTTGCATTATCTATTAATCAAGTTGGCTGAGGCAGAAAATGGTGGGAGATGAATTGAGAACAATCTGCATTTTATTGATGAAGATGAAATGTTGCAAATCAGCTGTAATAAAAAATCTCAGTCAAATTAAACGGTGCCATTGAAGAGGGATTTCTCTGTGATGTGGAAAATTTCCACCTGCTGTGAAAGAGCATATCTGATAGAGACTGGGCTTAAACTGGTACAAAAGTTTCAAAGAAAAAAGAGACTGGACTTAAACTGGTTCAAAAGTTTCAAAGAAAAAATATTACACAGAAACTGGGTTTTGCAAATGTTCAAAGTCCTACATTCTCCCCCATTTCTCTCAGAAACACTTAGAAGGGAGTATTCATTATATTAAACAAGTGTCTAAGTGAAAATCAGAAAGAAATCTTTGAATAAAGAAATAACTCAGTTTACAGGTAAACTCAAATGATTGTATAAGGTGGTACCCAAAAGGCAGCTAGGAAAGTTTGTAAAAATAATGTAGTAAAATCTATTTTACAGTCTTAATTTAATTTAAGATGACATGAATTTGGAAAGTAATTGAGGTAATATAATAAACAAATGAACAAAGAATTTTTGGGGGGAAATGGAAGGGAAAAATTAGAAAAAGACAAAACCCCAATAGAACAGATTCTCAGAGAAGCAACAGAAAGAAGTAATAGTGTATAAAATAGAATTGATAGGAAATATGAAGTACAGTTGTCAGCTTTTTATTAGACTTACATTTATAATTTTGGTGTTGAGTTTGCCTTTGACCTTTGCAGATGTCTGATCATTTCACCACTATATCTAATAGCTTTCCGTTAATGTAGAATCAATGACCAGGTGAATCTTTAAATTTCTGTTATATCCATTAGCAGTAATGTTAGTAAACAAACAAAACATGCTATTTACATTGTTTTCAATAATGTGTTCACTTTAAATTTCAAGAAAAAATTCTAGAAATAGGTCAAGAAACATATCTTATTAATTATTATGTGCAAAATCTACCAACCAGTTAAATGTATAAATGTTCATTACTGCAAAGTATGTGATTATTAATTATGTTTATGAAAGGAGTTGCATTCATGTCTGATAATTATTAAGGTTTCTCAAATAATTACTTTGAACGGGAAAATGGATTTACAGTGAAGACAAATATAAAAGAAAGCATATTCAATAATTTCATTGTATAGTTTCTGTAAAAGCTAGCAAAACATTCCAAATATTGAATGCAGAAGAATATGTACTAAGCTAGATCATAATTCTAAATGTAGTATAATGGTTTGGGGCATTAGAAATTTTAATTTTAATAAATCATAAAGATCTATTTTGTGTGTTTCAACATGATTTAGTCATGAATATTTCACAAAGAAATTATATATGGAATTCTTCTGACATTTTGGGAAAGAATCAAAGGTACAATGTCAACTATGCCACTTTACAATTTAATGAGAAAAAACCAAGTACAATAAATTGCTTTCATTTTAGACATAAAATATTTACTTCAGAAAATATATAGTAAAAAGTGAAGAAAATTATTAGAGAAAAATAAGGTAGTCAACATATATATATTGTTTTACCATAAAAACTTCACAGCTATAAATTCTAAAATTATGTTTTAAGAAAAGTGATGTTGACGTGCATGGTGGCTCACACCAAGGAAAGAAGAAGAAAAATTAATCCTTATAGTTTTCAATATATAGCAGGCAAAATACTTTTATGTAAATTATACTTCAGTATAGCTATTTTTTAAATGACTGCTATAGACTACTAACAAGGGACCTTAAAATATTTTAAGAAATGTGACAAGCACCAATCTTAGTTTCAAATTTCCTTAAAGGAGAAACAAAAACATAGACAAACTCTTTTTTCTTCATAGAAATAATACAGTTGAATAAAAAGAGAAATTTAGCTATTGATAGTGCTTGTAAATTACTTTCTTGCAATATAAAAGTATCGATGCTTTACTTCTAAAGTTTAGTGATACTATTGTTGTATTAAATATAATAATATTCTTATAAAAATAAGTGTTTTTATTTGATTTATTTTTCTGTCAGTGATACAAAAATCATAGTGATAATCTAGTTCAGAAAAACATTAATTCAACATCATTTAGACAAAATATTAATTTGATTCATATATACCTTATGCAAATATATATTTGGCATAAGTATAAAGATATTATTAGTGGGATATTCAGATTGTGATGTAAAAATCTTCTCATGAAGTTGTTATATCCAGGTTTTGATGTTTCTGTCTATATCATGCATACAAATCTTTGGTTTTAAATTTATGGATTAAAGTTACTCCTTCTTCTTTCTTTTCCCAAAGAACATAAAGCACTTTTAAGCACCAAAGAGAAATACAGTCAGAAGTACAAATATCATTTCTCTTAATAATAAAGCTAGGGAAATAAAATAACAAAATTCAAGTGTAAGGTTATCAAATTGGAACGCTTACGCTCCTTTCCAAGGCCTATTCCACTAATTCACAGAATTATATTTCCTCCCAAGTACTCCATGTATTTTTGTTTTGTTTTTGCAAATGTTGAACTCTCAGGCTCACATCTGTTGTTTTCAAACACTTTTACAATGTTTCTTCACCATTCAGAAATATATAATATATTCTTATCTCACAAATACATGTGAGATAGGATATATGTAATATAATATATACATATATATATATATACACATATATATATATATATATGAAGTACGGGGAGTGTACTGTGTGTGCATATTTATATACACACACTAAATATATACACACGTGTGTACATACACACACAGACACACCAGACTCATTCATTCTCTTTAACTCTTTTTTCTCTCCCCACAACTCTTTGTTACTTTTGGTTCCTTTGTGGAGTAATGTTCGTAAGTAGCTAGTGATTTGTGATTCTCTCACCCCTTCATCACCTCCCATTCCATCATGAGCCTATACCAAATGACCAACAATGTCTACCTATGTGAATTCAAAGATCAAGTATTCTTCTTCACTCACTTGACCTCACAATTATGCCAAAGACTTGATATATTTAATAATGCCCCTTTCTTGGTTTATTTTATCTTTGTTTTAGAACCAAGGTTTTGCTAATCTTGCTTAGGCTGGACTCCAACAACTGGGCTCAAGGTTTCCCACTGCCTCAGCGCCCCCAGGACTGGGACCACAGGCACACACCACCATCCCAACAGTTTATTTATTTAGTTAACTTGACTTTCCAGATAGCTGACTCCCTTTGTTTTCCACCTGCCATATATGGCTTCTTCCTCTCAGTCTCTCCTTATTTTCTTATCTTCTTGCAATTCTCTCTACAGGTGCATGTAATATGTTGTCTTTAAAAGCCTTTCATGCATCGTTGGCTCTGAAACTCATAGCTCCATTCTTTACCTTTCTCCTAAATGATTGTCCCCCATATACAACTGTCTCCTTGAGTTCTCCATTTAGATTTGACATAGGTATCTCATGTTAAACATGCCCACCAAAGTTTTAAAAATTTTTACCCAAATCCACTTCTTCCACAGAAGACAAAAGACACACGTCCAATCTGATCTCTATCAGTCTCACAAATGCCATAGTTATCCGTCTACAAGCACAACAGTCAACTTTAACTTCTGCATCAATCCAAAATCTGACCTTCTGTCTTAGTTCAAGAAGCCATCACTGATTACTTGAATTATTATAATAGTTTAATAACTTCTTACTTTACTTCCATTTTTTCTATACACATTCTATTTCTGCAAATAAGCATATAATGACACAATGATGCATAGATTTTGTCTTTTTTTTTTAAGGCTTGCCCATCATTTTTTTTTAAATTAAATTATAGCTGTGTTCATTAATGCAATCATGGGGTACAATGTGCTGGTTTTATACACAATTTGAAATGCTTTCATCAAACTGGTCAATATAGCCTTCACAGCATTTTCTTAGTTATTGTGTTAAGACATTTATATTCTACACCTAGTCAATTTCTCATGTACCCTTGTAAGATGCACCAGATTTTGTCTTTTATTGTTCATTGCCTGAGTATTCGTCCTCCAGGACATTGTTAGGTCATATATGCTGTAAAACAGGTTATTATTATTGAAGGAGTTCATGTCAAATTTCCAGGTAACTACAGAAAGAACAGTAATAAAAATCAATATGTAAACATGAGGTAATAAGTTAAAACTGGAAATTAGAAAGGAAAATGGCAATGAAGGAGTTCATGTCCAGTTGTGTAGTAACAGGAAAGCAGATCAACTGATTGGTCATCCCCAAGAGTTTGCCCATGTGAGAGAGGAGTTATCATGTTTTGGAAAACACTGTGGATGAATGCCCAGGAGAGGTGCCATTGTCAAGCATGGATTTTAAAAATATTTCTAAGAACTTTCACTGTGGCTATAGAAATCTCATTATCAATTTGTGTGTGGAATAAGAAAACGTTTACAGAATGTTATATTTTTTGCAATAAATTAAAGGTATCCTTCGCTTCCTTTTTTATTTATCTTGTATGTAATTAGTAAGAAAAAGTGATGGAACATAAAATAAAATTTACTGTATCACTCAGGAAAAAATAAGATATTTTAATGATAATGCTAAAGAACAGTACATCAGTGAAAAGCAAGAGAATGGTAGTAAAAAGATACACACACGCACGATGCTGTCACTGAGTTAAATTTTATGACATACAGTATTAACTAATATCAAGCTGTATTTCAATCAGATTCTAGGGAAAACTCTCCAATTTTTCAAAGTTTTAGAAAGTTCAGAACTCCATAGAACCTGGAGAATATAAAGTTGTTTTATGATTGTAGTAAAAGAGGTAGAACATTGTCCCCTACCGATGTTCAGACTGGATATCGACTGAACACTCTTTATGTTTAGAAAACCACAATGGATTGTTCCCTGATGTTGCTGGTGAAGATAATAAATGGTGCTTGATAAGAGCTATAAAATTTCTTGATTTATGAATAATCTGAAAATGATGGCTATAAATTTAGGGGGTCAAATATTAAAAGTTTGAAATTGATCTTGTTATTGCTAGAGGCGTTGACAAGAGAGATATTATTTACTCAAAGAGCCTTGCTGTTATTACCATAAGATTGCTTATATAACATTATAATTCTTTAGATATTTGTAGAGTACAAAGCCACTCAATAGCTACCTCCTGTATTCTATATTTTATTCCCCAATTCAGCATGACTTAAAAATGGTGAAAATCCAAAATATTTGGAAAATGCCTATTTTTACATTATCTTGCAAAAATTTATTTAGAATTTTTATTTTAAATTTAGAACAAATTTAAATAACTCTGTTGTTCATATTTATTACTTTTTCACTCATAGTTAAATACTAAAAACAAGAAAAACAACACTGGCATTTGAGTTGAGTTTGATTTCATGATTTAATTTTTCTATATCTAAAAAAATGTCATTGATATTTTTAGCACTACATGAATCAACATAGGCTAAGTTATACTGTGGTAACAAGCAATCCCAACATGTGAATGACTTACAAAAAGAACTTAGCTCATGCTACATATTTATCTCAGGTTGCATGTAACACTTGTCTATGTTTCAAACATCAGTGATCCAAGCTAAATGACTAAATCCAAATAGGATTTTGCTGATTTATGATACAGAAAAGAGGACGAGACCAAATTATGACTCTGAAGATCTGTTCACATAAGTGGCAAACATTACTTCAGTTCATACTTTATTAGGGAAAGTAAGTCATATGGCTAAGTGTTACCTAGAATGAAAAGAGCGTTATGATCCTCACCATGAGGACCCTATACAGCTATTCTATTGACTATGTGTGGCTGGATAAATATTCTGAACAAGAGTGAAATTAGCTACAGATTTCCTGACCACAGGTACCCATTTCATTTCACATGTAAAATAAGCTCAGTCACTGCTGAGGAAAGGTAACCTGAATATCCTACATAATCTTGACAGTCACCTCACATCTAGGACTCCATTATCTCCAAATTGTGTTTGGATGTGAATCCTTTTGCTCTGGGGCCTGGGAGCTAAAAACGCAGGTTACTTCTACATGTCAACTAACCCTATGTGAGGAATAGTAAAGAGATAACTACCAGAAACCTCACATACTGGGAGATATAAATTATGTACTATAGTGATTCATAGCAATTTTGAAATCTAACTAGACAGGTGTTTCCAGGGTCCCCTATCATTTGGGGTAAGAAATCTTGATTAGTTCCCCTCTCCTATATCTAAACAATAAGTGTAGTAAAAAAAAAAAAATTATGTTTTTATAACAATTAGTACAAAACTCTTAAAAATGTAGTTGGCTTTTTATCTATGCAATCTGAATCTGTTTCCTGTACTTATAGCCCCACCCATACCGATTGTTCCTAAAACTTCCTTTCTCTAGACCTAATTTTGGTCATCTTGAAGCATGCATTTATAAAAGCAACAACCACACTCTTGTTCTTTTTCAGTAACTTTATCTAACTTTAAAAAACTCATCTATTTGCAAAGTCATCTACACAGATTTTTTTTTTTTTTATAATTTGAAAATCACATCTTAGATCTACATTCTACCAATAATTTAAGGTATCATAAGAACCAAATTAGAATAGGTCCTTATCTCCTGAAGACATTCTTGTTTTCTATTGGTTAGAAACAAGAAATGATAATAATGATAATTATTGTTATTTTTGGCTAATAAACACTAAAAAATATTTTATGTTGATTCTTTCTTAGACTACGTTTTCTAAAGCAACTAGTAGAAACCAATTCAAGCTATATCTAAAGCTATAAAGTATCTGAAGAGATTATTTCTCATCTGGGTTATCAATTTTACTAAATATTTTAGTATTATGTACTATGAAAAGCCATCTTACCAATATAAAATAAAAGTTGTATTCCCAATAACCATGTTGTACCTCTGTCCATGTTATGTATTTTAAGTATGTTTCATGGCAGAAAATTATTTTCATAGCTTAAGTTACGCTGTGATTTAGAACAAACCTAGAATAGCAATTATTTTTTTAAGAGGTTCTTCTTACCTAGGCTATATGTACATCCTGGGTAACTTGTGGATTTATTTAATGTCATAATTTTTCTAAAATCCAGAGTTACTCTAAGATTAGCCCCTGTCTGTGATACTACTTACCTCAAGTTAGATGAAAAAAGGACTTAGCAAAACCAATGTGGCTCGTATGGCTTCTTCTTAGAGTTACCATACCATGGGCCATTTATATTTGCATAGTGTCTTTGCTTTTTTTTTTTTTTTTTTTTTAAGACAGAGTCTTGCTTTGTCAGTCTGGTTAGAGTTCCACAGCATCATCCCAGCTCAATGAAACCTCAAGTTCCTGACTGAAGCAATCCTTGTGGCTTAGCTGAAGCAATCCCCTGCCTCAGCCTCTCAAACAAGTGGAACTGGAGGCATTCACCACCATGCCCAGGTAAAGGTTGTATTTTTTGTGGATATCGAGGTCTCTGTCTTGCTTAGGCTTGTCTTGAATTACTGATCTAAAGCGATCCTCCTGTCTCAGCCTTCCAGAGTGCTAGGATTATAGGCCTGAGCCACGAATACATACATTAAAAAATATAACTTCACCACTATTATGGTTCAATTCTATTTTTATACTTCTAAGGCAATATTTAGAAGTATATTTTGGTTTATTGCTTTGTGAGTCCAAAGATAATAAGACATTTAAAACTGCATTCTAAGATCTGTCTTTAGCTATATTTTATTTTTTGTATTTTAGGATTTATTTCCATAAACACTAGTTACCCTTACATGCATACAGATGAGTCTATTATGGAGGATGTAAGTGTAAGTCACAGATGTCACCTGGTCAATTTAGGTCTGCAGCCTCAGAGATTACTCTCATCCAATGTTATTCTCTATCTCTGTGATTTACAACTTCTACTTTGTCATACAAACTATTCTGAAGACAGATCATCCTGGAATTATTTCTTGTTGTATAATTGTTCTTACTAAGAAGAACCAACCAACCAATTGGCCAGACACTGCAAGGATTTCCTTGTGTGAACCCTAAGTGTATGGATTTTTCTTTGTATTTTTCAAGAATATTAAATTTATATTTTAAAAGATGCTGAAGTAAAAATAAAAGAAATTAAATTTGCAAAATAAGATGTCCATGAAAATGTTAAATCCTTTAAAAATGAACACATTTCTATTTATATTGCACTGCTTTTGTAGTTGTCAAACTCTAACCTTAATCCAGAAATCTATTTTTGCTAGTTTAACACCTTCTCTAATATTGTTAAAAACTGTATTGTGGGGTAAGAATGTGTACTATTTTATTTTATTTCCTCAATTTTTATGAATAATATCATAAATATTATATGAACTGTGAAGTATAGCTTGCATTACTTCTATCCATTTTCAAAATTGTACTTACCTTTCACATTACTGTGTATGTGGGTCACTATGAAAGTTTTGAGACAAACTGTTTATGGTCCATGATTTCACTTTCAAGAAACACAGTCAACAGCATCCTTCCTGATTCCTCCATACAAATTTCAACTTGCTCAGGTTAGAGGTATTACTGGGTGGCCTTCATTTCTTTCCAACCACGTGAGTTTTATATTTCTTGAGGTATGTGTATTTCAAATCTTTCATTATGACACATATATTTAGAAAAAGATTGTGCACTAATTTAATTTCCTGATGAGTATCTGCTATTAAACATATTTCTAGTTAATTCAAATTTCAGTTTTACTTATGCTGAAGAAGAGTGTGTGATGATGTAATAAAAATCTCAATGGTTAAGATAAATTTGAAAGATTTAGTGAAATCATTCTCTTAGTGACCTTGAGGGTGTCCTAAATTACTCCTCTTGATGATGCATGTCTAAGAATAAGAGCGATAATTGTGCCTGGTGGTCCATTTCTAGTGTAGTTTTAATGACAATATCCCATAAGATTTGGAGGTGTTTTTATTACTCTAAGTGAAATCAATAAACAAATTAATCCCTTTTCTTTGTACTTTCACTCAATTTCACAAATAGACTGCATTTACTGAATAAAGATTTTTCCATGAAAAGTGTAAGCTAAGAAAGTAGCATTTGAGAAGTATCAAGTGCAGTATCTAATATATAATATATCATGCACTGTCGAAATACGTTTTCCTGCCCACTGATTTCTCCCTTTTTTCCCTCCACTAATGAGGAAGATTTTAGAGACTTATTTTTACAGCATGTCTCTAAGAAAGAACATGGTCATCCACAGAATGAGTAATGTAAAGTTCACTGTAGATTCTTCAATTTTTAGATTTTCGTATACTCTCTAAGGAATCTGTTAGCGAACACTGCTGGCATTAAAATAACAGCTGGAAATAAAGAAGACAGTAGATTTTCAGTAAGAGGGCTTGTTTTTCTTCTTTTTAAAATCATACAGAGCTGGTAAGCAAAAAAGGTAATGTATTATTCAGTTGTTAATGAATATGTCAATTTTAATCCTGGGTGGAAATGAGGGCATAGTCCAGAGTGCTGATGGAGGGATATTCAGTAAAGTTGGATCAGACAAATATGTGAGCAGAATGAAGAGAAACTAACAGGGGATCGTGTGGGCTCCAGGCTCGGTCAGCATTGCTACCATTATACCAGGATTTTCAAGAAGAGAGAAGCTTCCAGAAGGCAGAGAAAGCTGTTTAGAAAAGATAAACTGACAGGAATCACTGACTTTGATCAGGAAGATTAACAACCCGGGAACACAAACAGGAAAGGACTCCTTTTGAAAATAAGCCAACTTCACTTCCAGTCTCTTCTCTCTTAATAAGGCTTCCTTCCGACTGGCTGAACAGAAGAGGACAAGAAAATCCAGAGACATAGGGTGGAGAAGAGTGGATCTCAAAGTACAAATGGGAAAACATTCAGAGCAATGTCCTTTCAGTAAGAATGTGTCCTATTCCTTTTCACGTGTGCTACATCTGAGTATATTGAGGACTCTGACGCAGTTTTATAATTTTGCTTCCACTCTTCTGTGAAAGATTTTGTTTAGATTTTTTTTTCCCTCTGAAGAATTTAAAGCACAACACTGTTAAGAGTTCAATGGAGTAACTGAATAGCCAATAATGTTGACTTTCTACAATATCAAGGACATTTTGACAACTTCTTACCACAGAAGTTTAAAGTTGCAGTAAGCTATGATGACACTAAGCTAATCTCTAGCCCGGAGAACAGAGAAAGATTCTGTCTCCAAAAAAAATAAAAAATAAAAAAAAAAAGAACAAAATCATAACCAATGCTTTGTATCAAATACTGAAAAGTAGTTATTTATTAAACAAAATAATGTCCCATATTTGAGTCAATGCTAAATGGATTTAAAGCAAATCAAAAACAATAGCTAGAAACAAAATAGGAATGGGGATAAAACTTTCAACAATAGCAGAAATTTTATGCAAGATATAGAGATAGATAGCACAAATTTTAGCGCCTGGGTAGTATTGTCTTAAGATATTAGCAGGTGGGCCCATTACACCAGCTCTATAGCTCAGGAAGGCACCAGGGTGCTTTTTCATACCTTAGCTACAACTCTATATGTTTTGAAACTTTTTGAATCCTCCCCCTTATATGGAGGAGTTTAAACGTCAGTTCTGGGAAATAATCCAATAAGGAAAATTTCTTAATTGCCAATGAGGTATGACACATATCTACTTTATTAGTGACTTTCACTCAGGTTAGATACCAGAAAAAAATCAATGCTCTGGGCAAACAATCCTGACCCTTGCCTGGGTTTAAACTATGGACACAAACCTGTACCTGTCAGTATTGGGAGTTTAGTCCCCATGGTACTCATTGTGGTGCTCCCAAAGTAGTTGGGCACCTTTTACCCTAAATCCTAACAGTTAGCACCTACGCTGGTCAACTCCAGGCCTTTTATACATGGCATGCTATGCCTCAGTCAATAGTCCAGGGGTCTCTGGATCTATTATATTTCCTGTGAGATCTCTGCAGTGCTGAGGAACCCTATAGGTCAATGCTCTCTCATCTCCAATTGATGTGTGATGCTGTCTCTCCTAAGGCAAACGCATGTAACGCAGGTGAGAAATCTGGTCGTCTTGCTTTTCCCATTAGCTTGTCACTTAGCTTGATATGCAAGGTTGGCGTACTATCAGCACTTAAAGAGATGAAATTCTAGAAACAACAATTATAGCCAAAGATTCCAAAAGAATTCATGGCTGGAAGATGTATCATACTCTATGTTTATGCTACAAAAGAGTAGCATTTTAACATGACCAGAAAACAATTCTTATTTACATTTTCTTGGATTTATGGTCATCTCCAATGAAGCACAGTAATAAACATTAAGAGAGTCATTGAAAGTCAGCATTCCTGGGCAGTATGATTAACAGCATGGCATCATCGTAATAATGGAACCGTCATCATGAAATAAATGGTATCAGGGAATTTCAGAGGTAACACAATTTGTTTCAATACAAATTATTTCCAAAGATTCATGAAATTGTAAGCTAAGTAACAGTATTGTTTCTTTTTACCTATAAAGAGAAAAAGTAGGTTATTCCAGAAGGGTTTTCTGGACATGTCTAGGAAAACGATGGCAACGAAACAGTATAAAGAACTTTCATATGCACTGATTGAACAATAAGAAAATATGGAAGTATTTCAATCTACCCATAGTTCTAAATCTTCATCAATAACTCATTATGCTTTAGATGGGCCCATGAGTTTTATAATATATTTTTAATTAACTTGATGATATGTACGGGGGTCTCACAAAAAATACTTTCCTGGAGAGGTACACGCTCCAGGCCTGACCTTTGGAAATTGGTAGACTTCATAGAGAAGGTAATAAATTTTTTACATAAAGTGGATCCCAGATGATCATAGCTAAGTTTCAAGGATTAGAGTGCCCCAGCTAACGTCTAGGACATATGATTATATGTTCAGGGCAATGAGGTAAAGCTGAAACATAGCTCCAGAGTTTCATTTGCTTCCTAAGTAACTTCAGTGACAACATTTAAATTCTCTTCACTGAGTATCCTCCCTTGTAAACCTGGTCAATTTGATCATGTTAACATCCAATGTAAAATTCAATTCCACTTCTTTCACTCTTACTCAAAGTGACATTTTGCCTCCATTTCATCAACTGCATCCTGAACTGGATGTCGGCTATATATCCTTAAAATATTACAGAAACCAGTTAACTAGAAAGTTTTGACATGCTGAGTTTCCTTTAGTCACAGGAAAAGCAGCAAACTATCCTTTTTTATTATGTACATTTTTTTTTCAATGTGTAGTTACTTCAAGAGGAGAAGTAAATTTAGTTTGGCTTTAAATATCCACAAGAGTGTGCAAAGTCAATATCCAAAAAAGGAACCTATTAAAAACACATAGACAGGGAAATTGCAGTCAAGCAGCTACACCATCTGGGTCATATGAAAATGAGAAGTGGTGATGAGTGCCTGCATGCTGACGGGGCTCCAGCCCTAATCAACTCACGGTCTCTCCACGCAGTCATGTGTGCAGATTAATGAAGAGAGTTGACAGAATCAAACTTCCCGCTGACTTGCTGTGGATAAGCTATTTTGCTCCATCATTGCCTCAGCTTTGCTTACAGGATAGTAGACTCAGTCTAGCATGTGCTTTCCTGCTAATCATTTTGACTAAATGAACCAAATCTCATGGTAAGAGGTGCCAACAACATCTGGTTGCTCTAAGTCAGAATCAGTGTGTGTAAGTGCATCCATGTTGTCCTTTAGTCCATGATAATCGTAAATCAGCATGCTGCCCCGAACCAGCTCCATGCCGTCCTTGTATCACTACTAGTTTCAGGCAGAAAGCAGATTTCTCATGGCTTTCGATGCTGGTTTCTTTTGTCCTATATTCAGGTCAGTTTATGAAGTCAATGAAACCATTTTTATGGTGATCTTTTTTCAGTAGCTCTAACCACTAGTTGTCTCAAACATCATCTGAGAATTTTATTTCTAATAGATCTTTTTTCCCACATAAGTCATATTAAAATAAAAACGATTTCAGTAATCATTGCTTTTGGGGATATGTCTCAAGAGCTCCAGTTGATACCTGAAACAGTGGCTGGTACTGAACCCTATACATGTATGTATGTTTACTCAATCTGACATGGTGACAGCTACTGACTAATGCGTGTGTAGCATGTACACTGTGGATATGCTGGAGAATGGGGTGATTCACATGCCCGAAAGCAGGGTTGGGGCAGCCTGAGATTTCATCATGCTACTCAGAAGAGTATATAATTTAAAGCCTATAAATTGGGCTTGATGTCTGCAGCTCAGTGGTTACTGCGCCAGACACATATACTGAGACTGCTGGGTTCAAACCCACCTGGGTCAACTAAATATGACAGCTGCAACAAAAAATAGCTGGGCATTGTAGTGGGTGCCTGTAGTCCTAGCTACTTGGGAGGCTGAGGGAAGAGAATCACTTAAGCCCAGGAGTTTGAGATTGCTGTGAGCTGTGATGCCATAGCATTCTACCCAGGGAGACATAGTGAGACTGTCTCAAAATTGTTTGTTTTGGAATCTTCCATATGTTATGTCAAACTACTCTTGACAGAAAGTCACTGAAACTGAAAATAGCCAAACTGCAGATAATAAGGAACACCTGTAAATTCACTTTAGTAGACACATATCTTAAATGTTTAGTATTTAATATAGTCAACATATTTAAATACATTTTAAAAATGTTTAGTGGAATTTTTTTTTTGCCTTAAAGCTTCTGTATTTATTTGAAAATTAATAGAATATTTAAAGATCCCTAGAGTTCAAAATCAAGTAAAGATTTAAAAGGCTAAGGCAAGTGGGAATGGGACCCTAGCCCTTGAGAGAAATGATCTCTTTATAGATTAACAATTAGACATTTTGATAAAGAGAAGATTGACCATAGTCTATAAATATACCCATACTGATGATTCACTGTAAGCAATTAATCATTTTTTTCAGTTTTCATAAAGCATGGCAACTGTGTTGTTAGAATAACGAGTGCTTTAAGAAAACCAGAGAGATCATTGTTTTGGGGTTTACTGATTTTTTTGAAGTCTTCTCCTACCTCAGATGCCATATATTCTGATTTGAAACCTTTGAGGATTTTTCCCCATAATTATGTACAATAGCACAGATCTCTTTCTTTATCATTGTCTTTTGTTTTTCTTTAATCAAAACCATTCTGTTTTGTTTTGTTTAAACCACCTGAAGTACATGTAAAAAACAGCAATCCAGAGAGAATATAAGATGTATAATGGCATACTTGCAGTTTACTTTAACTAGTCCACATTAAATACAATTTAGAAAAAATTCTCAGTGATGAAAAAAGCATCATGATTTCAATCAGATCTGCACAATTAAAAAAAAAAAAACTATAGAACTGTATTCAGGAAGATGTGACCTTTCTATTCTGATAGGCCAGCTGCATTCATTTCCATGTTCACCGTCAGGTACATTAGTCAATAATAATAGAGTTAAGGGACACTCATGCCGTATTAGTACGGCATGTTTTCTATTTGTGAAAATTAGTTTTAATGTTTTTTCAAACATCTTAGTGCTTGTTGAAATATATTATTATAGCTTAGTGCTTATTTACAAATATAAAAATAAAATGCCTTTAAAAATAGAAAAACAAAATAAATTTACCTAACAGAATAGACCACAATTGTGAAACAATGAAATACTTTAAATACAAAAAAAAAAAAAAAAAATTTAATGATGCAAACAAGTTCCTACTTGGTAGACTTAAAATGAGACTGTAAGAATATTTCATGTAATTAAAATATACCTCATTTAATATATATGATCAGTTATTGTATTAACTTTTATATTGCTATTGTCATCTTAATGCAAAGTTGATGGTAAAGACTATTGAATTAAAAAACCTTAAGCCATTGATACAAAGTTTTTCTTTCTCATTAGAGACAAAGTTTTGCTCTGTCACCCAGGCTGGAGTGGAGTTTTACCATATTCACTCACTGCAGCTTTGAACTCCTTGTTCAACAGTCCTCCCACCTCAGCACCTCAAGTACCTAGAGCAACAGACACACACTTGGCTAATTTTCATTCTTTTCTTTTTTTTTTCTTTCCTTTTTAGAGATTGATTTTTGCTATATTGCACAGGCATGTCTCAAGCCTTCCTCCTGCCATGGCCTCCCAAAGTGTTGGGCTTATAGGCTTGAGTCACTGCACTTGGCTTTAATATGATTTTTAATACTTTTATAAAATATTCTAAATGTTAACATACTAATTGTTGATCAAATAATGTTGATCACATTCTCTAGAACCTTATTTTCAGAATTTGTATGTGAAAGATCACATGTATTTTTTATCAATTGTATCATAAAGAGTACAATTGTTATGATTTATAAGTTGCAGAATAGATAATAATATTGAAAAGTAAGAGGGATATAATATTATTGAGTACTTGCTCTCTGCTGCTTTAAGTAGTACATGGATTATCTCAGATTATCCTTACATATGTCTGTGATTTAGAAATACATGATTAAAGGGGTTAGTTTAAAAAACAAATGAAGTCACTTGAGGTAAGTAACTTGTCTAACAGCCTAGAGTTAGGGAGAGTGGGAGAGCTGGGACGTATAAAGAAAGTATCGAAATCCAGAGCTTGGGTGTCTTTATTTCTACCCTAAACTGTGTGGTCATATGCATAATCCATATTGGATTTTTCTGTTTTTTAGAAAGATTACCTGTAAATAACTTTTCAAACAGCTTTTCAAATATGTCACAAAATACATTTATCTTTTGAAATGTATGTTTGCCAAACCTATCTGAGTTCCTGCTTTGTGAATGGAATTGTTGTGCTATACTCAGTTAGTACACATGATGCCTGCTGTGTCCACTAGGGGAACACTTTCACTTTAAGTATTTAAATGACCAGGTTTATTATTATTATTTTTAATTTTTTATTATTTTATTTCTAAGAGCCTTTCTAGTTATTAGGGACCATTTTTCTTAAATTTATGATAGTTGCCACTAGATGGTAATCTTGTCACTATTGGTATGGTGAATTCTTGGCTTCATTAAAAGAAATATTAAAAAACAAAAGCTCTGTTATATTAAACTTTTATTGCCAAATATGACTACACATTTTACATATAAAAATAATGCATCATTAGTGTATATACTTATCTCAAATTATTGAAAATATGAAAGAGAATATGTAATAATCTATTATTTTTGTAGTGCTTACTATTTACCACTGTGTCAAGTGCATTGAATGTGTTTTTTTAGTTATCATTACAAATGAGAAAGGTGCTAAGGGAATCAAGTAACATTCTATTTTTTATTAATGCATTATTTTTTTAGTTCAAGGTATTAAGGGGGTACACATATTTTTGATTACATAAACCTTATATAATGATTGCGTCCTGGTTGTCAGTGTGTGGGTCACCAAGATAGTGTTCATTACATCTATTAGATAGACGTTTGCTCATTCTGTCCCCACCCCTTTCCCGGGCTTGATGTCCGTTAAGTTTTACTTCCCTTTAAGCAGGCGTGTGCTTTTCTTCTAGCTCCAGTTTAATAGTGAGTACATTTTTTTTTTAGTGAGAGAAAAATATCCCCAAACTATACATCTGATAAAGAGCTGTTCATCAGAATATACAAAAATCTCAAGGAAATCAGCAAGGAAAGAAATCAAACCACCCATCAAAATGTGGGCAAAAGATGTGAACAGAAGTTTTTTGATAGGGTAGCACCTGTGGCTCAAGGAGTAGGGTGTCGGCCCCGTCTACTGGAGTTGGCAGGTTCAAACCCAACCCTGGCCATAAACTGCAAAAAAAAAAAAAAAAAAAAAAAAAAAAAAAAATTTGGAAAGAAGATAGACAAATTGTCAACAAACATATGAAAAACATATGGTCA